>NC_053489.1:302164546-302475796 GCF_905171775.1 Rana temporaria | reverse complement strand
ACCCCTCTGGACTTTGTTTACAGTACCCAATATTCCTTTCTTTCCCTCCTTCCCCCATTCCCCCTTCCCCTCCCCTGGTATAGTTCATATAGGGAGTGCGCTCAATTATTGTGTTTTTTTGTTTCTAAAGATGAATGTGTACAGCAGATGTTAACGTGTTTTGGCCGTAATGGCCTTGCTCACAACATTGATGTACAAAAACAGCACAAAATATATACTAGAAAAAACACTCCCTACCCCACCCCCCTTCATTGGTCACAGAGACTTCCAATTAGCCTGTTAATTCTCAAAAGTTGGCTGGTATAGGTCCTTTTGAAAATGCAACCTATTTGCATACTGAAAACAATTTAAAATGTTAAACAAGTGCTAATATTGAAATATTGATCCAAACTAATAGCAATAAATAACATTGAAAACATACTATTGCAGGTGGAAAAATGGGTGGGTCTAGATCAGTGTTTGCCTTTCAACGCGATCAAAGGTCATGTTTCTGCCCTTTCTATTTTGTTTTGTAGTCTATTGGCCTCTCTCTTCTTTATTAAGAGTCCCCAATCTAATTCTGTCTGTACTTCAGAGAAAGTATTTTTTTTTTTAACAGAGACATTTCTATCTTTACCCTCAGCCAAAAGATGGGACACTTTGACGCCATCACCTAAGTGATGCAAATGTCTTGGCTTGCAGCCTCATCTTGTTAGGAACCCTTTTTTAAATTCTTGCATAGCGACTTTGTGGATTTTAGGTAGCTCTCAGGCTGCATTGCCATCCCTGCCCATGTATGCTTCAATTAAGCGAGCCAGCTTGCATGAGGGTGGCCAACCAATGCCCTTTGGTTTTCCCCTGCAGCTATGCTCCCCAGTGCAATGAAGCCAGACACCAAATGTAATGAATATAATTACAGCTATGGCAAATGGAGGAATATAGAGGAGTGCTTTGGAGCACACCCCTGATATACAGAAGTGTGGAGTGATGTGTCACACACAAAGGGCAACTTTGCTGGTTTCAACAAGTGTGAAATAAAGAACGGGACAGGAGGTGTAAGGCCCCATACACACGATAGAATCCATCCGCAGATAAATCCCAGCAAATGGGTTTCTGCGGATAGATCCTATGGTGTGTACACGCCAGCGGATCTGTTTCCGCGGAGAAATCTCCTCTGGGATGGATTCCAGCAGATCGGATATTTGCTGACATGCACAACAAATCCATCTGCTGGAATCCATTCCAACGGATGGATCCGCTCGTCTGTACAGACTTACCGGATCCATCCGTCCAAAGGGATTCCCCGCACGCGTCGTAATGATTTGACGCATGCGTGGAATTCCTTATATGACAGCGTCGCGCCCGTCGCCGCGTCATAATAGCGGCGACGGCGCGACACGTCATCGTCAGAGGATTTCAGCGCGGATTTCAATGCGATGGTGTGTACACGCCATCGCATAGAAATCTTCTGAAATCCTCGAGAGGATTTATCCGCGGATACGGTCCGCTGGACCGTATCTGCGGATAAATCCTCTCGTGTGTATGGGGCCTAAGGGAAAGCCCTCCCCTCAGCTCTGCCTCAACCATGTACATGACACTCTGCCTTTACAGGGATGCAGACAGCAGACAAAGGCTCTTGCTGGCTCTGAGACAGCGGAAAGTCCTTCTCTTTCTCCTGCTGCCGTGTCTACAGTGTAACATGCAACGCTGTACCCTGACCTAGGCCAACAAGGCCCAGGCCTAGGGCAGCACTTTGCAGGGGGGCAGCACTGTTAAGCCGTGTACACACGATCGGTTTGTCCAATGAAAACAGACCGATGGAATGTTTTCATCAGACAAACCGATCGTGTGTGGGCCCCATCTGTCTTTTTTCCATCGGTGTTAAAAAATAGAACATGTGTTTAAATTTTTCCTATGGATAAAAAAACAATAGAAAAATCTGATCGTCTGTGTGGAACTCCATCGGATAAAAATCCATGCATGCTCAGAATTAAGTCGATGCAAGCTCGGAATCATTGAACTTCATTATTTTCGGCTTGTCGTAGTGTTTTATGTCACCGCGTTTAGGCACGGTCGGATTTTTGACTGATGGTGTGTAGGCAAGACTGATGAAAGTCAGCTTCATCGGATATCCAACGAAAAAATCCATTGAATTAGATTCCATCAGATATCCGATCGTGTGTACAGGGCTTGAGTGTAGGGCAGTCTTATGGGCCAGACTGGGCTGAGAGGCAAATTAGTCCAATGCCCCCATAAAGTGGCCACACTGCTTTCAGTATGTGGGTGGCCGGCATTCCGCAACTGTGGGGGAGCATTGCTTCTAATTTTGACTGTCCTATCATCCTGGACCACAAACCTTCCTCACTGTGCTATATGTTTTCTGCTGTACCATTGGCATAGTCCTCTCCATAAAATTCAGAAATTTGTGCTATAGGCAACACTTTATTTTTTTTTTTCATTTTGGATAGAGTAAGGGAGGGTTATAGCCCCTGTCAGTTTATTTTTTACCATCCCTGTCCCATTGCATAGATTTTCCTTCACTTCCTGCCCCATAGCCAAATAGGAAGTTAGAGGAAATCTATGCAAATGAAGGGAATCCATTGCCACCTCAGCCCCTCAGAACTAGTGTCCCTACTCAATAATTTTAGGGCGGGTCTTAAACAGAAAGGGGTGTGGCCTTTACAGAAAGGGGTGGGTCATATTTAAATTAGGAGGTGCACAAGTTTAGTCAGGTCTAGGACAGCACAAAACCTAAATACACTACTGGTACCATGTAATGTGTACTCAAGCAGAAACCCCAGAAGAATCATGTCACTAATTCCCGCCCTATTGATGCTCAATGCTCACCATCAATGTGAAGGCCATGGGCGACACCACCAACTGCAGCTGTGTTCCCCATCTGTATTCTTCTCAGCCACCATCAACATTCAGAAAATGCAGAAGAGACACCTATCTATAAAACAGGTGTTTTAATAAAATGTACCTATAAAAATCATGTTTTTCTAGTTGAATCAGATTTGGGTGCTCCTGTTGGTGCTCTACTTAAGCCAATCAATAATGAAAAAAAAAAAAAAAAAAAATCTAAAAACAGCTAGATTCATTTTCTTGTAGGTGGTCATAATATCTAGTAACCCAGTGGTGACCCCTGAATAATATTGTAGGTAATATGATGCATTTCCATTATTTTTCAATGTTCCAGAGATAAACAAAACAATACACCAAGGGGGATTCCGATTTTTAATTTGTAACAATTAAAAGCAAAACAATTTCTCAAAGATTTATTGCACCTAGCCCTCCGCGACCTGCAATAAAATGTTCTGTATTATTAATATTAAGTCTCAAAGGACAGAAAACCTGCCAAATTAGTATCTTTTAAGTTTTGAACTGATTTATGTTTATCACTTGCCTTAAAGCAACAAAGCAACATACTGTATTTCATTAGAACCTAAAGCATTGGCAGCAACACAGATATATAGTGTATTTATCAAAAGCTTTTACATGAGTGTTTCATTGGCAGAAGAAAACATTCTAATGCCGCATACACACAGTCGTTTTTCGGCATGAAAAAAAATGACATTTTTAAAAACGTCATTTAAAATCATCGTGTGTGGGCTTCACATCGTTTTTCGGCTTCTGAAAAACGACAAAAAAATAATTCGAACATGCTGCATTTTTTAATGTCGTTTTTTAAAATGTCGTTTTCGGGTTGTAAAAAATGATCGTGTGTGGGCTAAAACAACGTTTTAAACCTGCGCATGCCCAGAAGCGAGTTATGAGACGGGAGCACTCGTTCTGGTAAAACTACCATTCATAATGGAGTAAGCACATTCATCACGCTGTAACAGACAAAAAAGCGCAAATCGTCTTTTACTAACATGGAATCAGCTAAAAGCAGCCCAAAGGCGAATAGAACTTCCCCTTCAGAGTGCCGTCGTACGTGTTGTACGTCACCGCGCTTTGTTCATCATTTTTCAAAAACTATGGTGTGTGGGCAACATCGTTTTTAATGATGAAGTTGGAAAAGCTTTGTTTTTTGGACATGCTGAAAAATGTCATTATTTTTCATGCCGAAAAATGACCGTGTGTACGCGGCATAAGTCCCTGCTATCATCAACACTGTATTGCACTAGTTGCATGAATGTAGGAAAGTATTCCTATATAATAAATATTTGTGGTATTGTAATCACTTTTTTAAAAATTGGGAGTAGTACTAGCTCATACTTTGAGAATACTAATGCTATTCTTGCACTCATATATGTAAATATAACATAGTCTGAAAATAAAATAATGAAGCCTTATCTGTTATTATGGATGAGCCGAACACCCCCTGTTTTGGTTTGCACCAGAACATGCGAACAGGCAAATAATTAGTTTGAACACGTGAACACCATTAAAGTCTAAAAAATGTCAGTTTTTAAAACTTTTTTTTGCATTGATACATGTCCCCTGGGGTCCTGCCCCAGGGGACATGTTTCAATGCAAAAAAAAGTTTTAAAATCTGCCATTTTTTCGGGAGCAGTGATTATAATAATGCTTAAAGTGAAACAATAAAAGTGAAATATTCCTTTAAAGCGGGGGTTCACCCAAAAACATTTTTTTAACATGACATTTAGCCGAGTTGTCAGAATGACAATCGGCTGTTTTTTTTTTTTCAATGCAGCACATACCGTATTTTCACCGCCGCTTCCGGGTATGTAATCTGCGGGACTGGGCGTTCCTAAGGGATTGACATCCTTACGACCGCCGCATACAGCGTGTCACTAGTTGCCGAAAGAAGCCGGACTGCGAGTCGGCTCTATACGGCGCCTGCGCACCGACGTTCGGCTTTTTTCGGCAACTAGTGACGCGCTGTATGCGCCGGTCGGAAGGATGTCAATCACTTAGGAACGCCCAGTCCCGCAGATTACATACCCGGAAGCAGCGGTGAAAATACGGTATGTGCTGCACTGAAAAAAAAACAGCCGATGTGTATAGCATGCCTGTAAAGTAGCGCATGTTTTCCGTGTTTAGAACTGTCTCTGCACAAAGTGTAATTTCTAAAGGAAAAAAAAGTAATATAAAACCACTCGCGGCTATTAACCACTTGAGGTTTGCCGCACGACGATATACATAGACAAAATGTCACGGCTGGGCACAAGGGCGTACATGTACATCCCCTTTAAGAGCCCAGCTGTGGGTCGCACAGCGCACCACCAGCGGCATGCTCGCGACCCGGTCCTCTTCTCAGTGACCGTCCCCACGGGAACAGCGGACCCGATCGCCGCTGGTGTCCCACGATCGGGTCACAGAGAGGAAGAACGGGGAGAGGTAAGTGTAAACAAACCTCTCCCCGTGCTTCCTAGTGTGGCTGTCACTCATCGTCTGTTCCCTGTGTTAGGGAACGATGATCATTGATGTCACACGCACAGCCACGCCCCCCCACAGTAAGAAAACTCCCTTAGGGCACACTTAACCCCAACAGCGCCCCCTTCTGGTTAACCCCTTCATTGCCAGTGTAATTTTTACAGTAACCAGTGCATTTTCATAGCACTGTTCGCTGTAAAAATGACAATGGTCCCAAAATAGTGTCAAAAGTGTTTGATGTGTCCACCATAATGTCGCAGTCATGATAAAAATCGATGATCGCCGCCATTACTAGAAAAAAAATATTAATAAAAATGCAATAAAACTATCCCCTATTTGGTAGACGCTATACATTTTGCGCAAACCAATCAAGCTTATTGTGATTTTTTTTACCCAAAATATGTAGAAGAATATGTATCGGCCTAAACTGAGGGAAAAAATAAATATATATATATTTTTTGGGGATATTTATTATAGCAAAAAAGTTAAAAATATAGATTTTTTTTCAAAATTGTCGCTCTATTTTTGTTTATAGCGCAATTAATAAAAACCGCAGAGGTGATCAAATACCACCAAAATAAAGCTCTATTTGTGGGGAAAAAAGACGCCAATTTTGTTTGGGAGCCACGTCGCACGACCACGCAAAGTGTCAGTTAAATCGACACAGTGCCGAATCGCAAAAAGGGACCAGGTCCTTTACCTGCATAATGGTCCGGGTCTTAAGTGGTTAATGAATTGTTGGTCCCGGCAATACAAATCAAATTAATAATAAAAAAAAAAAATGTCAGGGGTCCCCCCACAGTCCATTACCAGGCCCTTTGAATCTGGTATGAATATTAAGGGGAACCTCGAACCCAAAAAAAAAAGCGTGGGGTCCCCCCAAATTCCATATCAGGTCCTTCAGATCTGGTATGGATTTTAAGGGGAACCCTGCCACAAAATAAAAAAAATGGTGTGGGGTCCCCCCAAAAATCCATACTAGACCCTTATCCGAGCACGCAACCTGGCAGGCCACAGGAAAAGGGAGGGGACGAGAGAACGCCCCCCTCCTTAACTGTACCAGGCCACATGCCTTCAACATGGGAAAGATGTCCCCATGTTGATGGGGACAAGAGCCTCATCCCCACAACCCTTGCCCGGTGGTTGTGGGGGTCTGCGGGCGGGGGCCTTATCGAAATCTGTAAGCCCCCTTTAACAAAGGGGACCCCCAGATTCCGGCCCCCCATGTGAATTGGTAAGGGTTTACATTGTACCCCTACCATTTCACAAAGAAAGTGTAAAAAAAAACCACAGACACAGTTGGCCTAACTCATTTATTAAAAATAAAGAAATAAAAAATAGAAAAAACATTTCAGCGATGCAATCCAGTCCGCGCAGCGTTGTTCTCTATGTCCCGCAGTGATCTAATGTCCAGTGATGCTGCAGTCTCCAGTCTCCACTCCACGCCACCTGACGTAATTGGGTATTCCCCGATTGCTAGGAGGGAATACCCTATTGCATTGGCGGGTGACCCCGCCCCGGGGGGGGGTTACCCACCGACGTAATAGGCTATTCCCTCCCGGCAAGCGGGGAATACCCTATTATGTGGCAGGTGACCCCCCCCCGTGACGTCACGGGGCGGGGTCACCCGCCCACGTAATAGGGTATTTACTCCTGGCAACCTGGGAATACCCTATTACGTGATGTCATGGGGCGGGGTCACCTGCCCACTTTATAGGGTATTCCCTCCCGGCAAACGGGGAATACCCAATTACGTCAGGTAATGCCGCCCCCTCTTACGTCATGGGGGTTTTGCGTGGAGTGGTGACTGGAGACATGGCAGCATCGCCAGACATCGGATCACCGCAGGACATAGAGAACAATGCTGGACAGACTGGATTGCATTGCTGGAATGTTTTTTTTTTTTTAATAAAGGACTTATGCCAACTGTGTCTGTGAGTTTTTTTTACATTCTTTTACACTTTCTTTGTGAAATGGTAGGGGTACAATGTACCCGGTACCAATTCACATAGGGGGCTTCCAGATTTCAGAAAGCCCCCGCGCCCGCAGACCCCCACAACCACCAGGCAAGGGTTGTGGGGATGAGGCCCTTGTCCCCATCAACATGGGGACACCCTCCCCATGTTAAGGGCATTTGGCCTGGTACAGCCTGGTACGGTTCAGGAGGGGGGGCGCTCTCTCGTCCCCCCTCTTTTCCTGCGGCCTGCCAGGTTGGATAAGTGTCTTGTATGTTTTTTTTGGTGGCGGGGTTCCCCTTAACCACTTAAGACCCGGATCTTTAGGCAGGTAAAGGACCCGGTCAGTTTTTGCGATTTGGCACTGCGTCGCTTTAACTGACAATTGCGCGGTCATGCAACGTGGCTCCCAAACAAAATTGGCGTCCTTTTTTTCCCACAAATAGAGCTTTCTTTTGGTGGTATTTTTTTTTTCCAATAAAAAATTTTATTTAATATTTTTGACAGAAACTTAACATTCACATTTACATTATTACATTTATATTTTGACATACATATAACAACACATACATGGTCTCCTTATAATCCCTTATTTAAGTTATTCTATGGTGGCCCTAACATGTCATTCTCCCCCATTCACTTAGAAAGAGAGAGGGGAGAAAACCTCTCTAGTATATGTATAGATCGATACGGAATGGTTCCTGATACAGGTACCAATATGGTATGTGGAGGCCTGGAGGGTAGGGGGGGGAGGAGGGAAAAGAAAAAGAGAAAAAAAAAAAAAAAAAAAATCCCAATATCTATCTGCTAGAGTTGGGATGGTTAGCACAATATATATATATGTATATATATATATATATATATATATATATATATATATATATATATATATATATATATATATATATATATATATATATATATATATATATATATAAATACTTTTTTTTTTTTTTTTTTTTAACTTTCCTTACTGATCACTAAGGGATGAGGTAGGAAGGAGGTGTATTTGCATTAGATTTAAGAGGATTTAATATTTGTATATATATAATAGGGAAGGTGAGAATACTTCCCCTGAGGACTTGTGTTTTTTATTTTATGTTTTATTTTTATTTATTTTTTTATTTTTTCTCCCCCCCATGATCTCTTCTTAATTGGAGAGAGAGGAGTGGGAGTCCCGTTAGTCAGGTAGCGGTCACTTAGGAAAATAAATTAGAATATAATTCAATAAATAGTGTGCTTGGGAGCCCTTGATCAAGGGGATGTTTGAACCACAATTAGAATTTTTTTTTTTTTTTTTCCTTTTCTTTGGTGTTTTTTTCTTCTTCCCCCCCATGATCTCTTCTATTGGAGAGAGAGGAGGGGGAGGCTCCTCTGGTAGGTGGCCATCACATAGAAATACAAAGTAGAATTTAAACTTTTGGTGGTATTTGATCACCTCTGCGGTTTTTATTTTTTGCGCTATAAACAAAAATAGAGCGACAATTTTGAAAAAAATTCAATATTTTTTACTTTTTGCTATAATAAATATCTACCCAAAAATATATAAAAACATTTGTTTTCCTCAGTTTAGGCCGATACGTATTTTTCTACCTATTTTTGGTAAAAAAAAATCGCAATAAGCGTTTATCGATTGGTTTGCGCAAAATTTATAGCGTTTTCAAAATAGGGGATAGTTTTATTGCATTTTTATAAAAAAATAATGTTTTACTACTAACGGTGGCGATCAGCGTGTTTTTTCATGACTGCGACATTATGGCGGACACATCGGACAATTTTGACACATTTTTGGGACCATTGTCATTTTCACAGCAAAAAATGCATTAATAATGCATTGTTTACTGTGAAAATGACAATTGCAGTTTGGGAGTTAACCACTAGGGGGCGCTGAAAGGGTTAAGTGTGACCTCATATGTGTTTCTAACTGTAGGGGGCGGGGCTGGACGTGTGACATCATTGATCGTGTTTCCCTATATTAGGGAACACACGACCAATGACAGCGCCACAGTGAAGAACGGGGGAGGCTGTGTATACACACAGCTCTCCCCGTTCTTCAGCTCCGGGGACCGATCGCGGGACTCCAGTGGCGATCGGGTGCGCTGGTCCCGTGGCCGCACTCACAGGGCTTCGGACCGGGTCGCGGGTGCACGCCCACGACCCACGGCTGGGCACTTAAAGAGGACATACAGGTACGTGCTTCTGCCCAGCCATGCCATTCTGCCGACGTATATCTGCAGGAGGCGGTCCTTAAGTGGTAAATATCCATAACAGACCTGAAGGGCCTGGTATGGATTTTTGGGAGGAACCCCACGCCATTTATTTTTATTTTGTGGCAGGGTTCCCCTTAACATCCATACCAGACCTGAAGGGCCTGATATGGAATTTGGGGGGACCCCATGCTTTTTTTTTGGTTTGGGGTTCGCCTTAATACTCATACCAGACCCAAAAAGCCTGGTAATGGACTGGGGAAGACCCCTGCTGTTTTTTTCAATGCCTTTGATCTGTTTTGCCGGGACTGACAATTCATTAATAGTCGCGAGTAGTTTTAAATTACTTTTTTTTCCTTTAGAAATGACACTTTGTGCAGGGACAGTTCTAAACACGGGAAACATGCGCTACTTTACAGGCATACTATACACAGGGCGTGGCTACGACGGCGTATCCAGGAAGTTGTGAAGAGTGCGTTCCACCGCTGTACCTTCCCTATCAGACCAGGCGTTCTCGGCAGCGTGCATCCAGCACAAGCGCGACCCCCTGTGTGTGGAGGAGAGCGGTGAAGTTGACTCTTTATTCTTATGCTCATTTACAAGTAGATATATTGTACGTAGATAGGAAGCGGGGTGTGATATCATACGGGATTTTACTTTATTAAAGCGATATTACACTATTTTGGTGCCATTTGTTTTCTTCTATGAACCCCTGCTTGGAGTTGTTTATAAAATCCTTTGCTGCTTCTGGAATGAGGTTGGAGGTCCGATCATGATGATTTATGTCAAGGCTATTTTATATTGATCTTCTGGTGAGTTTAAACCCCAGAGGGGAAGTGTGTCTCACGTTTGGTGAAGATTGGAAATCGGTGGAGGGTTTACTACCATTCCTTGAAAAAACATTTCCGTTAGCATCTTGAACTTTACCTGACTCACTGATCTATGGACTTTTTTTTCCAACATCTTTTATCTATATGTTTATGCATAGCGCTGTTTTATCACTTTTGAACCTATATATACTGGTTTTATTTGATTGATACTTTGTTTATACTATACACACCCCCAGGTATGAAATTTAAAGGAATATTTCACTTTAAGCATTATTAAAATCACTGCTCTTTTCGAATTTTCCGCGAACACCCCAAATTGTTTGTGGTTTGCCGAACAGGCGAACAGCCATTGTTCGAGTCAAACTCATGTTCGACTTGAATATAAAGCTCATCTGTTACATGTTAAATAACAGTATAGGTCAGTGGTTCTCAACCTTCTAGTGCTGTGACCCCTTGATAACATTTCCCAAGTTGTGGGGACCCCTAACAGTACAATTATTTTTGTAGCGTAGGTTGTCAGCACCCAAGGCAAGACAAGTAATTTGCGCCCCAACCCCTAATGACCCCCCTAACATTTAGCGCTCCCTGAGTCCCTTCCACTCATACAATATTAAAACCCCTTATGGTACACTTTAGGATGTACCACTCTTTCTCTTTGTTCTCCTTTATTTTCCTTCTATCTCTCTCTATCCTAATTTCTTGTTTTTTTCCCCATCCCTCTCTCTAGCTGCCTTTCTTGTTCTTTCTCCTGTTCTTTCTCTCCCTTTTTCATTGTTCTTCACCCTCTTTTCCTCTCCCTTCGATGTATTCTCTATTTTTATTTCTCCCCTTACTCCTTGGTGGGGGAGAGGAGTGGCTCCCATTCTGGGTGGACATCATATGACTGCGCCCCAGAACGGGCACTCTTGCACGGCGATCGCGGCCGCACTGTGTTCCTAAGACACAGAGCGACCCCAAACTCGGTAAAGAGCCGATGACTCGGCTCTTTAACCATGTTATTGACTGTGTCCAATCACAGCCGGTCACATGTAAATGCGCACCTAATCATTGTTCTTCAGTGCCACCTCATCAGTACCCATAAGTGCCACCTCATCAGTGCCCATCAGTGCCGCCTCCTCAGCACATATCAGTGAAGGAGAAAAATTACTTATTTACAAAATTTTGAAACAAAAACAATTTTTTTTTCTTTAGTAAAAAATAGAAAACCCAGCAGTGATTAAATACCGACCGCCAAAAGAAATTTGGTGTGAAATTATAACAATTTAATTTGGGTACAGTGTTGCATGACCGTGCAATTGTCATTCAAAGTGTTATGCCCTGTACACACGATCGGTCCATCCGATGAAAACGGTCTGATGGATTTTTACATTGGTTAACCGATGAAGCTGACTGATGGTCAGTCGTGCCTACACACCATTGGTTAAAAAAAACGATTGTGTCAGAACGCGGTGATGAAAAGCACAACGACGTGCTGAAAAAAACGAAGTTCAATGCTTCCAAGCATGCGTCCACTTGATTCTGAGCATGCGTGGATTTATAACCGATGGACGTGCCTACAAACGATCGTTTTTTTCTATCGGTTAGGTATCCATCGGTTAAATTTAAAACAAGATTGAATTTTTTTAACCGATGGATAAATAACCGATGGGGCCTACACACGATCGGTTTGGTCTGATAAAAACGGTGCATCAAACCGTTCTCATCGGTTTAACTTATCGTGTGCATTAGAGCACTGGAGGCTGAAAATTGGCCTGGGCAGGAAAGAGGTGAATGTGCCCAGTAGACAAGTGGTTAATGGGGGATATGATTAGCAAGTACCACCTAAGGGGACAATATAGTGAACTTGGTATTGAATTATTCACTTTAGGGTCATCACAAAGAACAAGGGGGAACTCTGCGTCTAGAGGAAAAGAGATTTAATCTCCAAATACGGAAAGGCTTCTTCACAGTAAGAGCAGTAAAAATGTGGAATAGACTCCCTCCAGCGGTGGTTCTGGCCAGCTAAGGAGATTGCTTTAAAAAGGCCTGGATTCTTTCCTTAATTTACATAACTGGATACTAATATTTACAGGTAAGGTTGAATCAGGAAGGCATTTTTTTCCCCTGCTGGAGCAAATTGGATCATGCCTTGCTGGGTTTTTTTTTGCCTTCCTCTGGATCAACTGTGGGTATAGGCTTGTGTATAGGGAATTGTATGATTTTTTCCCTCCTTTTATACATTGAACTAGATGGACTTTTTCAACCTGACTAACTATGTAACTTTGGGATGGCATGGACAGAAAATATATAAGAAAAAGCTTCTATTTATTATGAAAAGTCAAATTCTGCCTGAGAAGGTGAACTCAATGGCGCGTACACACGATCATTTTTCGGCATTAAAAAAACGTTGTTTTTAAAAAATGTCATTTAAAATGATCGTGTGTGGGCTTTACATCATTTTTCGGGTTCTGAAAAACGACAACATTTTTTTTTCCGAACATGCTGCATTTTTTAACAAAGTTTTAAACAATGTAATTTTTCGGGTTGCAAAAAATGATCGTGTGTGGGCTAAAACGACGTTAAAAACCCGCGCATGCTCAGAAGCAAGTTATGAGACAGGAGCGCTCGTTCTGGTAAAACTACTGTTCATAATGGGGTAAGCACATTCATCATGCTGTAATGCCGCATACACACGGTCGTTTTTTGTGATAAAAAAAAACAAAATTTTTAAAAAAGTCATTTAAAATGACCGTGTGTGGGGAAAACGTCGTTTTATGTCTTCTGAAAAAAGACAAAAAAAAAAATTTGAACATGCTTCAATTTTTTATGACGTTTTTCAAAACTTTGTTTTTTGTGTCATAAAAAATGATCGTGTGTGGGCTAAAAAGATGCTTAAAACAACGTTTTTAAAACCGTGCATGCTCAGAAGCAAGTTATGACGCGAGCTTGAATGGAACAGAGTGCTGAACGTAACCGCGCTTTGCTAGAGCATTTTGAAAAAACGATGGTGTGTAGGCAACGTCGTTTTTTAAAATGAAGTTTGAAAAACACAGTTTTTTTTCATGAGAAAAAACAACGTTTTTTTACAAGACAAAAAACGACCAGACAGAAAAGCGCAAAACGTCTTTTACTAACACAAAATCAGCTAAAGCAGCCCCAAGGGTGGCGTCATCCGCATGGAACTTCCCCTTTATAGTGCCGTCGTACGTGTTGTACGTCACTGCGATTTGCTAGAGAATTTTTTTAAAACGATGGTGTGTGGGCAACGTCGTTTTAATGATGAAGTTGGAAAAACGTTGTTTTTTCTAAGTGCTGAAAAACGTTGTTTTTTTTTCATGCCGCAAAAGAGTTATATAAATACACACAGTCTTTGGCTTGAAATTATTTTTCAGGGACAGATATACTGCCTGACAAATCTATGGTGCTAAAAGTACTTAAACAAGAGCGGACAAGAAAATGAATGGACCTATTCCCCTTTACAATTGATGATTGAAACACATCAATTATAATTTTGTTTAACCACTTATTCTGGCACTTCTCTCCTTCATGTAAAAATCATGATTATTTTTCTAGAAAATTACTCAGAACCCCCAAACATTATATATATTTTTTTATCAGACAACCTAGGGAATAAAGTGAAGGTCATTGCAACTGTTTATCTTGCATGGTATTTGCGCAATAATTTTTCAAACACCTTTTTTTAACAAAACAGTAAAGTTAGCCCAATTTGTTTGTATAATGTGAAAGATGATGTTAAGCCGAGTAAATAAATACCTAACTTGTCACGCTTTAAAATTGCGCACACTCAAGGAATGATGCCAAACTTTGGTACTAAAAAATCTCCATAGGCGACGCTTTAATTTTTTTTACAGGTTACCAGTTTGGAGTTACAGAGGAGGTCTAGTGCTAGAATAAGTGCTCTCGCTCTAACGCACGCGACAATACCTCACATGTGTTGTTTTAACGGCGTTTACATATGTGGGTGGAACTTATCTATTTGACTTTTCTATTTTAGCTTAGGTTTTTGTGAATCTGTAGGATTGAAGTTTTTACGTAGTTACATTTTTAAAATATACTGTATATCCTGTATAATGTCTCAAAAATGTTGTTAAACATATTTTATATAAGTTTCCAAATACCTTTCAGTATGCTGATTTTCATAAGTATGTGACAGTTTGTGAAATGCAATGTGAAATGATTATTGCAAGCTTTTACAGTCTCAGCATTATTTGGAAACAAGTAGGAGTACATTTAATTTTTTTCTAAATCATTGCAGTATTATAAATCCATGCTTTTTTCAATTTAACAGGAAAGAGAGGAATAGTCAGAGTGGTGTCCTTCACAAATAGACCAATTAATGAAAATAAAAGTGTATGGATCAGAGCTTTTGTGCTTACTTGGGTCCATATCCTCTAATGCTCTATTTTCCTCCCAACACTATTAACTTGATCCTTTATAGTCCATTTAATTATCTGAATGAAAACTATTCTTGAATTAATATAGAAGTGATGAAGCCATGGGGCTACTGAGATAACTTTAAGTTTATTGAAGTCTATCATGTATGTATTAGGATTATAGTACCACCAATTACTTATGTTCATCTTTTCATCTTTTGCATTCGTTTTTGTGTACTGTATTTCCCAAAGTCCCCCCCCCCCCCATTGAGGCCATCTGGCCTGGTGTAGTTCAGTACCCCTTTTCTAGGCTGCCAGGCTGCATGCTCAAATATGGGTCTGGTAAGGATTTTTGGGGACTCCACACCATTATTTGCTGTGGGGTCCCCCTTAATATCCACACCACACCTAAGGATCTGGCATGAATTTAGTTCCTTCTGAGCAGGATGATAGAAAGAGCCTTCATCACTGATGATGATGACTGGATGTGGCAGTGCCTTGCTATTTCCACAGCTCAGCTACTTCATCCGGTCCATGCTCAGATGACTTCACATAGCACCAGTTCTTCCTGGATCTGCTCTCTTTGTAATTTTAATGCCTCTACTTGGTGCTGTATATGCTGCTATGCCTTATCCTTCCAGGTAACAGCAGCCACTTCTGCCATCTCCTCCTGACCTCTCTTGTTCAGACCACCCTCATGTTATGCTGAGCGAAGAGATGTCAGAACAGTCTGGCACATGTACAGTAGGGATGAGCCGAACACCCCCGGTTTGGTTAGCAGCAGAACATGCAAACAGGCAAAAAATGTGTTCGAACACGCGAACACCGTTAAAGTCTATGGGACACGAACATGAAAAAAAAAGTGCTGATTTTAAAGCCTAATATGCAAGTTATTGTCATAAAAAGTGTTTGGGGACCTGGGTCCTGCCCCAGGCGACATGTATCAATACAAAAAAAGTTTTAAAAACTGCTGTTTTTTTGGGAGCAGTGATTTTAATAATTGCTTAAAGTGAAACAATAAAAGTGAAATATTCCTTTAAATTTCATACTAGGGGGTGTCTATAGTATGCCTGTAAACTAACACATGTTTCCCATGTTTATAACAGTCTCTGCACAAAATGACATTTATAAAGGAAAAAAAGTAATTTAAAACTACTCGCAGCTATACTGAATTGTCGGGTCCCGGCAATACAGATAAAAGTCATTGAAAGTAATTGAAAAAGGTTGTTCGCATCCCAGGAGGATGACGTGGTGCACGTGACGCACGCACGCCGAGGGAGGAGCAGCCCGCGCCACGGATCGGACCATGCGACGGGGGATGGAGGAAGCCGGAGGTTCTGAGGGTGCATCGGCGGCAGCGGGAACGGCGCAGAGTGGGAGACTGCAGAGCTGCTAGACCGCCGATTGTTCCCTCCGTGAGGCCGCTCTCCCCCGCCGTTTTAGCCGAGGCCCCCCCTCTCTTCCTCACTCTCCCCTCCGCTCTCTGAAGGAGGTGACATACCGAGCGGCACAGACAGGAAGGAACAGGTGCCGTTTTTTGCAGCGTCGCTTGGTGGGTGCTTTTGGCTCTCGGCCCCTCGTGGATCACGGCTCCTCATCAGGTCCTTATGGAGCCCAGAAAAGCACTTAGGTAATATTTATGCCAATGTTCTCTTTCTGTCCTATGGAAGTACATTTACAGGAAAATTAATCCAGGTGGACAATCTGAAAATCCAGGTAATGGTAAGAACTTTACTTTGTCAGCGCTTGCCATTGGGTTTTTTCTTTTTTTTTCCTCTCCCCTCCTCTCAAGTGTGAAAGTCATCCGGATTAGCCTGGTAGTGTAAAAATCTTATAAATACTCCTGCATGGAGACGAAAACCTGCCAAGTGAAATTATAAACTATTTTTATTTATCCGTTTTTTTCCTCTCTTCTCTGCTTTAGAAAGGCAATGTAGCAATTTATTCACAGACACCCCATAGCTGTTTCAGTAAGAGCGAAGAGGGAACTCACTAATGAGGAGACCTGTGGTACCTGGTAAAATTGTTAAACATCAGAGGGGTACCTGTAGTGAATGTTGCTTACATAAGCTCTATATGTCTCTCCTCATACGTACCTATACAGGAATCCATGCCTCTATGGGTTGATAGCCTTAATGACTGCAGACATTCACTCTGGCGGATAAGCATAAAAGCATCAGCCATCTCATAGACATTGCACCTGCCCCCACAAAACAAATTTAAATCCTGGAAGGGGTATGTCCCGAAGCATTGTTTGAAATTTCAGGGGTTGGCATGTAATATTCCCTATATCGTTGGGTTAGGCTGGCTGCGAACCCAGGGCTGGATGGTGTTTGACTCCCCTGTCCAAGGTGCCCAACCGAACCAGGCCCACAAGCTCTCAGGCTGCATATACTGCGGACCAGGGCGAAGGATGCTTGATGTCTGAGAGACCCTAGATCTTGCATTTATAAAAACATCTGCTAAGCACGGGGGGTCGGGAGGAAGTTATTGGCGGCCATCGCATGGCATGCCCCATCACACTTTAGGCGCTGACTAAACTATAAAGAAAAAAAAAGAAAAAAGAAAAGAAAAAAAGGAAGGGGGTGCAAATACAGCCCACATCATAGGATTGTTGCTGCGTAAAAACCGCAAGGCCCCCCGCAGTGGAAAAATCCTAAGAAAGCCTCAAATCCAAACAGGGAGTGCACAGCCCTTATAACCAAGGACGTGCAATCCTTCTTTTCAAAAACCCGCCTTAGCGCAAACGGGTGAATCCTCAGCCCATTTTTTTGTTTCTTTTAATCTATGGAAATACCCGGTGTCAAATACCCACCAAGATTTAATTAACACCCCCAAAATTGTGCAAAATTGCCCCCTAGGGAGCTATAAAAACTCTCATAAAAAATAAAAAAAAAGGGGGAGGGGGAGAAGCTCCCCATCCTCTGATCAAACTGGGGAAACGCATCAGAGCGATAAAGAAATATAACATGAACAGATCAACTAGGGGGGCGGCCCCGAAAATCCCTAAAGATACCTCCACTACCAGTACGATTAGACACTATATGACGCCGGAAGGAAGTTCTAAGAGCCCAGGACTGATAAAAAAAGCAGAAAAAACTGGGACAAACAAAAAGGGAATAGGGGGGGTGGAAACCCCAAGTGCGGATACCTCAACAGAACTTGATCATGCAGTCAGCCAAATGGAAGACCCTAGTTTGGATTCTCATATTCCCACAAAGGGGGAAATGGATGCTATGTTAAGGAGGTTGGAGAATGTAATAAGAGAGGAAATCAGCACCCTAAGAACGGACTTATTTTACACACTAGAACGGGTAGAGGAAGCTGAGAAAAAAATAGAAAAGCAGGATCTTGAATTAAAAGAATTAAAAATTCAACATCTGAATATGAAACAAAACCAGAGGTTACTGCAATACCGTCTAGAAGACCACGAGAACCGTAATAGAAGGCAAAACCTTAGGATACGATCGGTTAAGGAGGAGAGGGGCGAAGACCTGAGGAAAATTCTCAACGATTTGCTCCTTCCCCTCCTAAACAATGGTTCGGAAGGTCCCCTCAAAATAGAAAGGGTACATCAAGTGGGAAAGACTAGGGAGGGAGGAGGAAACTGGCACAGGGACATAATTGCCAGGTTCAGACACTTCGAAGACAAAGAGGAAATCTGGCAAAAACTGAGAAGAAAGCCTCCCTTATCCTATGACGGGGCGGAGATCCAGATCTTTACGGATTTGGCCTGGGAAACCCTGTCCAGAAGAAGGCACTTAAAACCCTTATTGGAACAAATGCGGAAATCTAATATAAATTACCAATGGGGGTTCCCGGCGTGCTTGATAGGGTATAAAGAGGGTATATCAGCTAAACTAACATTCCCTGAGGATTTGGAAGGGTTCTGCCGTAAACTGGATATACCGGTGATTGAGTTACCCGGATGGGTTGAATAGCGATCAGAAAATAGCTGCCCCATGGGGTGGCCCTGAGAGATTGGCATAGAGGGGGGGGGAGAGGGGGGAGGGATGGAGGGTGGGTGACCGGAGAGGGGAACAAGAAGGGAGGATCCGTATCCCTACACATATAAGATCGATCCCCTGGGAAATCCCAGGAGACAATGTGTGGGAGGGGCGCTGAGTGCTATACCTCATCCAAAAGAACCGACGGGTAGGGGATACCGAGGATCCCCACGGTTCAGAGGCGATGCACTGGCCTAGGCAAGGGGGGGGGGAGGGGGGGATGGAGGGGTGGGTTTGGAAGGGGAGAGAACACTCTCCCCCTTCAAAATAGGGAGGGAATAGGGAATATGGCTCCCAGGGGATCTATTAGAAAGTCCAGCACGTTCAAGGAACGATCCAGTAATAGGAAATGACTGAAGTAAAATTTTTATCCTATAATGTAAAGGGTCTAAATTCAGCTGTCAAAAGATTAAAAGTTCTGGCCGAGATTGAGCAACTCAGAGCGGATGTGGTATTTATTCAAGAATCTCACTTGACCATAGACGCAAACATTAAATTATACTCCCCGGCGTACCCCATTTGGTTTTATGGTGACTCCATCTCCAAACGAGCAAGGGGTGTGGCTATCGGGTTTACAAGAGGCTTTGGATTCACGCTTGAGGCGAGGTTGTCGGATCCCGAAGGGAGATTTTTATTTCTCAAAATAAAGTTCGAAAATGTAATCTATACTCTAGCAAATATATATGCACCAAACGTACACCCAACCCAATACTTAGGTAAAATTTTGGGAAAACTGAATAATTTTGCTGAGGGATACATAATACTGATGGGGGATTTAAACTTTGTATTTAATCCGACAGAAGATAGTACGTTCCGTGGGAAGGCGACAAAAAATTAGCATTTGCAGAGAATCAAACATAAGTTACACGAACGCCAATTAGTGGACGTTTGGCGGATTTTTCATCCAAAAGAACATGACTACACATTTTTCTCCCCTCCCCACGGAACGTACTCTAGAATAGACTACATCTTGGCGGATCACGGGCTGCTTGACTCTATCACAGAGACTGAAATTGGAATTATGACGGTGTCAGACCATGCTCCAATAACAATGAAAATTATATTATCCACACAAAAGAGGCAGCGGCCGGTGTGGCGCCTCGATGATAGCCTGATTGGAGACGTAGGAGGGGCTAGAAGAGTGGAGGCCGAACTAAAACAATTCTTTCATATCAACGATACAGCAGGGATTTCCAGCGCAACCCTTTGGGAGACGCACAAAGCGTATATTAGAGGAATTTTAATTGCCGAGGGCGCTAAAAAAAAAAAAGAAAGGAATAGTAAAGCCAACTCCCTGAGGAAAGAGATAGAGATCCTAGAAAGCAAACATAAAGAGCAAAGACTAAAAGAGACCTACCTTAATCTAACCCTGAAAAGAGATGCACTTAAGGAAATCATGGAACAGGAAGCAAGGTACAAACTAAACTGCATCTCCAAGGAGAGGTACATATGGGGTAATAAACCAAGTAAGCTATTAGCCAAAATGGCCCAAAAAAAGAAAACTAGGAACTACATTGAAAAAATTAAGGGGAAAAATGGGAACTTGGTTCATGCAACTCCTGAAATCGCAGACAGTTTCAAAAACTATTATGAGGAATTATACACAATAAAACACCCAGGTTTGCAGGAAGGGGAAAGGGAGGAAGAGACCAGAGACTTTCTTGTAAAGGCAGTACTTCCTAGATTGGAGGAGACGGAGAGTTTGGATATGGATCGCCCCATAACCGAGGCAGAAATTAAAATAGCACTAAATACCACTACGGGCGGAAAAAGCCCGGGCCCGGACGGGTTCTCAACCATGTACTATAAGAGATTTAGCAATATACTGATTCCAAGGTTGTGCAAATACTTTAATGGGCTAGGCTCCGAATTCGAAGCCAGCAGTGAAGCAACAGCGGCCGTGGTCGCGTTAATTTTGAAAGAAGGGAAAGACAGCACTCTCTGTTCGGGATACAGGCCTATTTCGCTGTTAAATTCAGACATCAAGCTGTTTGCCAAAATCCTTGCAGGACGCCTGAAGGGGGTTATGCACTCTTTGGTGCACCCCGACCAAGTAGGATTTGTACCCAACAGAGAGGGCAAAGACAATAGCCTAAGGGCAATTCTCCTGCTTCAGACCATTAGGCAGAATAAATCCCCCGGTCTACTCCTGTCAGTTGATGCTGAGAAAGCTTTTGACAGGGTAGACTGGGGGCTCATGACGGAGACCCTTACTACTATGGGAATAGGATATAGGATGTCCCGTTGGATTAAAACACTGTACCTCCATCCTACTGCAAAAATTAAAATAAACGGAATGCTATCGGAATCATTCGAAATGAAAAATGGAACAAGGCAGGGGTGCCCCCTGTCACCCCTTCTCTTCATACTATCATTGGAGCCACTGTTGGCTACTATCCGTAAGGATCCTGATATTAATGGAGTAGGAGTAGACGGGGAGGAACATAAATTATCGGCCTTCGCCGATGATATATTATTTTATGTAACCAACCCGGTTAAATCCATTTCAAAGCTTACCAAAGTATTGAAACAATACGGGAATATTTCTAACTTTAAAATAAATATAAATAAATCAGAAATTTTGAATATTAATTTAAATAAAAGTGAGGTAGGATTAGTAAAAGAAGTCTGTGCCTTTCCCTGGACTAAAGAACTAAGGGCCAAATCCTCAGCCAGGCGGCGTAACTTAACTTTCAGCAGTTAAGTTACACTGACTTAAAGTTTTTACCTAAGTGCCTGATCCACAAAGCACTTACGTAAAAATTTCAAGCCGTGTAAGTTAAGTGCCGCCGTCGTAAGGCGTTCCTCCTCTCCGGGGGGCGTTTACAATTTAAATGAGGCGCGCTCCCGCGCCGGCCGTACTGCGCATGCGTGTGACGTCATTTTCCCGACGTGCATCGCGCGAACGCAATTGACGCCGGGCGGCTTTGTGGATTGCGACGGGACACTAAAGTTGCGACGGGTGAAAAAAAGACGCGCCGGGAAAACAAATAATAAAAAAAAAAAATGACAGCGTCGCTCAGCATGCATTCCTGAGAGGGAGAACTCCATGCCAATTTTCAAAGAAAAAACCGGCATGGGTTCCCCCCCAGGAGCATACCAGGCCCTTAGGTCTGTTATGGGTTGTAAGGAGACCCCCCCTCCGCCGAAAAATCGACGTAGGGGGTCCCCCTACAATCCATACCAGACCCGTATCCAAAGCACGCTACCCGGCCGGTCAGGAATGGGAGTGGGGACGAGCGAGCGTCCCCCCCCTCCTGAGCCGTGCCAGGCCGCATGCCCTCAACATGGGGGGGTTGGGTGCTCTGGGGCAGGGGGGCGCACTGCGGGCCCCCCCACCCCAGAGCACCCTGTCCCCATGTTGATGAGGACAGGACCTCTTCCCGACAACCCTTGCCGTTGGTTGTCGGGGTATGCGGGCGGGGGCTTATCGGAATCTGGGAGTCCCCTTTAATAAGGGGGCATCCAGATACCGGCCCCCCACCCTAAGTGAATGGATATGGGGTACATCGTACCCCTATCCATTCACCTGTAGGCAAAAAGTAAAAGTTAATAAACACACAACACAAGGCTTTTTAAAATAATTTATTATTCTGCTCCGGATGCCCCCCCTGTCTTCGTTATTAGCTCAATTACCAGGGGGGGCTTCTTCTTCCACTCTCCGGGGGTCTTCTCCGCTCTCCGGGGGGGGTTTCTTCTTCCGCTCTCCGGGGGGGGGCTTCTCCGGGCTCCGGGGGTCTTCTTCCATCTTCTCCCCTCTTCCGCTGTTGACTCGGCGAACCCCGGTTCTTCTGCAGCTCTCCGGTGCCTTCTTCTTCAGCGCTGGCTGCCTGCTATGTTTGTGTGTTAGCTCGATTTCAAACAGGCAGCCAGCGCGGTCTTCTGTGGCGTCAGGGTCTTCTCTTCCTTTCTTCCGATGTTGCCTCGTCGCCTGTTGTCGCTGTAATGATGGAAGCGCGCCTTGCATCACATTTATATAGGCATCACCGTCCCATCATGCTCCGGTAGGTACCCACGTGGTGGGTGCACGTGGGTAGGCACCCACCACGTGGGTACCTGCCGGAGCATGATGGGACGGTGATGCCTATATAAATGTGATGCAAGGCGCGCTTCCATCATTACAGCGACAACAGGCGACGAGTCAACATCGGAAGAGGGGAGAAGAACAGAAGAGAAGATGACGTCACAGAAGACCGCGCTGGCTGCCTGTTTGAAATCGAGCTAACACACAAACATAGCAGGCAGCCAGCGCTGAAGAAGAAGGCACCGGAGAGCTGCACAAGAACCGGGGTTCGCCGAGTCAACAGCGGAAGAGGGGAGAAGATGGAAGAAGACCCCCGGAGTCCGGAGAAGCCCCCCCCCGGAGAGCGGAAGAAGAAACCCCCCCCGGAGAGCGGAGAAGACCCCCGGAGAGCGGAAGAAGAAGCCCCCCCTGGTAATTGAGCTAATAACGAAGACAGGGGGGGCCTCCGGAGCAGAATAATAAATTATTTTAAAAAGCCTTGTGTTGTGTGTTTATTAACTTTTACTTTTTGCCTACAGGTGAATGGATAGGGGTACGATGTACCCCATATCCATTCACTTAGGGTGGGGGGCCGGTATCTGGGGGCCCCCTTATTAAAGGGGACTCCCAGATTCCGATAAGCCCCCGCCCGCATACCCCGACAACCAATGGCAAGGGTTGTCGGGAAGAGGTCCTGTCCTCATCAACATGGGGACAGGGTGCTCTGGGGTGGGGGGGCCCGCAGTGCGCCCCCCTGCCCCAGAGCACCCAACCCCCCCATGTTGAGGGCATGCGGCCCGGCACGGCTCAGGAGGGGGGGGGACGCTCGCTCGTCCCCACTCCTTTCCTGACCGGCCGGGTAGCGTGCTTTGGATACGGGTCTGGTATGGATTGTAGGGGGACCCCCTACGTCGATTTTTCGGCGGAGGGGGGGTCTCCTTACAACCCATAACAGACCTAAGGGCCTGGTATGCTCCTGGGGGGGAACCCATGCCGGTTTGGAATTTACAAATTGCCGTGGAGTTCTCCCTCGGGAATGCATACCAAATGCCGTCGCTTGAATGGGCCTTTACAAGGTGTGACTAACTTTACACTTTGTAAAAGCAGCCCTAGTTTTACACCAGGCAAACTAACACTTACGGCGAAAAAACTAGGCACAAACGCTTTGAGGATCGCCCTAAGTGCTAATTTGCATACTAGAAGAGGCATTTCGACTCGAAATGCCCCCAGTGGCGGATGCGGTACTGCATCTTAAGATCCGGCAGTGTAAGTCCCTTACAGATGTCGGATCTTCTGCCTAACTTAGGAAAACTGCTTCTGAGGATCAGTTCCAAAGTTATAACCAGAGATACGACGGCTTACGCCGGAGTATCTCTTTTGTGGATATGGCCCTAAAGTACTTAGGTATTAAACTTGCCAATACAGTACAGGAGATGTATAAAATAAACTATGTTCCCTTACTAAATGAGATCAAGAACGAATTAAAAAACACGGCAAATAAACCTATATCATGGATCGGACGTATAAATATGCTGAAGATGGTCGTAGTCCCAAAAATTCTTTATAAATTTTTACTGGTACCAATCGCCCTTCCACAGCAATTTTTGAGCATTCTGAATACCTTGCTACTAAACTACGTATGGAAAAACAAGAAGCATAGAATATCTCTCTCCACACTAAAACAGGGAAAGCTGCATGGCGGGTTGGGTGTTCCGGACATCAAAAGTTACTATAAAGCGGCGGTCCTATCGCGGGCGGTTGAATGGGCCCGTGACAGACCAGATAAAAGATGGGTGCAAATCGAGAAAGCGTTAACTAGCAAATATTTGAATAATATCATATGGATCCCTACACAACACAGAGCACTAGATCACAAAACACATGATATAACACGACACACATTAAGATTATGGGACAGAACTCAGGCACAATTAGAGGGGAAATTTAATTCCCCACTAATGAATTTAAAAGAAAATCCTTATTTTGCACCTGGGGAAAACAAAATTGGAGGGAACTGGATTAGGAAAGACACAGTGCACTTAGGAGATATCATTAATGACGGAGAGATAATGACCTACGGAGATTTGAAATCCAAAACGGACTATTGGAATCTCGATAGGTGGCATTATTCCCAGCTGCATCACTTTGTGCGGCACCTCCCCCGCCCACTTCGGACGGAGGCGGAGCTGACCCCACTTGAGAGGATTTGCAAATCCAAGAATTCAAAGGGCACTATCACTAAACTCTACGGGATATTGGTCAAGATAGGGTCTCGGGGAGAAGCACCCTTTATAGATAAATGGGAAAGAGAGCTAGGTATCACGAGAGGGACAAACACTTTTCAGAGGATCATTCAATTAACTCACTCATCTGCAATAGACGTTCGCACAGCCGAAGCAAATTACAAGTGCTTCTCAGGGTGGTATATCACCCCTGATAAAGCTAATAAATTTAAAGCAAGCCAGCCCGCAGAGTGCTGGCGGGGTTGCTCAGAAATAGGCACGATGGCCCATTTATGGTGGCTATGCCCAAAAATTCAAAGCTATTGGGACACAATATTGACCCAAATAAAGGTTATAACGGGGGAGGAGATAAAGAAAGACCCCTGCGTCCTGCTCTTCCACGGTAGTCTTGAAGGGGTAAAAAAATATAAGCAGTCTTTACTACCCCATCTCTTAAACGCAGCGAAGAGACTCATTCCCAAAAAGTGGCAGGAGAAGGAAAGCCCCCATGTCTGGAACTGGATAGACGAAGTAGAGGAAACGTACAGGTTAGAAGAACTAAGGGATAGCCATCTGGAAAGGAATGGGGAATATAGGGAGAAATGGGCAAAATGGAAGGAATACAAAAAAACATGGAGCTACGCTGAGAGAGTCAGGGTCTGTTAGGAACAGGAAATGTGTAAGTGGGCATTAACCCACTTGCACCTCCTGTTCGCCCTTTTATTGACCACTATCAGAGGGATATACAAAAATAGTTTCCTTTGCTGAACTTGTTAGGGGATATTTTAGAGGAGAATAGGACGAGATCCCCGGGAGCCATGGGGGGGGGGGGGGGGGGTGGGAGGGCGTTAATAATAGTAAAAATTCTTTTTCTGTTAAATGTTATTGGGCTTCGACCAGCAGGGTGTAGGGTCAATGCCTTTCTGCCCTATTGGTTGGCCGACATAGAATCCGTAATACTTACGATTAAGAAAAAAAAAAAAAAAGAGAATGCAGAATAAATACCACATATGATGCAAACCACAACCTGAGACGTAAGAAGCATCAAATCATGAGCTGGTCTCTAGAATTTGGTAAAAGAAAGCTGAGGTGGTAAAAAAAAAAGAAAAAAAAAAAAAAAAAAAGAAAGTAATTGAAAAAAAATGTGTGGGGGCCTGGTATGGATATAAAGGGGAACCCTGCGCCAAATTGAAAAAAAATTGCCGTGGGGTTCCCCCCAAAAATCCATACAAGAACCTTATCCGAGCACACAACCTGGCAGGCCGCTAGAAAAGGGGGGGACAAGAGAGTGTTTGACCCCCAGATCCCGGCCCCCCATGTGAATTGGTAACGGGGTACATTGTACCCCTACCATTTCACCCAAAAAAAGTAAGAAAAAACTCAAGCGCTGTAATTCTTCTACGATCCTGGTCCTGGACCCGCTGCTACAAACGATACCGTGACGTGTGACCCCGCCTCCTCTGACGCATCAGAGGGGGCGGGGTCTCCCATCCACATCACATCACATCACGGGTGGCCCCGCCCTCGGTTATAAAACAGCTGTCAGACAGTTCACGCGTCATACAGCCAGGAGCCTCCGGTATGATTCGTAGCGGTGATTCTGGGACCGGGATCATAGAAGGATTACGGCGCTGGAGTTTTTTTTATTAAAGGTCTTGTCACAACTTGGTGTGTGTGTTTTTTTGCAGTTTTATCACTTTTTTGGGTGAAATGGTAGGGGTACAATGTTCCCCTTACCAATTCACATGGGGGGGCGGGATCTTGGTGTCCCCTTTGTTAAAGGGGCTTCCAGTTTCCGATGAGCTCCCCGCCCACAGACCCCCACAACCACCGGGCAAGGGTTGTGGGGATGAGGCTCTTATCCTGATCAACCTGGGGACATCCTCCCCATGTTGAGGGCATGTGGCCTGGTACGGTTCAGGAGGGGGGTGCCACACTTTGTCCCCCCCTCTTTTCCTATGGCCTTCCAGGTTGCATGCTCGGATAAGGGTCTGGTATGGATTTTTTGGGGGGACCCCACGCCATTTTCTTTATTTGGGCGCAGAGTTCCCCTTAGAATAGATTTTTGGGGGGAACCCCACGCCATTTTTTTTATTTGGTGCAGGGTTCCATACCAGGCCACAAATGTGCATATTGGGTGGGTTTCCATTAAGCATCTTGCTGTTTCAAAAAATTGGCAGCCTCTACTCAGCAGCCTAAAGACTTTTTTCTTAAAGGCGGTAACACCAGTGAAACTATCAGACGTGTTTCAGTGGCTTCAAATTTGGCCAAACCAATGGATGGCAGATTTTTAATGGATTCCATGATGGTTTTCGCTTGACTTCATTCAATGGTTCTGGTTGTTTTGTTTGTCCCAATTTACCTTCAATTCATCGTCATGCTGTGATATCATTGAAGGAAAAATATTGAAAGAAGTTAGGGAAGGTAGAGTGGTCAGCCCTTTACATTCGCCTCCCTTTTTTAACTTTTGGGTCTCTCTATTAGGCATTATTCCAAAGAAGGAACCAAATTCCTTTAGGTTGGTACATTACCTTTCGTACCCTTACGACCTTTCCATAAATTATGAGATTGATCCTCTCTAAGTACTGTATCCTATTCTTTATTTGATGATGCTCTGGTTAAGATCTGGAATTTGTGTGGTTCTGCATTACTGGACAAGGCCGACATCAAATCAGCCTTATGACTTTTGCCAATTCACTCTACCACTTTTACTTCCTTGCATTTCTATTTCACAGGTCAATTTTACTTTATAAGGGATGGCATGTTTGCTACTTTGAAATGTTCTCTTCATTCTTTAAACTGGATGGTTGGCTTTCAATCTTTCTTCCAAACGATTGCATTATTTGCCCGATTTTCTGTTCATCGGTTTGCCAGGTTCTGGTGAATTCTTCTATGTGTTACCGGAATTTTAGGTTATGTGTTGGGCTTATGGAATCCCTGTCGCACATGAGAAGTTGTTTTTACCTACTACCTGTTTGGAATTTTTGGGTGCCACTATTGACACTGAAACAACAAATGTTAGAAATGGACAAAAATTTACTTTGTAGGCACCAATTATAAAAATATGAATACGTTTATTGATACAATGCCAAAAGGGGTTATTGGACCAACAGTAGCAACTGTGTTTAACAGCAAAATGATTATCCAATAATAATCCAAAGGAAGCATCAGATCTCAGAAGAGATGTAATGACTATCGTGCATAGTAGGACGTAGAAAAGCTCGACATGTTCCGCGGATACCGCTTCTTCGGGAGCTTATTAATAATTCTAAAAGAGAACAGACTATTATTGGTTTCTGAATTACATAGGCATATACAATATATATCAAAAAATGCATAAACAGAACAGATATACCACGTGCATTAAAGCACCATAGAACAAAGCATGTGAGTAGAATCAGAACCACCAAGGTGCCACCAAGTAGGGACTGCATGCTCAGGGTCAGGCAAGAAAGGGATGTCGGGACGCATCTAGAGAGATAGTGTAAAAACAATATAGTGTTTAATGTCAGCAGTATAGGGATGTTGATTGGTTGATTATTTCAGTCCAATAAATTAGACCATCCCAACTGGTCATGAAAACAGGGCTAATCAGAAGAGGAAGTGTGCACTTGTGTAGATGTAATGACACCACCACCAAAAGCAAAGTTACTATGAAAATTCTGCAATTCTTATTAGGCTAATTCATTTTTGCTTCTAAGGTGATCCCTTAACTTTATCAATCTATTGCCAAAATTGCTTTACCTTTTTATTTTGTTCCTATTACTTTGAATTTGCTTGAGGACTTGCTTATTTTGAAAAAATGTCTTTATTCCATTAATGGATGTTCCTTTTGGCAGGCTCCATTTTATACTGTGGAAGAGCCTAATTTGTTTACTGATGATTCTAGCTCATTGGTCTTTAGAATTTTTTGGCAGGGGCACTGCTCGACAGGGACGTGGCCTCTTTCTTGGTGGGATAAGGGCTTGACTACAAATATTGCCCGGTTAGAGATCTTTCCGGTTCCTATTGCCCTCAGATAATAAAGCTACACTATAAATTGCATATCCTCTATCTGTGCTAGTGGTACCTAGACATTTCTTTTTTTTTTTCCATATTTAGATTTAAATATTTGGATCAAAGCTAAGTATGTACCGGGTTCAGATAATGTAATAGCTGGTGATAGTGATACAACTAACATCGAATACAAAATAAAGTGCTAAAATGAAGCTGAAATAATAACTTTTACATTTGGTTTGGATGTTCACATTTTCCCCATTTTACACAGCGCAGCGCTATCTATTTTTTTCACATTTACTTTGGGTTTGATACACCTTTCGTGCTGCAGCAGTATTCCCCCTTTTTCTACTTCCCTTCCCACTTCCCCTCTCCCCCTACCTTTTTGCCTTGTCCATTTGTTTGATAGCGCGGTAATATTCTATCCCCTCATTTCTTGTTTTTTAAGCTTGGTGCCAGATGCAGATGTTGTTGGCGTGGCATGCCTGCCATATTTGTGAGACCTGGTTTGATGCCTGTGGCACTTTCTATTAAACAGAGGGTGGCTCCTTGCATGTAGGGGGATTATAGAGCAGCATGGTTTCCTGGTGTTGTTTCCTAGACTCGCAAAGTCAGGCTATTTCTTCCTTTTCTGAGCAAAGTGTTGTCTTTTTAAAAATTCTTTAATGGCTTGTTCTTTGTATTCTCATATTCTGAAATAATTGTCTGGAGTTTCCTTCTTCATTAAATTACAATATTGCCCATCTTGTATGAGCCTATTTTTGGTCAAACAGGCCTTGAAGGATTACCTAAAAACACATGTGACTTTGGATTCTCGTTTGCCTATTTTCGTTGCTTTTAGAGTATATCTGTTTTTCAACTCAAACTGTGTATTTCTCTGAATATGAATCGCTGTTATTTAGGCTTGCTTTTAGTTTGTGTTTTTTCAGAGCATTTTGCGTTTCAGAAATACTACCTCCCGAAAAGAAGACCGGGTCTTGTATCAATTTTGGCTACAAAAAAGACACTGGGGATTATTTTCTGGGGATGTCTTATTTATTTGTCCCCTGTTTTCTCTCCCCCTCTCCCTTCCTGTCAACTCAGGAGTCAGCATCTCTGTAATCCCCAAACCCAAGTTAAAGTCCTTGTAAAATCATCTAATCTGCTTTGTAAATGGATTATATAATGACCAGTGTGTGTCTTTATGTAACATTGTAGAAAATACCTTATTTACAGCACCGCTTGGAGCCCTTCCCTGCTTTGAGCACTGCTGAGGGAGATGCCAAGATCCCCGCTGACGTCAGCTGTGCTCCGAGCACTGTATAGGAAGGGGCCTCTGACAGGCCAGGAGGGGAGGAGGAAAGCTCAAGCGGGTCACATGATGTATTACATTATTTTACAAGGACTTTAACTGGGCTTATTTTCGGGGTAGGGCTTATATTGCAGCCATCCTAGAAAATTTTCGGGGTAGGTCTTATTTTCGGGGAAACATGGTAGAAATGTTCATGAGTCCTTTGGTATTTTAATTTTGAATTCACCATAGTACAACCGATCAAATCGTTTGTGGGAAGTGGGTTACGCTGCAAAAGTTATCTGCTTCTTTGATTTGTCCATTCTCTTTGCTTAAAATTTTTGGCTATCTGCCCAGCTTTTGACGCCCACCTCCATATACTTAGCTCAGTTTTGTCCTGACTCAATACTAGTTCTGTTTGGTTTTGCAGAAAAAACCTTGGTTTTCCTCACCTTCATCATCTAATTTACTTTTGCGCTTGTTCCATATCGGGTACCTGCGGCAACCAGCATGGGCTTGTCTGTTACTACTATTAAAATGGATCTTACAGTTTATAGTTCCGACCTATGTCTTCCAACTGACCAATTCCGTATTTGATGGTATGGGTTGTGAGGTATGATATTGAGTGATCTGTATCAGACCTTGTCGTTGCTGTACAAATCTTGACCTACACATCAAGTCCTCATTTTAAATATTGCTGGCAATGATATTAGTTCTAGGAACATTTTGGATGTCATTCCTCAGCTTAAATTGGATTTCGTGCACCTTCATCTAATGTTATCTGATTCTGTTCTTGTATTTCTAAAGTTGCCCCTCGCTTACACTGCTTAGTACACCCTGAGTTTTAACATTGTGATAATATTTGAAGATTTGTAAGCAAATAAATAGGACTATTGACGTTTTTTTACCTTCCATTAATGGCTTCTCATATCAACACATTGATCTTGAGGGCGGCTTACATGGTTTGTACAGGTCTGACGTGGTCCACTTGTCTGACATTGCTTTGGACATTTTTATTGTGGGTCTTCAATTGGCCACAGTTCAGGTGAGGTGCCAGGCTCATATTGGTAAGTCTGGCTTGTGGGACAGTATTGTTGAGATTGAGCTGTATGGCTGAGTTATGGCTATTTATATTAGTTGATTTATGGTAATTATGGTATATGTAGACATGTGAAATTAGTTTTGTTTCAAATTAATTTTTTAATGAATTTCGACAAATTTTAAAACTCTAAACAAATAGTGAAAAAAAAGAGAATAATAGGCGCTCCTTCTAATTCTTTCCACCCCACTGCGCCAATGACTGTGCGAACCTCAAAAAAAGCAGCTACTTAAATAATAATAATGTGTACCAAAAATTCTGAAGAAGTCCAGAGCGACAAAACTAGTCTAGGACTTCTGAAGAAGTCCAGAGCAATGAAACGAGTCTAGGCGAAGTTACACGGCACACCAAGGAAGCGTCCGAGTACCGAGCATCGCATGTGTAGTGTGTTTTTTGAAGTGACGAGTGAGACGAACGGAGCAGGGAGTGAGGCTGATGGTTTTTATTTAGGTCCGCTGTGACCATAATGCAACAAGATAATCACCTGTGAGGAACCCGCTGCTTAGTTGACTATTGAAGTGCCTTGATTTGCTGTATTAAATGTGAGTGCAATGTGTGAAGCTGTTTTACCGATTTTAAATAAACATGTTTGATATACTTCACCATTGGAGTCACTTTGCCTTTCATGTGGAACAACGATTCGGCTTGTGAGAATCACTGGTGGAATTGGTCAGTTTGTGTGGAGAAATATTTTGCCGTTTGTGCCAAGCATGAGAATGCAAGGCATATCGCATCGGTAAGCGGAATTCTTATGGGTGTGGAGTCACTGAGCACTTTGGTGTGGTGAAAGGTCTCATATTAAGAAGATTTTTTGAAGATGTGTTTTTCTTTGGACACTTTAATTGTTTTCACTTGGAATATTTTTACCTTGGATTTTCTATGTGGATGCTTTTTCACATATATATTTATACAATTTTTTCACTTTATTTATATATTCCTGCATTCCTCACAATATTTTCTGTATCACGAATGTATTGTTTAATATTTAGAAACGTTTAGTTATTTTTTAGCACTACTATTTTGTTCATTCAGAATTTTTGGTACACAAATTTTAAAACTTGTTTAACAAATTTTGAATATTCGAAAATTCGGAAATATAAAAATAAAAAAATTCGGGAATTTGAAAAACCCAAAAACCCGAAAATTCTAAAATCTGAAATAATAACTAACTAATAATAACTTAACTATTACTAACTATTAAATAATAGGTATTGAAATTTTCTTTCAAATTTGGCCATTAGTGAATGTAATGAATACGAATTTATGTGAAGTTACGAATTATCTGAAATAACGAATGCCGTATCTAAATTAATGGAACATAACAAATTAATAATAATAAATAATAATAAAAAAATCCTTATTTATTTCGGATAATTCGTAACTTCGGATAAATTTGTATTTGTTACGTTCACAAACAGCAACATTTTAAAGGAAATTCCAATACCTATAATTTAATAGTTAGTTATTATTAGTTAGTTATTCTTTCAAATTTTCTTTCTTATTTTCAAATTTTCGAATTTACGAGTTTATGAATTGCGATCATAATGAGTGACACGGAAAAAGAAAAAAAAAAACGAATGAAACGAAAATGAACAATTTTTTTTGGCAATGCACATGGCTATGTATATGTCATATTTATATAAACCATCTTATGTAATCTGTTAAGGCCTCATGCATTTTTACAACTGCTTTTAGCAGCGTCAGACTTTTTTTAAACTTAAAAACGCCTCTCTATGTTATTCTATGGCCTCATGCACACATAGGCTTTTAGGAGCTGTCAGTAGCATAGGCGTTTTCAAGCTGCAAAAAAAAAACAGGACCAGCGGGTTCAGAGGCACGTTAGAGCTGTAAAGCCACCTAATGCTGGTAAAAGCTGCTAAATGCGGCTTAACTTTGGATACAGCTGCGTTAAGCCTCGTCAAGCGTTTCTCATGCCTCTATTCAAAATCAATGGTTCCCTATGGGAGCCCATTGATTGGAAAATAAGTCATACCAGAAGTCTGAACATTATGATCCGTCTTGCAGCGCGGCTGATCGTTGTTGCGATGTGTCAGTCTGACACCCTGCAACACCGATCTGGATAAAGAGTCTCTGACGGAGACTCTTTACCACGTGATCAGCCATGTCCAATCACGGCTGATCACAATGTTAACAAGAAGAGCCGGTGATTGGCTTTTCCTCACTCGCGTCTGTCAGACACGAGTAGAGGAGAGCCGATCGGCTGCTCCTCTGACAGGGGGGTTTGTGCTGATCGATTATCAGTGCAGCCCCCCGAGGATACCCACACTAGACCACCAGGGATGCCACCAGACCACCAGGGATGCCCACCACTAGGTATGCCACCCTAGACCACCAGGGATGCCATTCAGTGCCCACAATGGATGCCAATAAGTACCCACAATGGATGCCAATCAGTGCCCACAATGGGCATCACTGATTGGCAGGCATTATTGTTTGGCACTGATTGGCATCCATCAGTACAATTTATTACAGTACATCTGTGCCACCTATCAGTGCCAATCCATGCCCATCCATGCCCATCCATGCCGCCTATCAGTGCCCATCCGTGTCGCCTATCAGTGCCTATCCATGCCGCCTATCCATGCCCATCCATGCTGCCTATCCGTGCCCATCTGTGCCACCTATCTGTGCCCAATTATGATGCCTATCAGTGCCTAGCTGTGCTGCATATCAGTGCCACCTATCAATGCCCATAAGTCCTGCCTATCAGTGCCCATCATCAGTGCCCATCGATGCCACCTCATCAGTGCCACCTCATTGGTGCCACCTCATCGGTGCCCATCGGTGCTGCCTTATCAGTGCCTGTCAGTGCAGCCCCATTAGTGTCCATTAGTGAAGGAGAAAACATACTTATTAAGGCAGCCATGGCATCTCTTCAGATTTCTTCTTCCTCTGGCGATGTCTTCATCCTTCAGTTCTTCTCCATCCTCCGCGGATGTCTTCTCCCCCTCTCCTGTTCTTCTCCTCTCTGCACTGTTTTCTCCCCCTTTCCGATTCTTCTGCTCTCTCCGCGGTCTTCTCCCCCTGTTCTTTCCCCCGATGTTCTCTTGACGCACTCTCCCAGTAAAGCTAGGGCCGACTGTGTGCTATTACTTATATAGACATGGATTGACACACTTTGCTATTGTATCTACCAATTGGACTGCTCTGTTTTAACATTGGGGTGGGGGGTATATTTCCAACTATCTTTACAATATGGCTATTAAGCTTTTAAGCTATTAAGGCTTAAATATTTTATTCTCAGAAGATAATAGTAGTATTAATACTGGGCCATAGGATCATAGGAAATTTTCATGACTCTATGCTTGAATAATTACTTCACACATTCCCTGTGTAGTCTTGTGGCGGCAGTATATAATCCAGGTTTGCTGGTGGCAGTATCGCTTTTATTCGTCTTCCTTTGGTTTGGCTATATATGTCTTCCTTTGGTTTGGCTATATGTGATAGCTATGAGGTAAGCTGCTAGGATCACAAGAGGGGTGGGCTGCGGATTCGTTTGCTGCGCCTTTTCACAGACCTGGTTGTTGGAATCTTCACCTCAGACTTTCTACATATTTATTTATCCATTCCACATGCTCTACCTGGATTCCTCTTCCTTTTGATCGTGGGATTGGGACTGTTATGTTTATTCAATGTATTGATTGACCATGTTTATTCAATGTATTGACTCTGTTACTGGTATTGACGTCTGCATTGCTTATTTGTTTGTCACTTAGAGGCATTCCCTATCACCTCACTGCCCCCACGGGCTTATTCCCTTTTCATTGCCCCTAACCCATTGGCAGTGTTTCTTTTTCACAGCGCAGACACTATCACCCTTTGCATTTACTATTTTTGGGCCAGATTCACATAGAATTGCCCTGGCGCAGCGTATCAGAGATACGCTACGCCGCCGTATCTTACCTGGCTCTAAGTCGAATCCAGGAAGATTTTGCGCCGTAGTGTATCTCTCGGCGCGTAGTTCAAATTGGGCGAGTAGGGGGCGTGATTAATTTAAATGAAGCACGTCCCCGCACCGATTGAAATGCGCATGCTCTGTTTTGACATTTCCCGCCGTGCTTTTCGCAAAATGACGTCGCTCCGACGTCATTTTTTGAACTTAGACATGAGTTACGTCCTTTCCTATTCACGGACGACTTTTTAAAAAAATTTAAAATTTTACGCGGGAACGACGGCCATACTTTAACATGGCAAGTCTATCTATACGCCACAAAATAGCAGCTTTAACTATACGCCGGGAAAAGCCGACTAGCGACGACGTAAGAGAATGCGACGGCCGCGCTTACCTTCGTGGATCGACGGAAAAAGCTAATTAGCATACCCGACGCGGAAAACGACGCAAACTCCACCCAGCGGGCGCCGAAGTATTGCACCTACGATCCGAAGGCGTACGAAGCCGTACGCCTGTCGGATCGAAGCCAGAAGCCGTCGTATTTTGGTTTGAGGATTCAAACTAAAGATACGACGCGGGAAATTTGAAAGTATGCCGGTGTATCAGTATTAGGATAGACCTTTTTTGTTTGCTGCAGTGCACCCATTCCCCATTTTCCCTTCTCCTCCCCCTTCCTTCCCCCTCCCCCACTCACCGATTCACTACAGCGCAGGAGTTTCACCCATCACTTTGTATTGCTTTTATTGTTAGAACTGTTTCAAGAATAGTGGTTTTAAACACGGACAAATATAAGCAAGCAGGATTGTGAAGGCAGATCTGACACAAAGTGGATTTTTACCAATCAGTTTGTTTAGTTATCACAGCTTAGTACAAAAGACATTCAGGCTGCAATTCTTTTTATCAAGTTTGGGAATACAATGTATGCAATGTTGAAGAATATGTTCAGCCAAAATGTTTTTCTTAAAGAGGGGGTTCACCCTATAATATTTTTTTTTCTAGCATTAAATTAAGCATAGTAGCGCGAGCTACAGTATGCCTCTATTTATTTTTTTTGCCCCGTACTCACTGTGCAATCCTATAGTGAAGATTCCGACTCCCCGCGGGGAATGGGCGTTCCTATTCAGAGGGAAGATGATTGACGGCCGGCTCTGGCGTGTCACGCTTCTAGCTGAAATAGGACTTGGCTCTTCACGGCGCCTGCGCATAGTCTGTGCGCTGGCGCCGTATAGCGCCGTGAAGAGCCGAGACCTATTCCGGCTATCTTCGGGGAGCGTGACGTGCCATAGCCGGCCGTCAATCATCTTCCCTCTGGATAGGAACGCCCATTCCCCGCGGGGAGTCGGAATCTTCACTATAGGATTGCACAGTGAGTACGGGGCAAAAAAAATAAATACAGGCATACTGTAGCTCGCGCTACTATGCTTAATTTAATGCTAGAATGTTGTTATTGTGGGTGAACCACCGCTTTAAAGACAGATAACAGAAATAAATGCTTTTCTTTATAGAAGCAGAATAGTGCTACCCTGACTGATTCTTATGCCGCGTACAGACGGTCGTTTTTTATGATGAAAAAAAAACACGACGTTTTTGAAAACGTCATTTAAAATGACCGTGTGTGGGGAAAACGTTGTTTTATGTCTTCTGAAAAACGACAAAAAAAAAATTCGAACATGCTCGAATTTTTTGTGTCGTTTTTCAAAACGTCGTTTTTTGTGTCAATGAAAATGATAGTGTGTGGGCAAAACGACGTTTCAAAATGACGTTTTTAAAGCCGCGCATGCTCAGAAGCAAGTTATGAAGCTAGCTTCAATGGAAAAGAGTGCCGTCGTACGTGCTGAACGTAACCGCGCTTTGCTAGAGCATTTTAAAAAACGATGGTGTGTAGGCAACGTCGTTTTTGAAAATGAAGTTTCAAAAACGTCGTTTTATTTCATGATTCAAAACGTCGGCGGCATTAGATATTTCTGTGCCCTTGTTGCAGATTTTGTCTGACTTGTAAATCTTTCAAAAGGATCCTAAGATAAAAGGAATAAAAAAACCTACATAAATTCTAATACTTCCCTACTCTATTTGAATCTAAATATAAAAGTAGAAAAACATTTTTGTTGTGAGTTACACTTTAATATAACTCCTCTTTAAACACCTGCATTATGTTGTCAGCGGTTTAGACATTAATGGCTGTGTGTTGAGTTATTTTGAGGGGACAGCAAATTTACACTGTTGTACAAGCTGTACACGCACTACTTTACATTGTAGCAAAGTGTAATTTCTTCAGTGTTGTCACATAAAAAAATATATAATTAAATATTTACAATAATGTGAGGGGTGTACTCAGTTTTGTGAGATAAGGTGTATATATATATATATATATATATATATATATATATATATATATATGTAGCATCTGTGTACTTTTCGTACAGGTGCTATATTAAATGGGCGGCAGGTGGCGCCAGAGGGATCCAGGCGGAGCCGCTTCTTCCCAGCAGCCAATGGGAGGAGTTTTCCCTCGTGGGGCATGCTGGGAAGGGGTATTTCTGTGGCGGAGGCCGTTGTTCTGGGTTCTTCTTCCGCGGGTTCCTGGTTCCTTCAGGGAGTGCCACATCACGGGCCTCACCACTATGGCCTACCAGGCCGGGGTCGCGTGCTAAGTGGAGTTCCTGACTCTAGGCTCTCATAGCCCGGAGCGACTGATGCTGCCAGGGGACCTCAGTGACTTACTGGGTTCCCATCCTTATTGAGAAGATCCCAAGCTGGGTGCTGTTCGGTGGGGGATCGGTCTGAGGAGAACCCGGAGGCAGGTGATCCAATAGGGCTTGAACGAACCATCGGGGATCTGGGCACCGGACACTGACAGGTTGCATTCAGGTTGTCAGTCGGTGACCCCAAAAGACATACTGGGAGGATTCGCTCTACCTTTCAAACTTTTAAGCACTAGGCCTGTGGCAGAGGTCTTATCTCAACATCCTAATTCAGTTAGAGCCAAGTCTGTGGCAGAGACTTGTTCCTTCCCAGAAGTTCTAAGTGGCGCTCTGGCTGCCAGACCTGTGAGAGAGGCCTGTCCAGGGGCACTTTACCCAGTCCGGCTGGAGTGGCGACGAGACGAATACAATTATAGAAGGCAGGACTGTTTTCTCTATCCATAACCTCAAGTTGACATGTTGGTCGTGTTTGACCAGGAAATAAAGCATTTGAAAACGTCAACCAACGGTCTGGACATTCTATTACTGCTCTCATCACTTCCATCACCCCTAGACACAACATAGAGGTAACTTAAATACGCCAATCCAAATCTAACCAGCGGCTCCTCCGGGGGTAGCGCTACACGTGGAGGCTCGTCTGGGATTCGGCTGTTACCTCAGCAATGGAATCGTGAGTAAAGATTTTATTGAGAGCAAAGAGTGTCGTGTGTTGAATTGTCTGGCAACGAGGGAGTTAACCTCAAACAGCTAAAGCTTGGGCGTACGTGCAGCAGAACACACACCTGCAACGTGTCCGGACAAGTTCTTCAAGTGGGAGGAGTCACCCACCCCTGCGTGAGATGTAAGTCTTCATGCCAAATCAGCAGACCAACGCCCATCTGCGAGAGAGAGACCACGTGCGTGATGTCTGCTTCCTCGCTGCCGTTTGCTGTTTCTCAGCGGTTGAGACCTCCTACCACCTCACCGGGAGTCTCCAACATGCTCGCTTCTCCCAGAATACCCCTCACGGACAGCGGTATCCAGATGTCCACAGAGGGACAGTTTGTTCTTCTATCGAGCGGAGGATCTGAGACTATGGGACTATCCTGCCCTCGTTGCGAGGAGTTGTCAGTGCGCATCCTGCCGTTTGCTCGGTGCCAGAAATGCCGGGCCTACTTGTTCGCCGTGAAGCCACCCACTAAAACTCCTCGGGAGTACCGGGTGAACTACATCACTGGGGTCGTTTGGGGTCGTTACCACGGAGGAGGAAGCCACATGGCCGGAACCCTCCCCGTCGGTGGAGATCGTGGAGCCAGAGGTTCCAAATCCAGAGGTCATCTCAATATCGTCTACCCTGACCCTGCGGTCAGCTACCTCGCCATCTCACTCACCGGAGGTAAGCCCCATAGACAAAGATGACCACCCGACCAGTACACAGGCCGAAGCAACCTTTGAGACCACCACCTATACAGCGGTCTCCATGTGGCGTGCTTCCATAGGAGAGGGCGCTGCTCAGGCCTCCCGCGGCTGCGGTCGAGACCTACCTGCCCGTCGCTCCTTGCCGGATTGGCCAAGAGACCCTGCGGCTACCTGCCTGGGGAGGAGTTAAACTCCTCAGATTTTGACTCTCTTTCAGATGACGAAGACACTCTGGAGCATTTATTTGAACCAACGTTCCCGGAGCAACAGGGGTTCGGAGGATTCCAGGGCCCCTACCCTACGCGGAGGAAGAAACGTTCCGGCCGGAAAGCAACGCGTGGGTCCGATGCATCGCCTCGGGACGTCCCGCAGCTGACCTGGGGAGATGGTGAGTCAGTTTCAGTTCTTTCCCTCACCGCTCCCATGCCCCTTGCCGTGCCTGCTCTGAGAAGGTCACCAGCCGCTATAGTGCTGCCGGGATGCGGAGACCCATGTACGCTGCCCAATTTGGCCAGGTTACAGCGCTTGGTGATAAGGAAAGTTGCTGCCAGCCATGGGTATAAATACCCCTACGTGCCATCCCCTCTCCTGTATCAAGTTGACCAAGAGCGGGAGGCATGGAGCCATGAAGCCATCTGAGCTTATTTGAAATTCCCCCGGGTCGTTAAAAGCACGGACTTGAACTTGGCCCATTTGAACCCTCGATTTGAGCGTTGTCTCAGGGAGTGGAGCTGGGGCCGGCACATTTACAGTGACCGGGTTGTGCTAAAGTGTCCTGGAAGAGAAGACCAGGTCTTTTCAGTCACCTCTACCACTGCAGAGGGTGACATTGTTATCCTGCAGACCCACGTTTCTATAAGTAGGTCGCATGCCTGTGCTACCTGACCTACTCTTTTTAAGAAGTTCTTGGACAAGGGTTCTCGCCCCCACTTACATTTGTTCTTTTGTTTTGTTTTTCCTGCCTTTCCGGATCCACATTATCTTATATGTGAAGAACTTTGGGGGGTGGGTTCAGCCAGTTAGAGTGGGGCCTTGCCAACTTCTTCACAGCATCGAAAGAAGACTCAGCGAAGGGAAGGAGTGGAAATTTCACACTCGGGCCAGAGGGTCCCATCAGCGGACTTGTTATTTCCGCTGATGGGATCTCAAGGGCCCCGCCCTTAGCTATATAACCCCCTGTGGTGTCAGAGGGGGGCAGGCTCTCCTGTGAGATGAGACTGCCCATTGCAAATAATGTTACTGACCTAATAAAGAGTTTGCTTTCTCCCTTAAAAAGACCCTCAGGCATTGACCAGAGGTCAGTGAATGAAGTACAGGGAAATAGATCTCATATCATAGGTTTCTTTTGTAGACATGATCTAAAGTATTCTTTAATAGTAGACTGCTTAGTTCCTTTACATGTTTACTACACATTTGGGGAAGATTGCAAATATATGCCCAAAGGATCAGCCTCTCAATGGCTTCTGGGGCAATTAGTCATACAATAAACAGTTTACACAGAGGTTAAAAAACCTTTAACAAGATAAAAATAAAAGTTATTTTGCACTGCAAACCCAAGATTAATGGAGTACATTTCAAAAATGTAAAAATTACCAGTATCCACTCATATTGTTTTTAACTTTTTCCATAGAACCAATTCTTGGCTTTATCCATCCTCTACATCAGGGATCCTCAAACTACGGCCCTCCAGCTGTTGCGGAACTACACATCCCATGAGGCATTGTAAACCTCTGACATTCACAGACATGACCAGGCATTATGGGAATTGTAGTTCCTGAACAACTGGAGGGCCATAGTTTGAAGACTCATGCTCTACATTTACATACCACTTTAACCTAAATGTAATTGGTGCTTTATGCAACATCTGCGTGTTTTTAAATGTGGTCTAGCAGTTGCTGAATACCAATACTGTTTGTATACCTCCCGTGCTGCATACAATATGAGACAGATAGATGGTAGAATTTTGGCCTCTAAACATGAATAAAATTAATAATTGTATTCACTTTCAGAGGCAAAAGTTCTACCATCTTTCTACTATAAAAATGGAAATGTTACTCACTCCAGCTTGCTCCCTTCTCTCTCATTTCATCTAGGAAGCAGGAGATGACAGAAATGTAATATAGAGAAAATTATGGTAATTACCAATATCACAGTATTTTTATGAATGAATACAATTGTTTATTTAATTTGCATTTTGTTATCTACCTGAACAACTGTTACCCTGCATTTCAATTTGATAGAACAGAAGAGACAATTTGCAAAGAAAACACCTAGCTTCCTCAGAAAGCAGGACCCTTACACGTGGATTTCTTTTTAAAATAGGAGAAAAGGCTGGAGCTGAAGAATTTTTATTGGCAGACATCCAGATGCTATAGTATTCATCTTCTTATTCAGCTTCACATTAATCATCACTGTAATTTTTTTCAGCTTAGTATATGAAAGGACAGAGTCAATGTTTGAGCATGAACAAAAGCCAAGTTCACTGACAAACAGAAAGACTGGACTGGCAGAGGTTCAGGTATGTGAGATCTGATTAAAAGACTTGATGCGTTGACATTAGGATATCCGCCTTTATTCAAAAATATATATAGAAATCCCTGTGGCTTCTGAAAAGAACATGATAGATGTTGTTAGAGCCCATAGGATCCATTTTTGTAGAGAATTAACTAACATTTGAATGTAACTGCAAGCAGCGTATGGTGCTTGCATATACCGTTCATTTGTGTAAATAGCTCAGTTTTCATATCTTTGGAGTTCCTAAACTATGGGTGCACGTTGCAAATGTAACCCTATTTTTTGTGGAAAGGGGGAAGGGGTATGAGAAATGACCCTCCACAAATAGGATAAAGGGTCAAGCTTTTATGTAAAAAGGAAAACCAGAATTGTTGCTAAGTGAAATAGTGGGTTTGATAGAAAAATGTGGTAGTGCCTCCCAGTGGCGTAACCAGAGTTATGGGCGCCCGGGGCAGAATTTTTTTTTCCACCCCCCCCTTTATATAAACATCCACTCTGGCCCTCCAAGAGGATTACTAATAATAACACTTCCAGGAATCCCCCGTGCACGTGAATCCCACTGCCTGCTGCACCCCCAGCTACAGGGATCTGCCAGGAATCCTCCGACCCGCTTATGATGGAAGCAGTGAGGACCCGGCCGGCACAAATACATATGATTAGCACGGGCAGGCTGGGCTCCTCTGTCTCCCCCCAAGTTTGGTTCCAGCCATCAGCTGCCGGGCCGCCATCTTTATTCTTGCTGCCTACAAGCTGAGTAGGAGGGGGAGACACCGAGAGCTGTCATATAGGATGGACCAAGGGGCTTCCCCCGACAGCCTGGGCCGAGGGGACACTTCACAGCTACAGTAATCAAGAAAAAATGTGCAGGCAGTGGAGCCATGGCATGGATTTCTCTGCAATGCATAGAATGGTTTTTGCATCCCCCCCACTCATGCTATGCAGGAGCCAATGAAGAAGGCCCTGAGTTACTTTGAGCTTGCCTTCACAAATCTTATGGTAAATAAGTAATTTATGTCTGGTTGTAAACTGTACTAGGCTGCAATTGCCCTGCTTTATAAAAGCCAGTATAAAAGTAAATCTTGTTTTTTTTTTTATTATTACAAAGCTAAAGGCATTAATTACCAGTACAGTAAATGCATTAGATCATAGATGACTGAACCAGGAGGAGGCCGCTCGCTCGCCGAGTCACCGAGTCACCGACAGCAGGGAGCGCCGAGCGGCCACCCCAGCCATGTCCACCAAGGACGGTAAAGTTTACCGTTACAGTCTGTGAGGGAGGGAAGAGGAAAGAGGGAGGACACGAGTGCGCACGGCTTCAGAGTCACCCCCCCTCAGCTTAGCGCCCGGGGCAGTCGCACCGGCTGCCCCCCCGGTTGTTACGCCAGTGGTGCCTCCACTTCCCATTCCTAGGAAACCAATCAGTAATCTTTTTTTTTTTTTTTTTTTTTCTTTTTTTTTTTTTTTTTTTTTTTGATCACTTCAGACTCCACCCCATAGAGTGTGCATTATATGCTCATATTCGGCGCACCTGCCCATTGCATCTCTATGTTGGTTTTGCATCATAAGTGTCGCTTCTTCTTGTGTGAAATTTTTTTTTTTTTCTTTCGTTTTTCTTTCCTCTTTCTTTTTTTTTTTTTTTAACTATATATATATAAATATATATTAATGTTATTTATTAAATGTTAAATGTCACTCCTCATATTTCAGAGGAACAAAAAGGATTACATTTTTATTTTATCCCCCCCTTCTCCTCCCCCCCCCCCCATCCCCCCTATCTCACCTTAAACAATCTCCTATATCACTAGTTCTTTCAAATTTTCTTCTAGTGTTTCTTTTAAGTGTCTACCCTTAGTTTTTCTGCATAACTCCACGATTTCTTGAAAGTCCTCCATCTATCCCATTTCGTAATTTGTAAGATGTTATTACCCTCTATGCCCTCTTTTAATTCTTCCATTCTGTAAGTTTCTTCGACCGCATCTATCCACTCCCAAATTGAGGGGCACTCTAATTCTTGCCACTTCCTTGGAATAAGTCTCTTAGCGGCATTGAGTAGATGTGGTACAAGCGTTTTCCTGTAACTTTTTATACCTTCCTCCCCCCCATGAAATAGGATAACCCATGGGTCCATCTTGATCTTTTTCCCCGTGATCTCTTCCACACAGGCCAAGATTTTTTCCCAAAACCTCTTAACCTTAGTACATCCCCACCAGATGTGTGCCATATTTCCTGGTGATCCACATCCCCTCCAACACTCTCCTGTCTGATCTTCTTTGAATTTTTTTAGCTTATCCGGGGTCATGTACCATCCGGATATGCATTTAAAACACATCTCCGCCGTTCGACTATCTACCGCCGAGGAGTGTGTCAGAGCCAACATTTTATCTATTGTGCCCGTATCCCGTTGTGTTCCCAGTTCCCTTTCCCATTTTTTAATGAATGGAGGTATATTCTGCTCATCCATCTTCAATAGAATTCTATATAGCTTTGATGTAGTTCCTTTTGCTCTTTCCATGAAGCATATTTTTTCTAGGTCTGTTAACTGGTCTCCCGCTCTCAGTGGGCCTGGTAGATCCTGGGTAAAATGCTTAAGCTGCTGGTACCTCCATTCATTAATTTCCATTAAATTCTTTTTAGTTTTTAACTCGAGTAGTGTTATTATGTGACCCTCCCTTATTATGTCCCTTAGTTGTGCCGTGTCCTGTTTGATCCAATTCCCCCCGACTTGTGTTTTACCTGGTGGAAAATAATCATTATTTTTCAGTGCTATAAAAGGTGAATTATATTCCTTCTCAATTTTTTTGTAGACATTGTCCCATATTTTAAGTGCATTTTTTGTTATTTCATGTGTGTTTTTCTCTAGTATTCTAAATTGAGGAGGATTCCATATAATCTTGTCCAGCCTCGTCTGTGCTAACTCATTTTCTAGACTAACCCACCTTTTTTCTTTGTTGGCTCTGGCCCACTCCACCACCCTTGTCATTACCACTGCGTCATAATATCCTTTGACGTCCGGTACCGCTAAGCCCCCCTTTTTTTTTGGTTGTTTTAGGGTCTGGAGTGATATCCTATGTTTCTTATTTCTCCAAATATAATTCATAATTATTTTTTTTAAAGCGGAAAATAGTGTTCTCGGGAGGGCAATGGGGATCATCTGAAATTTATATAATATTTTAGGTAAGATAACCATTTTGCAATAATTGATTCGTCCTATCCATGATATTGCTCTATTTTCCACTCTTTTTATTTCTGTCTTAATTTCATTTAATAGGGGAATGAAATTTATCTTATACATTTTTTTTATAGAGTTTGCTAACAGTATCCCTAAATATTTGAGTTCTTTAACCCAGGCGAACTGGTACTTCACTTTTAAGAATTGCTCTTCTAATTTACTTATATTTATACTCATAATCTCCGTTTTGGTGAGATTTATTTTGAAGTTCGAAATTTCCCCATAATCTCTACATAGATTTAATAGGTTTGAGATTGATGTTTTAGGTTTGTCCAAATAGAAGAGGATGTCGTCTGCAAAGGCAGAAAGTTTGTATTCCTCCTCTCCCACTTTGACCCCTTTTATTTCTTTACAATTGCGTATCCTAGTCAGCAACGGCTCCAAAGAGAGCACAAACAGGAGTGGCGACAGAGGACACCCCTGCCTTGTACCATTTTTCATTGAGAAAGTTTGAGATAGACTGCCATTTATCTTTATTTTGGCAGTGGGCGACAAATAAAGGGCTGCGATCCAGTCTATCATTCTCTGGCCAAACCCCATGCCTCTCAGGCCCCATACTCACGAGCAAACATGTCTGCTGAAACTGGCCCGCAGGCCAGTTTCAGCAGACATGTTTGGTCGTGTGTGGGCGCGAGCGGGCCGAATTCCAGCAAACATTTGCCCGCCGGGCCTTTTCCCAGCAGACAAATATTCCTGGACTTGTTTTAAAACAGCCCGCTGGAATTCAGCCCGCTCGGACATGTACGGTCGTCAGTACAGACCTACCGTACATGTCCAGCCGCCCGCCGTGCCTCGCATGCGTCGAATGACTTCGACGCATGCGTGGAAGCATTTTAAAGGCGGGCCGCCCACGTCGCCGCGTCATTGTCGCGGCGACACCGCGTCATCGACGCGGCGACACCGCGGACACGCCCCGCGTATTGTTTACGCGCGGACTTCTGTACGATGGTGTGTACAACCATCGTACAGAAGCCCTCTGGCAGACATGTATGGTGAAAACGGTCCGACGGACCGCTTTCACCATACATGTTTGTCCGTGTGTACCCGGCCTCAGAGTCAGCAGCATAAGTCCCCAGTCTACTCTGTCAAACGCTTTTTCTGCGTCAATCGACAGAAGTAAACCTGGGGACCCTACTGCCTTCATTCTCTGGAGCAACAAGAGTGTTTTTACTCCATTGTCTCTACCCTCTCTGCCCTGAACAAAGCCCGTTTGGTCCGGGTGTACCAGTTTTGTCATTTCCTGTCTAACTCTTCCGGCCAATACCTTTGCGTACAATTTTATATCAGTGTTCAACAGAGATATCGGCCGGTACCCTGAACAACTTCCTATGTCTTTACCTTCCTTTGGGATAACTGTGATGGTTGCCTCTGATGCTTCTTTACTCAATTTATACTCTCTTCCAAGTCCATTAAAGTACTGGCATAGTTTTGGTAGAAGGATCTCCTTGTATTTTTTATAATACATCACTGTGAAGCCGTCCGGGCCCGGGCTTTTTCCAGTTTCTGAACTTGTTAATGCTAGCTTAATTTCATTTTCTGTAATAGGCCTATCCATCCCTTCTGCCTCCGTTTGATCTATTTTTGATATTCCTGCTTCTTTTAAAAATGTTGTAATCTTATTTTCTTTCTCTCCTTTTTGCCAGTTCTTTTGTTCTACCGAATACAGTTTTTCATAATATATTCTGAATGTTTCTGCAATATCTTTTGTTGTATGTAAGACCTTACCTTTTTCATTTTTAATTTTGTCTATATAATTCCTAGATTTCTTTTTTTGTACCATCCGAGCAAGATGTTTGCTTGTTTTATTTCCCCACCTGTATCTTTCCCTTGCTATTGAGTTATATTCCCTTTTTGTATCTTGATCTAAGAGTTCTTTAAGCTCATTTCGCTTGTTTACTAAGTTTAAATATAGGTCTTGTTGCTTTCCTATTTTCTTATGTTTTTGTTCAAGATTAAAAATCTCCTCTATAAGTTTTTCCCTTGTACTACTCTCTTCTTTCTTCTTCCTTGCTCCTTCAGAGATCAGGACCCCTCTTATCACCGCCTTATGGGCGTCCCAAAGTGTTGCTTTAGAGATTCCATCTATCTCATTTGTTTTAAAGTACTCTTCTAATTCTTTTTTAACCCTCAGGAAACTTTTCTCTTTGATTATTAACTCTTCATTAAGTCTCCAATTTTGATAGGGCTTTTGGTTCCCTGAGATATTTATGGATATGCTAATGGGGGCATGATCCGAAATCGTCATGGTTTCTATTCTTGTCTCGACCACCATCTCCAACATTCTATGGTCTACCAGTATGTGGTCGATCCGAGAATAGCTACCATGGACCGGGGAAAAAAACGTGTAATCTCGTTGGCCCGGGTTAAAGATCCTCCATGTATCCACTAATTGATTTCTATACAAACTTTCCTTAACCTTTTTTAGTAGTATGTCTTGGGTATCTGATGTCTGGTAGGTTTTATCTACTTTCGGGTCCATACAAAAGTTTAAGTCACCTCCCAGTATTAACTTTCCCCTCCTAAAATCTTTTAATTTCTCTAATATTCCCAACAGGTATTTCATCGGGGAGGTATTCGGAGCATATATATTTACAAGAGTATATTCCTCCTCCTCCAGTTTTCCCCTTAAGAAGAGGAATCTCCCTTCCGGGTCTGTCATTCTATCTGTTAGAGCAAACCGTGTCCCCTTCGCTATTCCAATTGCTATCCCTCTAGCTCTTTTTGAGATGGTATCTCCATAGTACCATCTGGGAAAGTCGGGGGAGTATATCTTTATGTTTGACCCCAATGTAAGATGGGTTTCTTGTAAGAAGGCAATGTCTGTCCTGAACCTTTTCAACTCCTTTAATATCTTATGTCTCTTAGTAGGACTATTAAGGCCTTTGACGTTATAGGACAGACATTTAATCACTGTCATCTTTGTTTTCCTTTCTTCGGATTATGCTCTCTTCTGATTGTTTTGGTGAGATAGGGTTTCTTCCCTCCCTCAATCCCATCCCTCCCCTCCCACCCCCCCGTCTCCTCCCCCCCCCTCCCGTCCTCTCCCCTTCCAACCCATCCCTCCCTCCTTCTCGTCTCCCCCTCCAACCCATCCCCCCCCTCCCTCCCATCTCCTCCCCCCTCCCTCCCTCCCCCCCCTATTTGGCCTATTAAAGGCCTCTGGGCCATCTTCCAAGCCCTGGTCCAGATCGCTCTGGGTGGGGGTCTGAGATTGCCTCCCCCCTCTCCCGGTTTTCCAGCCGGAGAGGGGGGGGGGACGGGGACTGAGCCCCAGTCCGAGGTCAGCGGAAAGCCCGAATCCGAGATAGAAAAGAGCATATGAGGTAATGGCAAAAAAAAAAAAAAAAAAAAAGGAGAGAAGGGGCAACTAGGGAGAACAGGGTAGAGCGGACAGGGCGGGAGTTTCCACTCTCCCCCCTCTCCCTCTCGTCCCCGTCCCCCCCCCCTACTCCCAGCCTGGTAGGTCAGGGACCTGGATATCTAATTTCCTACAAAATTCCCTTAAGTCCTCGGGGAATCTTAGTGTCGCAGATCTCCCTTCCTTTGTTCCAATTAGGCAGGCAGGGAACCCCCAGTAATATTTAATGTTCGAGTCTATCATCTGCTTTAGGAGTGGTTTTAACAACCATCTCCTTGCCAGGGTTTCTGGGGCCACATCTGTGAATATCTGCAACTCCGTCCCTTCAAACACTATCGGGGGTTGTCCCCTCAATTTCTTCCAAATTGCTTCTTTATCTTCATAAAATCTGAACCTTATTATGACATCTCTTGTTCGCTCGGGGGTCACTCTTTTCGGGTTTCCCACTCGATGGACCCTTTCGATTCCAATTGGGTTATCTATTGTTCTTTCCAATATTGGGTTGAATAACTTCTGAGCTATTTGCCTGAGGTCCTCGTCCCTCTTCTCTGGTATGAATCTTATCCTTAAATTTTGTCTCCGACTTCTATTTTCCTGGTCCTCCAATTTGTAGAGAATATGCCTCTGTTGTAATTGAATCTGATCCATCTGGGCTTTTAGTGCACTTGATTCCCGTTCCTGTTTCTCTATTTGTTCTTCTACTGTTTCAATTCTAGAGAGCATGTGGACAAAATCTGTCCGTAGATTCTGTATTTCTCCTTTTATCACGTTTTCCAGCCTTAACAACATCTCTGCCATTTCTCCCTTTGAGGGGGACTGAGTGTCTGCGCTTCGTTCGTCCCTTCTGCTACTCTCCAGTCTGCTTCCTGTAGGCTCCTCCTCTCTTGATTCTATAGATGTTTCTCTGGAGTTATCACTCTGGGGTTTCTTATTTTCAGCTTTTTTGACTTTGTTTGCTTGTTGTTGCTTTGTACCCCCCTGTGCCTCAGTGATTCGCGGGCTTTCTCCTCTTGTCACAAATGGTCTTATTGAGCTTGTTGCTGTTGTATTACTTGGAGTTGTTGGGGGTCCCCCCCTTGTTGATCTACTCGTCATTCTGCTCATCCTAGTCTCCTTCCTTCTAATTCTCTTCCCCAGCTTGGCTTCCTATTCCCTACGGGTTAATAAGGAATCCAATGTCTGGTACTCTACCCAGTATGACCGGGTCTTATCCCCCTTCAAATTTGAATTTTCTTTGGTTTTCTTTCTCATTCCCTCCCCCTGAGGGAAAATTGCTTAATATATCTTAGTCTCGACTCAGAAGATTTATTTGACCGATATCAGAGTCATCCACAGAGTTCCGTGAACCGGTAGAGTCAAAAGTATGGGTCAGAGCACAGTCATAAACCCAGGATCAGGTTACAGGCAGAAGGAACTGACGCCTGATTAGCGATGGTCCTGAGTCTTGTGGTGCTTTAAGTAAGCCATTGAGCGCCAATAAGGCTGTCACACCTCGTGTGTTAAATGCTTCTATATATGTCCCTGCGGTCGTGAGGGTAGATTTCCTTAACCAAACACTAGGATAGTACTTGTATATAAAACAAGAAAAAAGAGACAACAGACATAGAGGGTGGCCAAAAGAGGGGAGATAAACACCAAAATGGAGAGCCACGGGGCCTGCTGGGCTGGTTTCAGGGTTCCAGGTTTAGAGGGGGTTTTTAACATGGACTATGTTGGCTACTTTATATCTTATGCCGGGGGGGGGGGGGGGTGTATCCTTTCAAAATGCAAAACCTTATTTAGTTTAGGGGTTTATACTTTAATCCCTTTTTTTTTTTTTTTTTTTGCCCCCTATCCATGGTCAGACTCTCTTCCTGGTCCTCCTGCTCCTCCTGCCGTGCTTTACTAAGCTTAACAAAAAAAAAAAAAAAAAAAAAAAAAAAAAAAAAAAAAAAAAAAAAAAAAAGACACAAAAAAAAACTGTATGCCAAATGTCAGGGGGGGCTTATTCTCTCCTACCGTCCTTTACGGTCAAAATTTACCCCTCAGTGAGATACCGTACCCATCTAAGGAGTGTTACATGAATTTTCAATGTTCTAAATTCAGAGTTCAGATTTTTCCGAGGACTACTTTAAGTGCCAGACCGTTAGATTTCATGGCGCGGCGTATTGCACAGGTTTTCAGGGTACAATGTACAATGTACAGGGTATTGAATCTTTTTAATTCAGATAACTTGTTCAATTGGGGGGTTGCTTTTTAACCCCTTCTAGCCTCGTAACCATAAACGAACTCATAACATACCATACCCCATATGCAGTGCTTGACAGTACTATGCTGCTGGAATGTTCTTTTATACAGTCAGACTACAGTCCTGTCTGTTCACAATTTGCTGTATGTATACTTAAGCTTTAACATCCGTTCTCATCACCTCTTAGGATATCCATTTCTTGTTTTATATGAGAGTATTATATATGGCCCTTATCAGATCTTTCAACCATCTCTCCTTACCCGCTTGGTAGTAATCATAGAACTTCCTTTGCATCTCCCATCAGGGGTTTCCCCAGCCCCTATCTTACCTCAGTGCTTCTATCTGAAGCCTGTATGTTACCGGAGATGAGGGCGATGAGGGTGGTTGTGGGTGCTCAGCAGCGCAGCGGCGCGTGTCTCCTTTCCTGCTTCTCCATCCGCTCCTAGCAGACTGTATAACCTGTAAGGGGGGGCCGTGTGTGTCCTTAGGTTTCACCCTCTGATGCTGCGATCCGGCGGAGCCTGTTTGTGCGGCTCACGGCACACGGCGTGTCTGGCTGGAAGCTGCTGTCTCCCCCCTTCCTTCACCTCGGCGGTCCGTCTTCCCCGCCGTGCAATCCCATGGATGTTTCTCGCCTCCCCACCTACGAGCGCGCGCGCGTCCCTACGTGCACGTGCACGCCATGCTCAGCCACCAATCAGTAATCTAATCAAACTAATTGGTAGCAGAGATACTACTGCAACCAGCATATAACAGCATGCAACATTAACCATGAGTATATAGATGCACACCAGTATGGAGATAATACAAGCTTCATATACTGTATATTTTATATAATCATATATACAGTGCCTTGCCAAAGTATTCGGCCCCCTTGAACTTTGCAACCTTTTGCCACATTTCAGGCTTCAAACATAAAACTGTAATTTTTTTTGAAGAATCAACAAGTGGGACACAATCATGAAGTGGAACGAAATGTATTGGATATTTCAAACTTTTTTAACAAACAAAAAACTGAAAAATTGGGCATGCAAAATTATTCAGCCCCCTTAAGTTAATACTTTGTAGCGCCACCTTTTGCTGCGATTACAGCTGTAAGTCGCTTGGGGTGTGTCTCTATCAGTTTTGCACATCGAGAGACTGAAATTTTTGCCCATTCCTCCTTGCAAAACAGCTCGAGCTCAGTGAGGTTGGATGGAGAGCGTTTGTGAACAGCAGTTTTCAGTTCTTTCCACAGATTCTCGATTGGATTCAAGTCTGGACTTTGACTTGGCCATTCTTACACCTAGATATGTTTATTTGTGAACCATTTCATTGTAGATTTTGCTTTATGTTTTGGATCATTGTCTTGTTGGAAGACACATTTCCGTCCCGGTCTCAGGTCTTTTGCAGACTCCATTAGGTTTTCTTCCAGAATGGTCCTGTATTTGGCTCCATCCATCTTCCCATCAACTTTAACCATCTTCCCTGTCCCTGCTGAAGAAAAGCAGGCCCAAACCATGATGCTGCCACCACCATGTTTGACAGTGGGGATGGTGTGTTCAGGGTGATGAGCTGTGTTGCTTTTATGCCAAACATAACGTTTTGCATTGTTGCAAAAAGTTAGATTTTGGTTTCATCTGACTAGAGCACCTTCTTCCACATGTTTGGTGTGTCTCCCAGGTGGCTTGTGGAAAACTTTAAACAACACTTTTTATGGATATCTTTAAGAAATGGCTTTCTTCTTGCCACTCTTCCATAAAGGCCAGATTTGTGCAGTATACGCCTGATTGTTGTCCTATGGACAGAGTCTCCCACCTCAGCTGTAGATCTCTGCAGTTCATCCAGAGTGATCATGGGCCTCTTGGCTGCATCTCTGATCAGTCTTCTCCTTGTATGAGCTGAAAGTTTAGAGGAGCGACCAGGTCTTCGTAGATTTGCAGTGGTCTGATACTCCTTCCACTTCAATATTATCGCTTTCACAGTGCTCCTTGGGATGTTTAAAGCTTGGGAAATCTTTTTGTATCCAAATCTGGCTTTAAACTTCTCCACAACAGTATCTCGGACCTGCCTGGTGTGTTCCTTGTTCTTCATGATGCTCTCTGCGCTTTAAACGGACCTCTGAGGCCCCGTACACACGGTCGGACCGAACCGATGAGAATAAACCGCAGTTCAGTTTCATCGGACCAAACCGACCGTGTGTATAGGCCATCGGTCTGTTTTTCTTCAGTCCAAAATTTTAAGACATGCTTCAAAACCAAACCGATGGACCGCTGCCCGATCGGACCAAACCGATGGTTAGTACAGAAAAGCATCGGTTCAAACCCACGCATGCTCAGAATCAAGTCGACGCATGCTTGGAAGCATTGAATTTCATTTTATTCAGCACGTCGTGTGTTTGACGTCACCACGTTCTGACCCGATCGTTTTTTGGAACGATGGTGTGTAGTGTACGCATCATCAGACCATCAGGCCACTTTATCGGTGAACCGATGAAAATGGTCCGTCGGACCATTCTCATCGGTTTTGTCCGACCGTGTGTACGGGGCCTGAGACTATCACAGTGCAGGTGCATTTATACAGAGACTTGATTACACACAGGTGGATTCTATTTATAATCATTAGTCATTTAGGTCAACATTGGATCATTCAGAGATCCTCACTTAACTTCTGGAGAGAGTTTGCTGCACTGAAAGTAAAGGGGCTGAATAATTTTGCACGCCCAATTTTTCAGTTTTTTATTTGTTAAAAAAGTTTGAAATATCTAATAAATTTTGTTCCACTTCATGATTGCGTCCCACTTGTTGTTGATTCTTCAAAAAAAAATACAGTTTTATATCTTTATGTTTGAAGCCTGAAATGTCGCAAAAGGTCGCAAAGTTCAAGGGGGCCGAATACTTTCGCAAGGCACTATATATATATATATATATATATGTATATACAGTACAGACCAAAAGTTTGGACACACCTTCTCATTCAAAGAGTTTTCTTTATTTTCATGACTATGAAAATTGTAGATTCACACTGAAGGCATCAAAACTATGAATTAACACATGTGGAATTATACATAACAAAAAAGTGTGAAACAACTGAAAATATATTTCATATTCTAGGTTCTTCAAAGTAGCCACCTTTTGCAGCAGACACATCTCTAGAACTGTTAAGAGGAGACTGTGTGAATCAGGCCCCGTACACACGACCAGTTTCCTCGGCAGAATTCAGCTTCCGACCGAGTTTCTGGCTGAATTCTGCCGAGAAACCCGGCCGTGTGTACACTTTCGGCCGAGGAAGCCGACGAGGAGCTCGGCGAGGAAATAGAGAACATGTTCTCTATTTCCTCGTTGTTCTATGGGAGCTCTCGTCCCGCCGAGCTCCTCGGCGGCTTCAGGGCTGAACTGGCCGAGGAACTCGATGTGTTTGGCACGTCGAGTTCCTCGGCCGTGTGTACGAGGCTTCAGGCCTTCATGGTAGAATATCTGCTAGGAAACCACTGCTAAAGAAAGGCAACAAGCAGAAGAGACTTGTTTGGGCTAAAGAACACAAGGAATAGACATTAGACCAGTGGAAATCTGTGCTTTGGTCTGATGAGTCCAAACTTGAGATCTTTGGTTCCAACCCCCGTGTGTTTGTGCGACGCAGAAAAGGTGAACGGATGGACTCTACATGCCTGGTTCCCACCGTGAAGCATGGAGGAGGAGGTGTGATGTGTGGGGGTGCTTTGCTGGTGACACTGTTGGGGATTTAATCAAAATTGAAGGCATACTGAACCAGCATGGCTACCACAGCATCTTGCAGCGGCATGCTATTCCATCCGGTTTGCGTTTAATTGGACCATCATTTATTTTTCAACAGGACAATGACTCCAAACACACCTCCAGGCTGTGTAAGGGCTATTTGACCAAGAAGGAGAGTGATGGGGTGCTGCGCCAGCTGACTACCTCTTGAAGCTCATCAAGAGAATGCCAAGAGTGTGCCAAGCAGTAATCAAAGCAAAAGGTGGCTACTTTGAAGAACCTAGAATATGAAATATATTTTCAGTTGTTTCACACTTTTTTGTTATGTATAATTCCACATGTGTTAATTCATAGTTTTGATTCCTTCAGTGTGAATCTACAATTTTCATAGTCATGAAAATAAAGAAAACTCTTTGAATGAGAAGGTGTGTCCAAAATTTTGGTCTGTACTTATATATAAGGAAAGGTTACTAATAGGACATACGTATATCCAAGGGGGAGATCCTCCAACTGTTGTCCAACCAGCCTGGAATGCAGCTTTTCACATCCAGTAACTGTGGTCTGGCACTGGAACTCAGAGTCAGTCTATCTACCTGTACTCTACATGTCAGTCTTTCCTAGTAGTTTCTAATCTGACATGCAACAGAACTCTAATTACCAAAAGTGGTCATCTGATGCCTAACCTGGCTTTAGCCTATGCTAGTTATTGAGCTCTAAGCTAAAACTAGCTATAGCATTTCAGACCAGAAGGGACAGGGTTAACTGAAATAACAGGAGCTGCATATAACTAAAATAATTATTGTAATACATCTTTGATATTTATAGTACACATAAAAGAAAATAGCGTGCATGCAATGTTTATTATTATTAATTAGGTTTGAACTTTGGCCAGCTGCCATAACCCCCCCCCATCCTAACTAATCATTGATTTAATAAATAAAAAACCTAAACTAAAACCACTTTTACTTTCCTACATGTATAGTTATGTAATGCTATGGGTCCCAAGTCATCTATTTTCTTCATTGATGAGGAGAGTCTTTCTTTGGTTGTCTACATCACTGCTGGCTGTGTGAAGTGGGCACTACCAATTGGCTGCCCAGTGGTGGGGCTCACCCAGGCTGCAAAGCAAAATGACATCAGGAAGAGGAAACTGGTTGGCATGGGCACAGATGCAGTGCTGATTCCACTGGTTTTCACTCTCCAAAATGTGTAAACCTGGTAAAGTCCATCATATACACTTGGCACCGTGGGTTAAAAAAATTAAAGGGAAGCCATGAATGCTACATGGTTGCAGTTTCGACCTGGTAAAGTCCCTGCCTAGAGATCATAGATGCTTGGCACCACACAGGTTAGAAATTAAACAACATATACTCCCACAGATTCAATACCATTTCTATGCTGATGACACGCACATCTAATTCTTTACCCCTCAACTCACCCCATCAGTTTCCTCACACATCACTAATTTACTAACAGATATATCAATATTAATGTCACACCACTTCCTCAAACTCAATCTATCCAAAACTGAGCTCATAATACTTCAAAATACTTCCTCCTCCATGTGCCCCTACCCCTGACTTATTTTAATGGCACAACTATCAGTCCATCCCCACATGCCAGGGTGCAAGATGTAACCCTGGGGTCTGAACTCTCCTTTCGTTTTCCACATCAAATTGCTGTCCAAATCCAAATCTTGACACCTCGACCTCCGCAACATGTTCAAAATATGTCCTTTATTAACCTCAAAGCTTCTACATCGATTTCTGGTTATCTCTCTCCTAGACTATTACAACTCCCTCTTCATTGGCTTGCCTTTACACAGGGTATTCCCCCTTCAGTCCCCTGCATTCAGAAATTCACTGGAATTGCACAGGAACGTGAACGTTCTAGTCTTAACCGGCCCTTAGGGGCATACAATCAAGGAGTTGGCCCCAGGCATCACTGAACCTCATGCCACTGAATTTAGTTAAATTCAGAACAATTTAACTGAAACTAAAGAATTGGAGCCATTGAGCTGCCTACAAGAATTATTAGAAAAATTCAATTTCTGCCAGTGAAAGGTTTATTGTATTATTGAAAAGATACACAAGAAGGGTGCATGTTGGTTCTAAAGATTCCAATGTACATTACTGTAGCAGTACAGTTTGTCAGGATGTAGTAAATTTTAGAATTTCTGAATTTGAGTTTTTCGAATTTTCGAGTTTCTGAATTAAAATTTTACAAAAAACAAACAAAAAAACAAATGAAACAAAAATTAACAAATTCTTACTGTATATATATATATATATATATATATATATATATATATATATATATATATATATATATATATATATATATATATATATATATATACAGGAAGTGCAGAATTATTAGGCAAATGAGTATTTTGACCACATCATCCTCTTTATGCATGTTGTCTTACTCCAAGCTGTATAGGCTAAAAAGCCTACTACCAATTAAGCATATTAGGTGATGTGCATCTCTGTAATGAGAAGGTGTGTGGTCTAATGACATTAACACCCTATATCAGGTGTGCATAATTATTAGTCAACTTCCTTTCCTTTGGCAAAATGGGTCAAAAGAAGGACTTGACAGGCTCAGAAAAGTCAAAAATAGTGAGATATCTTGCAGAGGGATGCAGCACTCTTAAAATTGCAAAGCTTCTGAAGCGTGATCATCGAACAATCAATCGTTTCATTCAAAATAGTCAACAGGGTCGCAAGAAGCGTGTGGAAAAACCAAGGCGCAAAATAACTGCCCATGAACTGAGAAAAGTCAAGCGTGCAGCTGCCAAGATGCCACTTGCCACCAGTTTGGCCATATTTCAGAGCTGCAACATCACTGGAGTGCCCAAAAGCACAAGGTGTGCAATACTCAGAGACATGGCCAAGGTAAGAAAGGCTGAAAGACAACCACCACTGAACAAGACACACAAGCTGAAACGTCAAGACTGTGCCAAGAAATATCTCAAGAATGATTTTTCTAAGGTTTTATGGACTGATGAAATGAGAGTGAGTCTTGATGGGCCAGATGGATGGGCCCGTGGCTGGATTGGTAAAGGGCAGAGAGCTCCAGTCCGACTCAGACGCCAGCAAGGTGGAGGTGGAGTGCTGGTTTGGGCTGGTATCATCAAAGATGAGCTTGTGGGGCCTTTTCGGGTTGAGGATGGAGTCAAGCTCAACTCCCAGTCCTACTGCCAGTTTCTGGAAGACACCTTCTTCAAGCAGTGGTACAGGAAGAAGTCTGCATCCTTCAAGAAAAACATGATTTTCATGCAGGACAATGCTCCATCACACGCGTCCAAGTACTCCACAGCGTGGCTGGCAAGAAAGGGTATAAAAGAAGAAAAACTAATGACATGGCCTCCTTGTTCACCTGATCTGAACCCCATTGAGAACCTGTGGTCCATCATCAAATGTGAGATTTACAAGGAGGGAAAACAGTACACCTCTCTGAACAGTGTCTGGGAGGCTGTGGTTGCTGCTGCACGCAATGTTGATGGTGAACAGATCAAAACACTGACAGAATCCATGGATGGCAGGCTTTTGAGTGTCCTTGCAAAGAAAGGTGGCTATATTGGTCACTGATTTGTTTTTGTTTTGTTTTTGAATGTCAGAAATGTATATTTGTGAATGTTGAGATGTTATATTGGTTTCACTGGTAAAAATAAATAATTGAAATGGGTATATATTTTTTTTTTGTTAAGTTGCCTAATAATTATGCACAGTAATAGTCACCTGCACACACAGATATCCCCCTAAAATAGCGAAAACTAAAAACAAACTAAAAACTACTTCCAAAAATATTCAGCTTTGATATTAATGAGTTTTTTGGGTTCATTAAGAACATGGTTGTTGTTCAATAATAAAATGAATCCTCAAAAATACAAACAAAACAAAAACAAATCAGTGACCAATATAGCCACCTTTCTTTGCAAGGACACTCAAAAGCCTGCCATCCATGGATTCTGTCAGTGTTTTGATCTGTTCACCATCAACATTGCGTGCAGCAGCAACCACAGCCTCCCAGACACTGTTCAGAGAGGTGTACTGTTTTCCCTCCTTGTAAATCTCACATTTGATGATGGACCACAGGTTCTCAATGGGGTTCAGATCAGGTGAACAAGGAGGCCATGTCATTAGTTTTTCTTCTTTTATACCCTTTCTTGCCAAAAAATAAATAAAAAAAAATAAAAAAAAATACAACTTGCCTAATAATTCTGCACTCCCTGTATATATATTTAAAGTGTGTTTACTTTTACAAAACCAATTAGAACAACTTGACAGTACAATGTAGATGGAACTCCCTAAAAATTCTACATGGGTTCCATGTGCTTTCTATATTTGAGAGTAGTGGGTTTTTCCCCCCAGCTTCAGCAGGTAACAGGTAGTCTGAGAGCAAGAAGTCTTTACCTTCCCTGCTTTAAAGCTAACCTGTTAATTTAGCCTGAATAGGAAAAATACAGGTTCACTTTCAACCCTATAAATGTACTGTATGCTTTGTTTGAATTACAATTTGCATACCTATTGTACAATTCAAGACCACTAAAACTGTCCGGACCTTTTTCACCTGAAAAAATTACCTGATGTAATATGTCCAAAATATATCTGTAAAGACATACTGTACATATTTTTTTTTAAACAAAAAAGATTTTATTCTTACCCTTAAATAGAAGGGCAATGGCAGAAAAGACCAAGTGGTTGATAGCGTTTGCCCTTTTTCGTATTAATTTTTTTTGGACAGTTTTTTTTTCTTTTTGTGTAAATATAGATTTATGTTTTCCCACCTATTTTTAAATTCATTTTCTGTTGACTGACTCACTACCTCTGCTGGAGGTCTGTTCCAAGATACATCTTCTCTTTCAGTAAAATATGGCTTTCTAAGGTTAGTTTATAAAACTTTCTAAAGTTATATTAAAACCTTCAAAGTTTTCTTAGTTTCACATTGCTGGGTGTGACATTGTCATACTTCCAGAGATTCTTGGGGAATGCAGAGTAGCCTACTTCTCCTGAGAAGACACTCCAGTCCAGCGCAAGAGTGTCTTCTCTTGGGGTATAGGCTTCATGCCCACAGGCATTTAAAAAATGAGCTGTTGAAGCTAGTTCAGATGCCAAGAAAAAAATGACATGATTTTAGCAGCGTTTTGCATTGGCGTCAATGTGCGTTTAGACACGTTTAACCGAGTTAGCGCTAAGCAGCATTTAAAAAAAAAGACATCCCTCTGCTATGTTCCACTCCCAAATTACCCACAATGCCACAGAAAATAAATAAAATATGTTAAATAGCATGTGTCGCTGCAATTTTGGTAGAAGAGAGAAAGAGGAGACAGTGTTTGAGAGTAGGGATGAACCGAACACCCCATACCGGTACAGCTCGCAGCAGAACATGCGAACAGGCAGAAAGTTTGTTCGAACACACGAACACCGTTAAAGTCTATGGGACACGAACGTGAAAAATCCAAAGTGCTAATTTTAAAGGCTTATATGCAGGATATTGGCATGACAAGTGTTTGGAGACACAGGTCCTGCCGCAGGGGACATGTATCAATGCAAAAAAAAGTTTTTAAAATTGAAGTTTTTTTGGGAGCAGAAAAATCACTTTTAAAAATCATGATTTTAAAGTGAAACAATAAAAATGAAATATTCCTTTAAATATCATGTCTGGGGGTGTCTATAGTATGCCTGTAAAGTGGCACAGTTTTCTCGTGTTTAGAACTATACCACAGCAAAATTTTATTTATAAACGAAACTGCTTGCGACTGTAATGTATTGTCAGGTCCCGGCAATATACATAAAAATTATTGAGAAAAATGGCATGGGTCTATCCCCCACCCCCGTCTATTACCAGGCCCTTTGGGTCTGGTATGGATATTAAGGGAAACCCTGCACCCAAATGTGCCTTAGGGAGTGGTGGTGGTGCCCTAAACTAAATATATTCTTAGAAGCTAGCATCGTCAAGATAGGGGAGGAATAGGATAGTCACTCAGCATAGGCAATCTTCAAAGGATCCCACATCCATAAAAAATTCAGTCGGTTACATCAGCAACAGGTGCTTGATAGCTGCTATTCCAAGACTAATTCATTTTTATTAATGTGAGCCTATCAACGGAGTCTGTGGACAGATGTACTCTATGATCTGTTACAAACCCTCCAGCAGCACTGAATGTGCGTTCAAAACGAATGCCAGATGCAGGACAGGCCGGTAGCTCAATTGCATATTGAGCAAGTTCTACTCAGTGGTCCATCCTCAAGACCCAGTAACCCTGTGGATGCTCTGTTGGAAAGGTCTCCAAGTCTGCTCTTGCCCCTAGATATTCCTACACCATGTAATGCAGATGCTGGTTGCTTGAACCGATTGGACCTTGGCGCTGAGGACTAAACAATTGTCTAAAGGCATTGGTTAGCCGTCCACCTTCTCCACGGCTCTTCCTCTGACTGAATTAAGTCTCAGCAACACGTTGTCCAGCACCTTACCCTTGTAACATGGATGAGGGAAGGGTTGCCAGCCAGTAATGATCCCTATCCTTGATACCACGAATCCTAGGGTCCATTTGCAGCATTTGCAGAATAAGAGAGGCCATGCAGCATAAGTTTGCAGAGGCATTCGATTCTGAGTCCTCTGGGTCACTAAGGATCACATGATCCGTAACAACCTCCTCCCAGCCGTATACAACTCCTTGGGTTACTGGGGACTGGAAATGATCCCTTGAAGACTGCTGCTGAGTGTTATCATCCACGTCCATGCTGACACAATTATCCTCCTCCTCTTCTTCCTGTGTGTTTGGCGGGCCCGCAGGAATACTATCTGGATAAAGGGGGTCTTGAGAGGTAAGGAAGTCCTCCTCTGTCTCCCGCTGTTCTGCCTCAAGTGCCCTATCCATTACTCCATGAAGCGTGTGCTCCAACAGGAAGACAAGAGGGACAGTATCAATGATGCATGCACTGTCACTGCTCACCATCCTCGTGGCCTCCTCAAATTGTGACAGGACAGTGCATGCATCCTTGATCAGTAGCCACTGGTGTGGCTACAAAAAAGCCATGCTCCCCTGACCCTGCCCTGGTGCCATACTCACAGGTACTCATTGATGGCACTCTGCTGCGTGTGCAGCCGTTGCAGCATTGCCAATGTTGAGTTCCACCTGGTGGGCATGTCACAAATGAGGCGGTTGGTGGGCAGGTTGCATTCCCTTTTTAATGTCTGTCAGCCGAGCACTGGCATTGTGTGACTGGCAAAAATGACCACAGACTTTTTCTGGCCTGCCTCAGGAGATCCTGTAAGCCTGGGTACCTGCTCAAGAACCACTGCACCACCAAATTCAGGACGTGTGCCAAACATGGAACATGAGTCAAGTGTACCTGTCGGAAGGCGGAGGGAAGGTTGGTAACATTGTCGTATAAAACCATTCCTGTCTGAAACTGGCATGGCGTCAACCCCCCCTGAGCCTGCCCCTGCAGAGCTGACAGAATCTCTGTCCCAGTGTGGCTCCTGTCCCCTAGGCAGACAAACTCAAGCACCGCATGGCACGTTTTTGCCTGAGTGCTTGCGTAGCCCCTTGAACGCTTACAGAGCACCACTGATTCAGAGGACAACTCTACAGAAGAGGCCATAGAGGAAGAAGAGGAGGGGGTGGAGGACAGAGCTGTGGCAGAATCACCACTAGCATTTTGGAGGCGTGGTGGCAGAACAAGCTTCAACAATACTGAACCCTGTCCTGCATCCTTCCCAGCTGCCAGCAGAGTTACCCAGTGTGCCGTGAAGGAAAGGTAACATCCCTGCCCATGCCTGCTGGACCATGGGTCAGCGGTAATATGCACATTACTGCTGACTGCCCTGTCCAACTAGGCCAAAACATTGCCTTCCACATGCCGGTAGGGAGCCGGAATGGCCTTCTGTGAAAATAAACATGTGTAAAAAAAGGCCCACACCAAGGAACTTTTCAAAATCAGCGGGGAGTCAGCAGCGCTTGCACCTGCGAAGCTCTGCGGTGTGATGCAATAGGATGGCTGCCCTTAAGCTGCCCCTTGGAGGGCATCCTGCCTCGTTGAATATGTGGCTCCTCCTCCTCTCTTCTATCAGGCACCCAAGTAGAGTCAGTAAACTCATAATCCCCTCCCTCCTTGTCACTGGAGCAAACTTGTCACTATGCTGCAGCTGGGGGAACATGATTGCCATGTGTAAAAATGGAATCTACTGCGCTACCTAAACACGTGAAAAATATATGAATAAATATGCCACAGCTCATAATGTGAGACCACACATTCAACAAATACGAAAAAGGTGAAAGAGCTGCACAAGAAAACATTTAGTGAATGAACCATAAATGACAAAACTGACAGATCAATTTATAACAATCTTATATCAATCACAAATAAAGTGTGAAAAATAATAAAAAAAATAGCTGATGGATCAAATGAATCAATATAGCAGTCCAGTAATAGATTGCACAGTGCAGGATCCAATGAATGGAAATCTTATGTGAAGAAAAAGTGTGATCACCAATAAACACACGTGTGCACCACCACCTATAAGATTATGTGCTTACCAGAGGTAAGCTGTACCGAGCCAAAGATCATGGTCATACTTCTGGTCAATAGCAATCTCCAATGACAGGAAAAGCAGGCGGTCAGGTAGAACTTGATGAACTCAATGGCCACAGAACTCAGCGTAGGTAACCTAGAATGGAGAAAGACTCACATAGTGTGTATCGCTTGAAAAAGAAATGTAATATCCAAAAGTGGCAACTTACAGTTAGGCAATATAAAACATTTGTGTAGGACAAATGGAGAGTCGGCCGTCATGCAGTCTCCCGTTCAGAGCGATGACGTCAGCGCGTCTGCCTCCCCGACGTACGTTTCGCTATAAGATAGCGACGTACGTTTCGTTATAAGATAGACAACGCTATCTTATAGCGAAACGTATGTCGGGAGGCAGACGCGCTGACGTCATCGCTCGGAATGGGAGACTGCATGCCAGCCGGCTCTCCATTTGTCCTAAACGAATGTTTTATATTGTACCATGTCCACAACCAGCACTGTTGACTGTAGACACAGAGCCTGCTTGCCCTCTTTTAGTGGCCTATGAGCGTCCGCCTCTCCTTGGTGGCCTTCCTTGCTTTGCAACGCCCCACTACACTGTCATAGATACTTTGTACACAACCAATAAAAGGTAAAAAAAAATACATACTGTGCAACTTCGATTTGCCACAGCAACTCACCACAGTTCTTCTGAAGATGCTCATTGGTAAAATTCCCCCCCAAAAAATCATAAATGTTATTTTACACCATTTAAACTTGCGGCCATTTATCCTTTCCCCCCCCCCCCTGCTGGAGGAATTGGGGCCAAAACAGGACTCTATTTTACATCTGGTGGGATTGCCCGCAACTCACTCAATTCTGGACAGACATCACTATGTACTTCTCTTCTATAAACCATATATCTCTCAACCTTACGCCTCATGCAGTGTTTCTGGGCATGGAGTTGGATACCTGGCTGTGTGTATTTAAGATGTTAATGATACATAGCAGCCTGCTTATAATTTGGGAGGAAATTGAAATGCCCCTGCCCTTCTAGATCTTATTAATATTTTAAATCAAGGTAAAAAATCAAGTATTGCGCCAAAAAAAAAAAAAAGTTAGCTGCTAAACACCACAATCAGACAAAAATTGTAATAGTGCAATAAAATATAAAGTGTAGCGCTGTGAGTGTGAATGAATGGGACAAACCATCATTAAGAAAGTGACACAGGAGAAACCATAAGAGTGTGATTATTCCTAATGTGCATGTAAAAATAAATAAATAAGCCCTTTTTCATATATGGACAATAATATGAACAGTACAAATAACATGAAAAGGGTGTAACACAATATATAACATGAAATGTGTTAAAAATTACTGTCAACACAAATGCATCAAAAAACAACCAACACCAAAATTAGTGTGTGTAAATCATGTGTGAATGACATAAAGCAACTATGAAGAGTGAAGTAAAACAATCCTCATAAAGGTAAGTGGTCAAAGTCCAAAGCTATGAGCACTAAACAGTTCATCAATAAATATCCAAGTGGAGGGAGACTTGTCCAAAGTCGCACTATACTCAGTACTTCAAGTGATCTATATATACTTGGTGTAATCTGGAAAATGGAGTGCCTTCACCAATGGGCAAGGGGTCAAACCTTAGGAGTTTCAATTTGTATGCAATCAGTCAGGCTCTTGCACTACATGGTTTTGGTAAATCTGACAACAAAAGTTGCATAGTGTTTATGGGATCTTAGCTACACTTCTAGCTCTCAGACCAGCCTGTTCACCTATTTTAAAAATGGTTAGGTCAGAAATTAATATCCAAAATGGAAGAACAGTCATTAAAATAAACCTGTGCTTGATCCATGCAGAGCAGAGCAAGAAGTTACTTTAACTGCACAAGTATTTAAATCTTCTGAATATATTAAAGTATTTGACTCACTCCCCATGTTCCCATGTGAGGATACATAAGGGCAGGGGGAGAATTATTAGCCTTGTCTAAGCTCCAAGGTACGAGTTGAAGCTTTCCCAGGGCTTCTTCTCTGCATTTCCAGTGGGTGAATGAAGCAGTGGAGGAGCAAAAGGAAAGTAAGTACGTACAGCTGGGGAGGGTGGCAGGTAAGTTAGGGTCAGAGTCAATAGGCGTTTGTGCACTTCAGAATTCCTTCTCCCCATACCATTCCCCCCCTATGTCAGTGAGAATGTAAAAGCAGCTGGAGCAGGTCAAATGCACCTGTAATAATGTGGGCATGTGCAAAGCACAAAATCACTTTAAAATTTAAATAAACAAAAAAGTAAATCAGTTTATTGGTATTTAATCTGCTAAGTGCAATGATCCACAACAACTTAAACAAATATATTTTATTGTTCTACTTTCAGGGAAATCCTATTGTTTGTCGTGGATTATTGCACCTTGCACAACACCATTGTTGTTCACACTACCTTAATAAATAAGCCATTATGAGAGTCATTGTATTTGTGCAACTGAGCATTTTTCAGACAAGGAAATGTTAACAACACAGGGCAGAACAGTGATTTATGCTTTATACTGAAAATGTTACCTATTTTAGTAGATACCTTTAACTACTTTAGTTCTTGTACCTGAATGCCCCTTAGAGCAATTTTAACATTTCAATTATAGGCCTTCTTTTTTTTGGCGATAACTTTGTATTTACCGTATTTATTGGCGTATAACACGCACAGGCATATAACACACGCCCTTACTAAAAAAGAGGGAAGTTTATAGGAAAAAAAATTTACACAGCCCCCTGCGTATAACACGCAGGCACAGTTTACCCTCTATTTTCAGGGTAAAAAAGTGAGTGTTATATGCCAATAAATACAGTACTTAAAATAAAAATGTACATTGTTCTTTTGGGGAAACACTAGATTTACTTTAAATACAAAGTATTCACCTTATACTATCATTTTTATTTTCAATTTTGTGCATTTTCTTTTTATGCCACATTGAAAAAAAGTAAAAAATAAAATGAATGAAAAAAATAAATATTAATGTGTAGAAAATGTTCCTTTGAAATTGTCTCACTTGACATGATTTCTCTATTCCTGGCTGGTCATTCTATTGCAGGCAGCATGACTAGTCAGTTATTCCTGGCAGCTCATACTCGGGGATGCTGCTCATATTGGGCTTCGTTCCTACCTGCACTCAGTTAACCTTTGTAGCTGTGTTTGCTCTGCACTGCTCATTGCTAATAACAAATTCTAGTAGTGTAAAATAGTGTGGTGCCCACAAAATCTATACCAGACCCTTATCCCACATGCAGACCGGCTGGTCAAAAATGAGGGGGGACGAGTGAGTGTCCCCCCTCCTGAACCATACCAGTGTCCTGTCCCCCACCCCAAAACATGGGGATAAGGGCCTCTTCCTGACAACCCTAGGCTGTGGTTGTCGGGGGTCTGCGGGCAGGGGGGCTTATCGGAATCTGAAAGCCCCCAGATCCTGGCTCCCCCATGTGAATGGGTGTCGGATACATTGTAACTTTAGAAGGGGCGTGCCACCGGGAGATGTAGCTGGGTGGCCCTGCCCCTTGCATATATAAGAAATGTCAAAGCGCAGAGTGGGCATACGGTGGGAGGCATGCCAGGAGGCCAGAGCTTTTTTATTTTTAGGGTCGGCGGGCGGTGTAATGGACTTACATCGAGGGACACTATTTTTTTTTTTTAATAAAGCATTTGTCAAAATCTGTTTCCTGTGGTTATTATCTTTGTAAAAAATGTTGGTGAATGGGTAAGGGTACGATGTAGAGCCCCCCTGCCCCAAAGTACCCATCCCCCATGTTGAGGGCATGTTGCCTGGTATGGTTCTGAAGGGAAGGCGCTCCTTCTCCCCCCCTTACTGACCTGCCAGGCTGCATGCCCGGATTAGGGTCTGGTATATATTTTGGGGGAATCCCACACCATTTTTTTTTCAATTTCAATGCCGAGTGCTGGCAATTGTAACCACTAGTCATTTTAAATGGGATTCAACTTTTTTTTTCTTTAGAGATGTAATTTTTGCTATAGCATGTTTTCTTATATACCTGTTTGTGAGGACAGGGAACTTTACATTTTTTTATTTTTATTACATGTTGCTTTATTTTTGTTTTACTTTTTACATGACTTTAATGGCAGTAGCTCCCTATGCAACAACACACTTTAATGACAGGTTCTCTGCTATAGCATGTTTTATGCATGCTACAGATGCGCCACTTTACAGGAACAGTAAGGGGGCCCCCCAGGCACTATACGTAAAGGAATTTCTCATTCTTATTGTTGCACTTTAATCATCATTAAAATAATTGCTCCTGAAAAAAATGATTGATTAAAAAAAAAAAAAGATATTGATACATGTCCCCCAGGGCAGTACCCCATACCCCTTTTAGTGCCAATTACTTATATATACGCCTTCAAAATGGGCACCTTTGATTTTTCCTGTTCGGCTCTTATAGTCTTCAGTGGGGTTCGCCGTTAGGATTAGAACATTTCCCCTGTTCGGGAGTTCTGCTCTTCCCATCCCTAATGTGCTGTAACCTCTTGCAACCAATAAGTAAGTGGTAATGATGCACAGTAACCTGTAGGAACCAATCAGTGGGCACTTATGATATATAGTAATTTCTAGCAACCAATTAGTTAGCAGTAATCATGTGCAGTAACTTCTAGCAACCAATCAGTGAGCAGCAATGATTAGCAATAAGCTATAGCAGCCAATCAGTGAGAAGTAATAATGTGCAGTAAGGTCTAGCAACCAATCAGTGAGTGATAATGATGAGCAGTAACTTTTAGCAACCAATTAGAGAGCAGTAATAATGAGCAGTAACCTGTAGCAACCAATCAGTGAGTAGTAATGATGTGCAGCAACCCCTGGCAACCAATCAGTGAGTGATAATGATGAGCAGTAACTTTTAGCAACCAATTAGTGAGCAGTAATAATGAGCAGTAACCTGTAACAACCAATCAGTGAGCGGTAATTATGTGCAGTAACCTCTAGCAACCAACCCATGAGCCTGGAACAATCAGTAAGTGTGGACCAGTTTTTTTTGTTTACATCATTAAAGCTTTTTGAGATAAGTCTATGTGTGTGTTTGTTTTTGGGGATGTTGGGGTGTAGAGCGAAATTGCATGGGGAACAAGAATTTATTTGCCCAGGGTCCAATCAATTTTAAACACAATTTTATTTTTATTTTTGGAGGGCAGGATTCGGCCAGCGGGCCTTGTGTTTGACACCTGTGCTGTAGAACAAGCTGCCAGACTCTACCTATACCTGCAATATGACAAATATAGCTTTAGGTGATTCTAACATATTGTATACACATCTGCTTAAAGCTGTTTCAACAACAGGGCCCTAAAGAATGTGACCTAACTTGCACTCTTGAAGTACCATTACCTAAAACAAAACCATATTTAATAATGTTATGCCTCTTACATTTAAATACATTGTGCAATAGATAGGAAATATCTATCTTCTCTGAAATAATGCAGTAATCTATCCTTATTGGTATATAAAATTGTTACTTCAGTTTTCCATATGTATATTTATATAATGTTGCCCATACCATTGCTTACCAGTAATTCAACTGTTTTGTACAAAGTGACTGTTGAAAAAACATATTTTAGTGGTGGTTCCCACTTATTAGAATCAGATACTTAACTCAGCTCTCTTTACTAAAACACAACATTTCGGAAAAGTAAAACACAGAAAGCATTTATGTCTGATTAGGAAAGAAATAAAGGCTATCGCTTAGTAAAAGCATATGTTGCTCATAGTAACCTAACAACCACATTAATTTCAGACTTCCAGTCTTGCCAAAGTACATTAACTTCTCTAAAACCCTTCATTACATTTTCCTCTTTAGGATTATTTGGCTCATGCAAAGCTCAGGATTTTTTTAACCCATTTATCACACTTCAATGTCTTTTTACTTTAAAACTGTATTAAAGGAAAACTGTACCAGGAATAAAGCTTAATCGAGGTTACTATTTACTAAGGGAATGGAGCCTTTTTATGTAGCATAGGGAATGTTCACATTGGAAAGTGTTTGTTCACTTTGCAAAAGTAAATGTTAGTAAATAAGGCAAACCTGTGTTCACAATCATGTAAGTGGGAAATTAAAAAACAATTGCAAGCACATGACTGGGTTTTTAAAGTAAACATCACTTCACCTTACTCACCAGAATCCACTTTGCCAGCTGAACAACTAAAGATGGGTATACACGGTGTACGTGCTTATACACAAACTGATTCCATGATCCACAAAAGCGAGGTGGTTGGAGGAATCTCAGCTGTGATATTGTATTTTGACAGCAGGACTTCTTCAATTGACTTCCTTAGAACAGGTAGTGCCATACACATATCGAAATTTAGCCAATTTCTGCTGAACTGGCACAATTCTAAACACTTTATACATATTAATAAATCAACCCCATTGCAAAACAAACATATTGGTGCAAAAAGTTAAATTGAATTAGAACATCATGAACAAAACTAAAAATATGATTGTATTTGTCCTTAAAGGTTAGGATCCCCTTTATAAAAAAAAAAAGAAAAGAATAAATGCACATAAAAAATAATGAATGAACATCATGAAAAAAAACTTTGCTAAAACAGGCCTACAGATCTTTTCTCAATTATTGACTTATCATGCCTTGTTCTTAACTGTGTTTTTGTGTGGAGGTGGCAATCTTGGTGGATGAGTAGGACTTTGCTTCCTCAAGTCAAACGTGTCCCCCACCCCTCTTCACGATGTTTGGTAATCTGATGAATAGTGGCGTAATTATAAAGAAGCAACATGAGAGGTGGAGAAAGAACAAGTCTACAGAATTAATGAAGCTAAACTAGGGAATGCATGTGCTATAGGTCCTGAAGTACAACTTCTTCTCTAGCAAAGAGATCAGTGGTCCCCGCAAATTCAATAACCAGACCCTTTAGGTCTGGTATGGATATTCAGGGGAACCCCGCCATCAATTTAAAAAAAAATGATGTGCGGTTCCCCCTAAATATCCGTAACCAGACCATTCAGGTCTGGTATGGATATTCAGGGGAACCCCGCCGTCAATTTAAAACAAAAATGATGTGCGGTTCCCCCTAAATATCCATAACCAGACCTGTTATCCGAGCACGTTGACCTGGCCGGCCGCAGAAAAGAGGGGGGGACAGAGTGCGCCCCCCCCTCTCCTGAACCGCACCAGGCCACATGCCCTCAACATAGGGAGGATGTCCCCATGTTGATGGGGACAAGGGTCTCATCCCCACAACTAGGGTTGTCCCGATACCACTTTTTTAGGACCGAGTACAAGTACCGATACTTTTTTTCAAGTAGTCGCCGATACCGAATACCGATACTTTTTTTAAATGTGTCCCCAAATGCAGCCATGTCCCCCCCATATGCAGCCATGTCCCCCACATATGCAGCCATGTCCCTCTAGCCATGTCCCTCACATATGCAGCCATGTCCCTCACATATGCAGCAATGTCCCTCTAGCCATGTCCCTCACATATGCAGCAATGTCCCTCTAGCCATGTCCCTCACATATGCAGCAATGTCCCTCTAGCCATGTCCCTCACATATGCAGCAATGTCCCTCTAGCCATGTCCCTCACATATGCAGCCATGTCCCTCTAGCCATGTCCCTCACATATGCAGCCATGTCCCTCACATATGCAGCAATGTCCCTCTAGCCATGTCCCTCACATATGCAGCAATGTCCCTCTAGCCATGTCCCTCGATGCGGCAGCGCGATGCGGCGGCAGCGGAGGGGGGGGAAAGGGGGGGGGGGGAAGTATTCTATTTAGGTATCGGGGGTATTTGCGCGAGTACGAGTACTCCCGCAAATACTCGGTATCGGTCCCGATACCGATACTGGTATCGGTATCTGGACAACCCTACCCACAACCCTTGCCCGGTGGTTGTGGGGGTATGCGGGCGGGAGGTTTATCAGAATCTGGAAGACCCCTTTAACAAAGGGGACCCCCAGATCCTGACCCCCCCCTGTGTGAAATGGTAATGGGGTACACTGTACCCCTACCATTTCACAAAGGAAGTGTAAAGTATTGTAAAAAAACACACTGACACCATTGAATAAAGTCCTTTGCTACGTCACTGGGTAAGCCTGGCTTCCCTCTTCCTGGGCTTTCCCAGTGATGTAGCAGAGGGTACGTAAGAGGGGGCGGGGTCACGTGACGGGTGGCCCTGCCTCCTCTATATAAGAAATGTCACAGCTGCAGCGCGTCATTCGCTGGGCTGTGTCCAGCACTGAGAGGAGGTCGGGGATGCTGCTGCACCGGATGGATGGATCTTCTCATCGCTGGAGCGGAGATCACCCGATGCAGGATCTTCTCATCGCTGGAGATCACCCGCAGCCGTCGCAGGATCAGGACAATGCAGGAAGCCGGGATCGAGTGGATTTCTCACCGCTGAAAGTTTTTTTTTTTTTTTTAATAAAGGACTTTATTCTATGGTGTCAGTGTGTTTTTTTACAATACTTTACACTTCCTTCGTGAAATGGTAGGGGTACAGTGTACCCCATTACCATTTCACACAGGGGGGGGTCAGGATCTGGGGGTCCCCTTTGTTAAAGGGGTCTTCCAGATTCTGATAAGCCTCCCGCCCGCATAACCCCACAACCACCGGGCAAGGGTTGTGGGGATGAGACCCTTGTCCCCATCAACATGGGGACATCCTCCCCATGTTGAGGGCATGTGGCCTGGTGCGGTTCAGGAGAGGGGGGGGCGCACTCTGTCCCCACCTCTTTTCTGCGGCCGGCCAGGTCAACGTGCTCGGATAATGGGTCTGGTTATGGATATTTAGGGAGAACCGCACGTCATTTTTGTTTTAAATTGACGGCGGGGTTCCCCTGAATATCCATAACCAGACCTGAAGGGTCTGGTTATGGATATTTAGGGGGAACCGCACGTCATTTTTTTTTTAAATTGACGGCGGGGTTCCCCTGAATATCCATACCAGACCTAGGGTCTGGTTATTGAATTTGCGGGGACCTCTGCACATTTTTTTTTCTAAAAGTCCGTGTCCCATTGACTACAATGGGGTTCGGAGTTCGGGTTTTTAAAGTTCGGGTTCGGACCCGAACCTGAACATCCAGGTGTCCGCTCAACTCTACTTAGGTACAATTAACACTTTTAGGCACAATTAACACTTTTAGATATTCCTTATATGTTAGAAAATCTTAACTCTTTTTAGGTTCAGATTCTCTTTAAGCTAATATGTAGTATAACATATTCTTTTCTAAAAACAAAAGATAATGTACCAGCATATTTCCTATTAAACATTAATTCTATTTCACCTCAGTATTCTGCCATATTTACAGTTACATTTCTAACAGAGATTTGACATAGGTGATAAGCTCCAGATGTGCATTAGTCAACACAGCTGTTATTATGTATGTGGCTCTAAGCACAAGAAACATTTTCTTACTACTCTTAATGTAAACTCTGGAGTTCACTTGTAATTGTCTGAAATTTCATGATGTGAATGTTGACTTTCTACATCAAATGACTACTAACTTGTCCAGATAGTAAAAGATAGAAAGTGTGTTTGATTTGGTAGACTAATTTAACAAGGCCAACACATATGTGCTTTCTTAATTCATCATTGTAAGCGTTTTCTCAGTTCACATTGTTAAGTGTGCTAAGGTACATTGTTATTAAGTGTGCTAAGGTTAAATTATTTGTTAGATTTAACTGTCTCCCACATAAAAAAGAGAGTATCATGTAGAAAAACTGTAGCAACAAAAAATGTTTCTGCTGTCAACAGAAAACACCTGATAGAAGATTCCTGTCTTGTATTCTGTAAAAACTGGGGAATTTAAATGTGGAGATTATCCCCAAAGAACAGGGCCGCCTCTACCATGGGTCCCGCTGGATCCATTGGTCCCAGGCGGAACTTTGAGAGGGGCAGCAAAATGACGCCCAAGAAGATTTTTTTCCAGCAGTTTGGTGCACACCGCTGGCACCAGATCAGATGTACAGCTTTCCTCCACCTCCAGGCATGGGCGGGTCTGTCCCTTCCATAAGATCGCAGCACTCTCCCTTCCCTAACTTATTTACACAAGACAGGAAGCATGGTAGGTCCAGACAAAGGGTGGGACTTTTTTTAAGTTAAGAAGCGGGTAATTGGTTACCTAGAAGTGGGTGGTCCCAGCAATCAATCACCTGCATTTCCCATGAAAAGTCGCGCCCCTTTGTCCGGACCTGCCACATTTCCCGTCTTATGTAAATAAGGTATGGGAGGGGGAGTTCTGCGATCATATGGAAGGGACAGTCTGTAATATTGATGAAGGTGGGGGGTCGGAGGTGGGGGGATCTATGATAGAGAGGGGTCTGTGATGGGGGGAGTCTGTAATAGGGGGATCTGTGATGGGGCTTTGTGACGAGGGGAGTCTGTGATGGGGGCTTTGTGATGAGGGGAGTCTGTGATGGGGGGAACTGTGATGGAGAGGAGTCTGTGATGGTGGGGATCTGTGATGGAGAGGAGTCTGTGATGGGGCAATCTGATGGAGAGGAGTCTGTGATGGGGAGAATCTGTTATGGAGGAGTTTGTTATGGGGGGATCTGTGATGGTGGAATCTGTGATGAGGGGAGTATGTGATAAGGGGAGTCTAGGATGGGTCAATCTGTAATGAGGGGAGTCTGTGATGGATAGGAGTCTGTGATAGGGGGTGATCTGTGATTAGGGGCTCTGTGATGAGGGGAGTCTGTGATGGGGGATCTGTGATGGAGAGGAGACTGTGATGGGGATCTGTGATGAGGGGGAATCTGTGAAGAGGGGAGTCTGTGATGAGGGGGATCTGTGATGAGGGGAGTCTGTGATAGGGGGGATCTGTGATGAGGGGAGTCTGTGATGAGGGATCTGTGATGAGGGGAGTCTGGGGTGGGAGGGGTCTGTAATGAGGGGAGTCTGGGGTGGGAGGGGTCTGGGATGGGGGTCTGTGAGGGGATGGTCTGTGATGAGGGGAGTTTGCGATAGGGGGTGGATCTGTGATGGGGACTCTGTGTTAAGGGGAGTCTGTGATGGGTGGATCTGTAATGGTGAGGAGTCTGTGATGGAGGGATCTGTGATGAGGGCAGTCTGTAATGAGGGGGATCTGTGATGAGAGGGATCTGTGATGAGGGGGATCTGTGATGAGGGGGATTTGTGATGAGGAGGTATTTGTAATGGGATGGTATGTGATGAGGGGAGTCTGTGACTGGAGGAGATCTGTGATGGGGGAAAAGTGTGAGGAGGGGGTTCTGCGATGGGACCTCTGTGATAAGGGGGGATCTGTCATGTGATAGGGGTTGATGATGGCCGTCTGTGATGGGATGGTTTGCGATGGGATGGTCTGTGATGAAGGGAGTCTGTGATGGGATGGTCTGTAATGGGATAGTCTGTGATGAGGGGTATGGTATATAGACAAGGTGCTGTTGCATTTAAATCTGACTGACTGATTCATTCAATCAATTTTTTTTAATTATCAGGATATAAAATAATGGATGTGGGGGCTTTTTGGTGGACTTGATTTTTTTTCTAGGGTGGCAGCATTTTATTCTTGGACCCAGGCAGCACAATGCCCTGGGCCAGCCCTGCCAAAGAAGTAAGTATTTAAACCAACTCTCGCCAAACCTAGTCCTTTTTCCTTCTCCTCACACCTGACTTTTAATAATGTAAAGCACATTGTGTTTCATGTGATCAGTAGCATTCTATCCCTTCATTATCTCCAGTGGCATACTGTCAGTGGCTCTCAATGTGTATAGGTGCTGACATTGTTGTGTTAACGCTGTACTATGCAGCAATACACTGAAAGCCCAGGCTTTATAAAGTGGAACTACACTGCATCTGAGCAACACAAACCAAAAATGCCATTTCATTCATTTTCGATATCCAAAGCAAACTCCACCTTTCATCCATGTCTCCATGCTTTATTTTGCTGAGATATTACTTTGAAAAACTCCCCCTAGCGTTTCTGGCTGTGGCCATCTTGAGTAAGGGGAGATGATTCATGTAGCATTTACTTGAAGCCATCTGCCCTTAGCTCAGACATGCATACAGAAGAGTGTGCTTAGATGAGAAAACTCCTATCCCTCTTGAAGACTCCTGGAATGTATGCCATCATTTGCCTAAGCCTGGAAAGCAGGAAGTAACTGAAGAAAAAAAAAGTTTAAAACAAGTTAATTATCTGATGGTTAAAAAAACAGATAGAAAAAAAACGATCATCTGTGGGGAAATCCATTGGTTAAAAATTAACGCATGCTCAGAATCAAGTCGACGCATGCTCGGAAGCATTGAACATCATTTTTCTCAGCGCGTTGTTGTGTTTTACGTCACCGCGTTCTGACACGATCGTTTTTTTTAACTGATGGTGTGTAGGCAAGACTGATGAAAGTCAGCTTCATCGGATATCTGATGAAAAAATCCATCAGACCGTTTTCATCGGATGAACCAATCGCGTGTACAGGGCATCAGGCCCCTTTCAAATGGGCTGTCCGATCAGTTCTGCCTGTCAGTTTTTCAGGCGGACCTGATTGGACTCTGCAGTCTCTTCTACGGAGTGGCGGATGTCAGCAGACAGATGTACACTGACATCCGCCGCCATCTGATCTGATCCTGTCCACCAAAACCAGACAGATGGTGGTCCTATTCCCCATCCGTATGGTGGATCAAATGGTATCAAATGGAAATGGAAATGGACAGGTGGTTCGTTTCCATCCCATTGCCCCATAGAGGAGTAGGGACAGTGTACATGGACCAGTCATCTCATCAAAGTGATTGTAAAGGCAGAAGGTTTAACCTAATGCATTCTTTGCATTAAGATAAAAAAACCTTCTGTGTTCACCAGCCCTCCTCAGCCCCCCTAATACTTACCTGAACCCCTTTTCAATCCAGCAATGTTTAAAGTAGAAAATATAATCAGCGCAATAAACCACATAAAACAAGCAGCTGAACACTGGGATTCAATTAATAAAATTCCTGAGAGTAAATGTAAAATAGATAGTGCAGCGCTTAAAAGTCCAAAAATAGAAAGTCCAAATAGAATCGTTTCTAAAGTGACTGGTGATGAGTAGAAATCATGCAGGTGCTGTAGCGTGGAAATAAGTAGAAACACCTCCACCAATGGTAGTAATGGCCGCTCACCTCACAGATATGACCCTCTGTTAGATAAGGTCATAAACAGCATTCCCATAAGGGTATCTCCAAAAAGGAAATCCAGCAATGATACAAATGGTCTCCAAAGGAAGGTCAGCAATCAAGCATCAGAACCAAATATATAAAAGAAAAACAGCACATAGTGTTTCTCCGTGGAGGTAAAGCAGTAAATTTTAATAAATAAAAAACGCACTTACAGAGCAAGGCACTCAGTCCAGTGCCAGGAATAACAAGCGTGTGTGTAGCTATGATCGCGGGTGACGTCACGCTCTCCCTACCGAACGTTGCGTCCCTGGGGCGGGACTTCTTCAGCGGATGTCGACATCCGCTGAAGAAGTCCCTTTGGAGACCATTTGTATCATTGCTGGATTTCCTTTTTGGAGATACCCTTATGGGAATGCTGTTTATGACCTTATCTAACAGAGGGTCATATCTGTGAGGTGAGCGGCCATTACTACCATTGGTGGAGGTGTTTCTACTTATTTCCACGCTACAGCACCTGCATGATTTCTACTCATCACCAGTCACTTTAGAAAAGATTATATTTGGACTTTCTATTTTTGGACTTTTAAGCGCTGCACTATCTATTTTACAAACCCAGCAATGTTGCAGGAGTGTCTCGGCTGCCCGGGACTCTCCTCCTCACTGGCTGAGACAGCAGTGCGGAACCAATGGCTGCCGCTGCTGTTAATCGAAGTCACTCAGCCAATGAGGAGAGAAAGGGGGCGTAACCAGGCCATGGCTCCATGTCTTCATCCACTCAGAGCAACCACCACATAGTTAGCAAGCACCCCCTAGGGACATACTTAACCCTTTTATCGCCCCTGGTTTTAACACCTTCCCTGCCAGTGTCATTAGTAAAGTAAGTGTATATTTTTAGCATTGATCACTGTAATAATGTCACTGGTCCCCAAAAAAGTGTCAAAAATGTCAGTTAGGTGTCTGATTTGTCCAATCTAATGTCACAATCTCGCTAAAAATTGCTGATCACCACCATTATTAGTAAAAAATATATATATATATACGCCCATTGGGATTTTTTTTACCAAAAATATGTATCTGAATACATATTGGCCTAAATTAGATTTTTTTTAAAATGTATTGGATGTGTATTATAGCAAAAAGTAAACATTTTTTTTTTTTTTTCAAAATTGTCAGTTTTATTTGTTTATAGTGCAAAAAATAGAAACCACAGAGGCTATCAAATACCACCAAAAGAAAGCTCTATTTGTGGGAAAAAAGGACATCAATTATATTTGGGTACAGCACTTAAAGAGTAACCATGGATTGGACTTTAGGGGCATAGAAAACAATAAAGAAATAGCAAAAATAACAACATTTATTGAGAAAAATACATGGTATGAACAGAGCATTCAAAAATAGTTAAAAATCATATAAAATGATACAAATTGTAGAGTGAGCCCTTGTGCGTAAACACGTTTCACCAGTAGGCTTCATAAGGACACGTTCAAGGTGCAAAAGATAGCAAAAGAGAAAACAAATCTCACTGTCTGAAATGAAACATATTCGAATTATAAATCTGATAAATAACATATACAGGTATGTTAAAAACATATACTGATCTGTCCAGAGGAAAAATATATATGACACAGATGGATATAAATGAACAAAGATACCTTGTAGTAGACTAGGCCTTGTGTAAAAATATCCAATGGCAGAGAAATTTCACCAAGAGTATCCAACAAGTCGAATTATTCCAATAGACTGCATATGGATGACCAAGAAGCAGCTAACTCTGGTAATCAATTTAAAAATAGAGATTCCCAATGTAATGCTTGTGTGAATGATGACTCCTAGACATGTGCAATATTTTGTTTCGGAATTCCGTTTTCGTCCAAAAAAAATTTTTATTTAGTTACTCCCGAAATTCCTTTTTATTTATTTTTTTTTGTTAAAAAATGCATTAGTCCGAAAATCCGAATTAATTAAGGTCGAATCTGTCATTGAAGGCTTATGGTGTCTGTCGAATGTTCTAAGAAGATTCGATGGAGCAGCTAAACTGTACGTCGCCGTCGTACATTTCTGGTCGAATGTTCCACCTACAAGAATTCTAATGTTGTATGACACTAGTAATAATTATATTTATAAATTATTATTACTAGTCAACTAACATCCGAATTCTTCTATAGCCTATGGGCCGAGCATTTGACCAGAAATGTACGATTGTGGTTTATCTGCTTGTCGAATCTTCAATGACAGATTCGACGTTTGTATGTTTTTCACTGCTTCGTCGAATCTTCGTCGTTCATGTCAAATGGTCTACCCCAACACTGTCTCTATAATGTTGAATCTTTCCTCTCTATGTAGAATAATCTTGGACTAATAGAGTTAAGGTTAGGCACATTCGACCGCAGGTTCGATAGACACAGATTGCTATTGTCAGCGTCATGTCGAATCTCCTATCTATATCGAACTGTTGCAGCAACGAAAATGAAAATAAAGCATTTTTTTTATGTCGGATCTCTCGGATTCCAGATTCTGCGCGTTCGTTTTCGTTTGTTAAAACGATAACAAAAATACCCGAAATTCGGACGAAAATGCTTTCGGACGAAAATGAATGCACATGTCTAATGACTCCACATATAAACAAAAGGAACAGAAAATAGAGGGAAATACCTACTGGCACAAATACCTACCAATTTGGACATTTTATTAGTCCATCGTTTATACTGTCACAGCTGATTATTTATATTTTATTGTTGCTATTTTGACCATTCACTTATTGGCTTTTCAAGTATACCTGTCACGTGAGCACATTTGCACTTTATCACCTATTTATGCACAGTGCAGCACTACTTCTACATTTATGTGTATCCACTTGCTCAGCAGGGATTGCTCTGTTGATCCCGCTGAGCTGGCTGATGACAGGGTGGTCCCTGCACACTGTGCAGGGACCGCCCTGTCTTTTTTCCGCTCTCCCCTATGGGGGGGATCGGATGAACACGGAGCGTCTGTGTTCACCCAATCTGCTCTGCAGACGAATGGAAAAATAGGATTTTCCTCTGTCTGCAGAATTAGAGGATTGCGGACACTGATGAGATCGGATGTCAGCGGATGTTCATCTGCTGACACCCGCGATCTCATAGGGATTAATGTATGTCCCTTTTTTATCGGTAAACGGATGGATGAAAAAACGGACATACGGTCCGTGGGTGTGAAAGGGGCCTATGGTTGAAGGGTATCGAGCCAATGTATCCAATTCACCTCTCATTTTCTCAATTTCAGTTCCCTATTGCCTGTTTTTAGCTTCATCATCAATTACCATGAATCTAAGCTGTGATACTGTATGCCCCTTTTCTATAAAGTGTCTAGCTAGTGGTAATTTATCCAATTTATCCCTGATGGAAGATTTATGTCTTTCTATGCAATTTTTTATTTTCTGTGTGGTCTCTCCTACATAAAGGAGGCCACAAGGGCACTTTGTGATGTAGATGAGAATTGGCAGGTATAGTAATCTTTCATTGATATGTCATAAGCTTTTTGGGGATGAGAAAAACTTTTGCCTTTAATCATACTTGCACACTGTATACAGCAAAGACAAGAGAATGGTCCCTTGTTTTTAGGATCTAAAAAAAGTCACACAAAGATTAGGTGTGGAATATTGGTCAGACTTTACTAATTTATCATGGATAGTCCTCCCTCGATGTTATGAGAGTAAAGGGGGATTGTAAAATTCTAGGACCGAAGGGTAACTGCTATTCAAGATTGACATATCACTGATCATCTGCTCCCTCTCATCGAAAGCAGCGATCCGTGACATGTCACATGTATCCACGCCCCCTAACAGTTAGAATCACTCCCTAGGACACACTTAACCCCTTCCCGCCCCCTAGTGAATTGTCCGATGTGTCCGCTATAATGTTGCAGTCACGATAAAAATCACAGTTCGCCGCCATAACAAGTAAAAAAATTATAATAATCAAAATGCTATAAAACTACCCCCTATTTTGTAGACACTATGGGCCAGATCCACGAAGAAGTTACGACGGCGTATCTATTGATACGCCGCGTAACTTCTGGGTTGCTCCGGCGTATATTTGTTTTGTATCCACAAAACAAGATATGCCTGAAGCTGGGCTAGATCCGACTGGCGTACGTCTTAGTACGCCGTCAGATCTAAGGTGCATATTTACGCTGGCCGCTGGGTGGCGCTTCCGTCGATTTCCGCGTTGAGTATGCAAATTAGCTAGATACGCCAATCCACAAACATACGTCCGGCCGGCGCATTTTTTTTATGTCGTTCCCGTAAGGCTTTTTAAAGTTACCCCTGCTATATGAGGCGTACTCAATGTTAAGTATGGACGTCGTTCCCGCGTCGAATTTTGAAAATTTTACGTTGTTTGTGTAAGTCGTTTGCGAATAGGGCTTTGCGTAGAATTACGTTCACGCCGAAAGCATTGGCTTGTTGCGGGTTAATTTGGAGCATGCGCACTGGGATACCCCCACGGACGGTGCATGCGCCGTAAAAAAAAAACGCCATTTACGTCGGGTCAAGACGTATTAACATAAAACACGCCCCCATCTCATCCATTTGAATTGCGCGCCCTTACGCCGACACAGTTACACTGCGCCGCCGTAACTTACGGCGCAAAGTCTTTCAGGATACGGAAAATACGCTGTAAGTTACGGCGGCGTAGTGTATCTGAGATACGCTACGTGGATCTGGCCCTATAACTTTTGCACAAATCAATCAATATACGCTTATTGCGATTTTTTTACCAAAAATATGTAGAAGAATATGTATCAGCCTAAACTGAGAAAAAATTAGCTTTTTTTAAAAAAAAAATGGGGGTATTTATTATAGCAAAAAATACAAAATATTGCTTTATTTTCAAAATTGGCGCTCTATTTTTGTTTATAGCGCAACAAATAAAAACCGCAGAGGTGATCAAATACCACCAAAAGAAAGCTCTATTTGTGGGAAAAAAAGGACGTCAATTTAGTTTGGGAGCCACTTCACACGACCACGCAATTGTCAGTTAAAACAACGCAGTACCGAATCACAAAAAGTGTCCTGGTCTTTGGCCAGCCAAATGGTCCAGGGCTGAAGTGGTTAAAGCATATATAAGATTTTAGTGAGAGGATTTACACATATGCTAAAAATAATGTGTCAATGTAAAATGTTAGAAATTGCGTATACTGTTTGATCAGTTTATTGACTGTGTTTATTATGTTATGACTTTAAATGTCATTCATTCAAAAATGAATGAAATGATAGATAGATAGAGAGACACACAATTTTTTTTTTTTTTTTCATTTCTAAGGAATGTTGCTGTCTGCACATAATTGTATATTTTGCTAAACAGCCTTTTTCAAGTACAAAGGTATTTTTTTTTTTAACATGGTTTTATGAATATGCTGGAGATCCTGGATGAATCAGCTGGATTTCTCAGCTATTTAACCTAATGCATCCGTCATCCCTGTCAAGGGGTGGAAACTAAAAAAATGGTCTATTTGTGCAGTGAACAGCGATGATGAAAAAGGCCATAGGAACAAGAGATAAATTCAGCAAGGGGTCGTGGGAGAGCTCTCACACAGCAAAATCAATGCAGCTTACACATGCCCAGCATCAGAGAGGTGCAGCTGCACAGAGCACTCATCTGAAAGCTGTACATTCACAGTAATTGGTGAATTTGCAAAAGGCGTACAAATGCCATGCACTAGTTGAGAGCAGCTGATCTCATCAACTGTACTCTCTATCACTTCCGCCTATAACTCACAGATGTTTCATCCCAGCGTGTCACACCTGCAGGGTTTAAACAGGTTTTTGTTTGGAATGGATACAGGATGGCAGATGTGCAGAAACTTGAATATATTTGAAATTGAGCAGAAAAAATCATTTAGTTTTTACATAAATCCAGCATAGGTATTAACATACTCAACAAACAATTCCATAACTCCGCAGCTTATAATATGATTACACACGTGTGGTGACTAAAAGAAGACACAAAAGCATCTGCTTATTTAAAATGTTAAGAAAAAGAAAGTCAGCAGATGTAACTCGTTTGTAGGGTTCGGTAAATTTTCACACAACGTATCAACTACATGTCAGCCCTGGTATAATATATACCGATACCCATTACATACATAATTCATAATAACCAAATTCAGATACACAAGTCAGATACAGTATGTGGTCACCTAAATGCATAGCTCCCAACTGTCCCTGATTTCAAGGGACTGTCCCTGATTTCGAGCAATATCCCTCTGTCGCTCATTCCTCCTCATTTGTGCCTCATTTTGGTCTGATCAATATAGATGTATATAAAATGCACTTTTTATCTATCAAAACGGGTTTCCCAGCAGGGCCTTCTTCATAGCATCATGGGCCCCTGGGAAAAGTAATGCTCTGGGGCCCCTACAATGGAGACAGTGTAGGTAAACTGAAATCAAGTAGGTAGGATGTAGGGGATATCTAGGGTGTAGAGGGGTCGGAGAGCTGGAAGGATATCTGGGATGTAGAAGGGCAGCCCGGGCTCAAGGATCGGCTGCTTTGGTGAAAGGGCAGGGGCCCCCATGCAGCTGGGGCCCCTGGGCAGTGCCCAGGTGTGCCCTCTCATTAAGACAGCCCTGTTTCCCAGTGCTAAACCGTTAATCTGATTTCTTAATTGCTGCATTTGTAAATTCCAAAAGCCAATATAAAGGAATACTAGTGGTAAAAAAAAGCACTTGTGGGTTTAACCAATCTTGTTTTTTTGTACAATTCTCCTTTAACTACTTAACCCCCGGACCATATTGCTGGTCAAAGACCAGAGCACTTTTTGCGATTCGGGACTGCGACGCTTTAACTGACAATTGCGCGGTCGTGCGACGTGGCTCCCAAACAAAATTGGCGTCCTTTTTTTCCCACAAATAGAGCTTTCTTTTGGTGGTATTTGATCACCTCTGCGGTTTTTATTTTTTGCGCCATAAACAAAAATAGAGCGACAATTTTGAAAAAAAATAATATTTTTTACATTTTGCTGTAATAAATATCCCCCAAAAATATATAAATACATTTTTTTCCTCAGTTTAGGCCGATACGTATTCTTCTACATATTTTTCGTAAAAAAAATCGCAATAAGCGTTTATTGATTGGTTTGCGCAAAAGTTATAGCGTTTACAAAATAGGGGGTATTTTTATGGCATTTTTATTAATATATTTTTTTTACTAGTAATGGCGGTGATCAGCGATTTTTTTTCGTTACTGCGACATTATGGCGGACACTTCGGACACTTTTGACAAATTTTTGGGACCATTGGCATTTTTATAGCGATCAGTGCTATAAAAATGCATTGGATTACTATAAAAATGCCACTGGCAGTGAAGGGGTTAACACTAGGGGGCGGGGAAGGGGTTAAGTATGTTCCCTGGGCGTGTTCTTACTGTGGGGGGGGGGTGGCCTCACTAGGGGAAACACTGATCTTCTGTTCATACATTGTATGAACAGAAAATCAGCATTTCCCCCGCTGACAGGATCGAGAGCTGTGTGTTTACACACACAGCTCCCGGTCCCCGCTCTGTAACGAGCGATCGCGTGTGCCCGGCGGCGATCGCGCCCGCCGGGCACACGCACGGGAGTCGGGGGCGAGCGGGGGGCGCGCGCGCGCGCCTCCGGCGGCACGCATGCGCCCCCTAGTGGCCACTCGAAGAGCGGACGTATAGCTACGGGCTCTCGCCCAGGAGAGCCGACCTGCCGCCGTATAATGACGGTGGCTGGTCGGCTAGTGGTTAAGGGGGTGTGGCAAGGGGTGTGCCCTATGCCTGCATACTTTTGCTGATAGGTGTCCCTCATTTCCATCTCAAAAAGTTGGGAGGCATGTAAATGCTCATACACAAAAACTTCTAGAAAAACAAGTGGTAACTATAGATATGGGGCTGGATTCAGGTAGTTCTGCGCATTTTTACAGCAGCGCAGCGTATCGTATTTACGCTACGCCGCCGTAAGTCAGAGAGGCAAGTGCTGTATTCACAAAGCACTTGCCTCCTAAGTTACGGCGGCGTAGCGTAAATGGGGCCGGCGTAAGCGTGCCTAATTCAAATGAGGATGAGGGGGGGTGTTTTATGTTAATTATTGGTGACCCGACGTGATTGACGTTTTTCCCGAATGGCGCATGCGCCGTCTGTAGAATTTCCAAGTGTGCATTGCTCCAAAGTACGTCATTGGTTTCGACGTGAACGTAAATTAAGTCCAGCCCCATTCACGGACGAGTTACGCAAACGATGTAAAATTTTCAAATTTCGACGCGGGAACGACGGCCATACTTAACATTGGCTACGCCACCTAGGGGGCAGCTTTATCTTTACCGGCGTATCTCTTATGGAAACGGCGTTTCTTTACTGCGACGGGCAAGCGTACGTTCGTGAATCGGCGTATCTAGTCATTTACATATTCTACGCCGAAATCAACGGAAGCGCCACCTAGCGACCAGTGGAAAAATTGCACCCGGCCCATAGTATTGGTCTTTTGAGGTCCTAATGGAGAGAAAGCTGTGCCTAAGAACCTACAGTGCAAGAATCTGCCTGCTCTTATCTTAATAAGGCCCCTTTCACACTGGGGCAGGACGTGCGGTGGCGGTATAGCGCCGCTAAAAATACCGTCTGAATTGCCGTGGTATTCGGCCGCTAGCAGTGTGGTATTAACCCCCGCTAATGGCTGAAAAAGGGTTAATACCGCCCGCAATGCGCCTCTGCAGAGGCGCATTGACAACGGTATTACTGCGGTTTCCCATTGTTTTCTTTTTTTGACAATAATATTTATTGAAAATTTTGCAGTTATACAGAGAAAGGCAAAATATGACCAGAGCTATATAATACTGTGATTAGCCAGATCCATAACAGCATAAAAAAAGAAAAGAAAAAAAAAACAAGGAAAAACACTTACATTAATGTCAAGCTAAGATGGTTGGTACTCCCATCTCACCCTCCCCCAGAGCCCCAAAAAGGGATCACACTGCCCCAGGAGTGAGCGACCCAGGAATACTCCCAAAATAACATTCACCCTATCAACACTAACAAGGACATGGAAAGGCATGTTAATTTGTACGAAACTCTGATCCAGGATCAATTTGAACATAACTAGAGGGCCATCAAAACATAGGAGCCAGGAGAGAGGGAATTAAACCCAACACCTCTAAATCCGCTTAGGATACTCAGTAGACCCTCAATGCAAACAGTAAAACAGCATTCAATCATGAGGGAAATGCCTAAGGGACCTAAAAGGTCCGTAAATGCATCGTTAGCTAAATTAAATAGACTAAGAAAGTATAGCAGAAGGAAGAAAGAAGAGAGAAGAAAAAACAGAACAAAGAGAAAAAATAAAACAAAAAGAGGAAGAGGAGAAGAACAGAAGGCCAGGAAACAGGAGACACACGGAAGGCCTAGCATGCATAGGATTCATGGGCAATCGGAGAAAATCAGAGTAGGACTCCAACATATGAGGCCCAAGGTTCCCAGGTGGATTTAAATCTATCTACATTATCCAGAATAATATTGGAAATCTTCTCATTAGTCATTATCCAGGAAATTTTCCTTTTGGCCAATATAAAAGAAACTGTAGGAGATTTCCAGGCTCTGGTAATAGTCATCTTGGCTCCCAAGAAGATAAAAAATATCAGCGCCTGTGTACATTTGGGAATTTTAGGGATAGGGTTGTTGAGTAAGGCTATGGTGGGATCATGAGCAACTCCCACACCCGTGAGTTTTCTGACAAGGTGGAAAATTTTATGCCAAAAGGATCGAATTCTAGGGCATTCCCACAGTATGTGAAGGAGGGAGCCAGTAAGCCCACATCCCCTAAAACACAAGGGAGAGGATTGCGGATAAAATTTTGCAATGCGGGTAGGGACCAGGTACCAGCGAGTCATGACCTTAAGGCTCGCTTCAATAAGTGAAGCATTCAAAATGCCCTTGAAGGAACGAGCTAAATTAGAGTGCCATCGTTCTAGGGACCAATCGAGGTCAAGGTCACGATCCCAGCCTGTCATGTAAAGCGCTTTCTCCATAGGCTCTGCCAGAGCTGAATAAATTAAAGAAATACCCCCTCTTGTGTCCATGGCCGAAGAACACCACTGCTCGTAGAGAGTCACGGAAGGTTGTACCGGGCAGGTTCTCCTAATCTGGTTTAAAAAGTGGGAAAGTTGAAAAAAGCGAAATTTTTCGGATGGGGGCATTTTTAGTCTAGAGATGCAATAGCTTAAAGTGATGGGTCCGTTAGAGTTGAAGAAGTGGCCAATTCTGTATAAGCCTTTGTCAAGCCACCATTTGAAGGCAACGATGTCTAACCCGGGGGGGAATCGGGGGTTGTGGAATATGTGTGCCAAAGGGTGCCAACAGGATATCAGTGAATTCAGTTTGTGAAGTGAGTCGCATAGAGACATAGAATGGGAAAGTGTGGGAGCTAATATCGGGGGACGGTTCCTAGGGTGGGTCCACAAAAGGAAGTCTAGGGTAAACCCTGGGGTAGCGGTTCTTTCCATGGAGACCCAGTCAGGTTTGGGACCTTTTAGATATATTATCGAAAACTGGCTAAGTTGAGCCGCTCGGTAGTACCACCATAAATTAGGTAGACCAAGGCCACCCTTCAATCTAGGCCTAAATAGAACCGTCTTAGAAAGGCGGTTACCCTTCTTGTCCCAAATAAATTGAGTTATAGCGGATTGAAGAGAATCAATATACGTTTTGGTGATCGGGATGGGCAGGGAGCGGAAAAGATATAAGATTTTGGGCAAAAGGGTCATCTTAACCGCGTTAACACGGCCAAGCCAAGATAAATTATAAAGGGACCATTGGCGTAAATCTTCCGTTAACTTTTTAACCATGGGTGGATAATTGTGTTTATGTAGAAGCTCAGTCTGAGAAGTAAGGTTAATGCCTAAGTAGGGAATAGAAGCAGAGTTCCAGGAGAAGGGAAAGTGGCTTTTCAGACTATCAACTTGGGACTGAGGGAGGGAAACGTTGAGGGCTACTGATTTGGACATATTAACTTTGAGACCTGATACGCTACCGAAATCGTTAAGAAGGTGGAACACATTGGGGGTCGAGGTGAGTGGAGAGGTGATAAAAAGAAGGACATCATCTGCGAACAAGGCGCATTTATGTGTCGATTGGCCACAGCGAACTCCCTGGATGTCCGGATGATTTCTGATCGCGATAGCCAAAGTTTCAATGGCTACCGCGAAGAGAAGGGGGGAAAGGGGGCAGCCCTGTCTTGTACCCTTCCTGATTGAAAATTGTTCTGAGAGGTGACCCTGGAACCCAACCCGTGCTACCGGCTGGGAGTAGAGTGCCTCTAGAATTTTGAGAAAATTAGGGCCAAAACCCCATTTACGGAGCAAAGCGAAAAGATAGGGCCACTCTACCGTATCAAACGCCTTCTGTAAATCGATAGAAAGTAAGTAGCCTTCCTGGGGCGAGCCGCCATCCCAACCTGACCTCATAAGTGAAATAATATCTACTGCCCTCCGTATCTGGTCCGGTCCCTGTCTCCCCGGTATGAAGCCCACCTGGTCCTTGTGAATGTAAGAACCAATAAAGAGAGCCATTCTATTCGCTAAAACTTTTGTCATTATCTTCAAATCGTTATTAATCAACGAGATTGGTCTATAATTGCTTACTTCGCTAGGGTCCTTCCCCGGTTTAGGGATTACAGAGATAAAAGCTAGGTTCGCCGAGGGATCCGCCAAGGAATCCCTGCGCAAGGAATTAAAGAACCGGACCAGATAAGGGGCCAGAATCTCAGAGAAAGTTTTGTAATAAAGGTTAGAGAACCCGTCAGGGCCCGGGGCAGAGTCTGTCTTAAGATCTTTAATGACTGCACTAATCTCCGCTACCTGAAATGGTGAGTCAAGAGTAGCACGATGGGAGTCCAAAAGTCTGGGAAGAGGGACATTCTGCAGGAAGGCGTCAAGGTCTATCTGAGAGTGTCGCGTGTCAGAAGAGTACAGAGTAGAGTAGAATGATTGGAAGGTCTTAAGAATTTTTTCAGGGTTCTGGGTTAACATTCCGTTCGAGGCCTTAATCTTAGGAATCGCATACGTCCGCAATTTGGGGGTGAGTTTGGCCGCTAGTTGAGGGCCAAACTTGTTCGCCCTCATGTAAAATTTACTATTTTGCCATTGAAGATGTTTATCCGCCGAAGATGTGAGGGCCAAGTTGAGCGCTAGTCTGGCAGAATCCAATTTGGTAAGGGAAGACCGAGATGGGTTTCGCTTATGGGACCTACTTAGAAATTTGAAATCTCTCTCAAGTTTTTCTATGTCCACCTTCCGTTCCCGCCTCAGTTTCGCTGAAAGCTGGATGATCTTTCCCCTCAGTACTGCTTTATGAGCACCCCAAAGGGAGCTGGGGGAGATCTCGTTATTGTCATTGTTCTCAAAATATTCCCGAATCTCCTTCACCAACATAGTACAGTGTACCGGGTTGGAGAGAAGTGAAGCATTAAGGCGCCACGGGCGGGGCCCGGAAGGGGTAACAGTGTCAGAGAGCTTAACGAGCACCAAGGAGTGGTCCGACCAAGGGACATCAGATATAGATGCATGCGAAGCAGCATGAATGTCAGAAACTGGTAAAAAGATATGATCAATTCTGGCATAAGTTTTGTGAGGTGCCGAGTAATGTGTATAGTCTTTCATTGTAGGGTTAAGTTCCCTCCAAGTGTCAATGAGACCTAGAGAGTGTAGAAGACGTGCGATGTGGAGGCTTTGTTTAGGAGGTCTTTTGAGGTGGGGGATCCCTGCTGTAGATTTATCAAGGATATTATCAAAAGTAATATTAGAATCCCCACCCAAAATCACCCTACCCTCGAAGTGTGGTGCGAGAGTGGAAAACAATTTGGAGAAGAAGTGAGTTTGTCCACTGTTGGGGGCATAATAAGAAACTAAGGTGTGGACCCTGCCTTCTATCGATCCCTTAACAAGAATGTATCGTCCCTCCTTGTCCGTGATAGTTGAGGAATGTATGAAGTGGGTCTTTTTTGAGAAAAGTATAGCCACCCCTCTCTTCTTAGACCCAGCATTAGCTAAGAAAAAGGTTGGGTATCCGCGATGGAGAAAAGGGGGGTTATAAGTGTTGGGGAAATGGGTCTCCTGGAGTAGGACGACGTCAAGGCCCCTAGAATGGTAACTCTGGAAAGCTTTGCGCCTTTTGGACGGGGAGTTTAGACCTTGTGTGTTGTGTGAGGCCACCCTAAGAGCAGCTCGTCTAGGAGGTGTTTCAGCCATGGACCAAAGAGGGTGCGCACGAGCACACGGGAGAAAGGCTTACCTTAATCCACAAGAAGCCGGGAACGTGTAGAGAAGAGTCAAGGAAAAATCGCAGTTGCTTTCTGGATAATGTGAAGGCCTTCCGTGTGAGCACCTGGAGGATCAAAAGAGCACAAAAGGAAAAACATGATGAAAAATATTCGGACATGAGGATAGGGAGAAGAAAAAGGAAGGGAAAGAAGAAAAGAAAAGAGAAAAGAAAAAAAACAAAACAAAAAAGAGACCTAGACAATACTGACTAGGATAACAAGTAACTAGGACTGGTCAGCCCAGTCCTTGACTGGGACCCAACGCAAGGATGGGCCCAGTAAGGTGACAACCCCTATGGGGGTCGTATACCTGCAGTCACAAGAAGAGCAAACTCTGTCTTGGTACCGCAGAGGGAGTGGCATGCTTGACCGCCCCAGCCCAAAGGCCCACAGTAAAACAATTAAGCTATAGGTGGGAGACCTCTAGGTACATGGGCCAAGGAGAAAATAAAAAAAAGTAGTTAAGATTGTAATTCACTAAGAAATGCTGGAGCTCAAAAAAAAAATATGGCAAATAGTGTAACCTATGTCTATCAAATAGGTCATAACCCCGCCGTCCCCGGGGGGAGGGCTGGGTCAACAAGAGATGACAAACCCAGTGAAAAGACCATTCTTGAGGTCTTTAATAGAAAAAAAAAGATAAGTAAAATAATGAAATAAAAATAAAGAAATAAAAATAAGAACAAAAAGGAGCCAAGTGAATGGCGCAAACTCGGTGTGTATAGTGAACAGCACTACACCGGCGGGAACCATGACACCCGAGACATGGTACAAAAGTTCCAAGGAGATGAATCTAAGATGCACAGTCATCTTGGAGGACGAGAGTCTCTGGGCCTCTTTGGCTGCTGCTTGTTCCACAGCGGAGTGATGGGGCTGCCGGTGGGAGGCCGTTTAGACGATCCAGGACGGAGAGAAGGCTCCTGGGGGGGCATTTCTTGATTGATGAACCCAAGGCGCAGTAGTAGTTGTTCACCGTCTCGGAAATTCGAGAAACCGTAGGATTTATCTTTATAATCAAACTGAAGACGAAATGGAAAGGACCACCTGTATTTTATGGACTTCTGCAAGAGAACTCCTAAAAGGGGCTTCAGAGATCTCCTCTTCTGGATCGTAGTTGGAGAGATATCTGCGAAGATCTGTATCCTGTTCCCCTGTATGTTAAGGTCATCAAGATTACGGGATCTCCTCATAATTTCTTCCTTAACACTATAGTAGTGGGGCTTAACCACCACATCCCTCGGGAGACCATCTTGACGAGGAGGTTGTAGAACTCTGTGGGCCCTGTCCAGTTCGAGCTTATGACCAGGGATGTCAGGAATAACGGTTTTAATGAAGGATGTTACTACGTCGGGGATATTAACAACCCCCTCAGGGATTCCCCTAATACGAAAGTTATATCTCCTGCTACGGTTCTCCAAATCGTCAATTTTGGCTAGCGCGATTTCAAGTTGGTCCTGCAGAGACTGTATACAGTTAGTGTTTTGGTTGGTGCGGGCTGCAGTGTTATCTACCGCCTGTTCAATGGTGTCCATGCGGGTCCCTATATTTTGTAGGTCAGCCTTAATGGAGGATGTAATCTGCGCTGCAGTCTGCGTTAACCCTGCAGCCAGCATGTCAGAAAAGCAGTTAAGGAGTTGTGCCATGTCGGTCTGTGATGGCTGAGGGGTGGTAGGGGGCATCTGGAATCCAGCATGGCTCAAGGGGGTTTGCAGCATAGGGGTATTCAGCATGTCTGCCATAGTGCGGCTAAGGAGTGATTCTGTGGAGGCTGGGGATGCTGCTTGAGGGGGCGAATTACTCACAGGTGTTGCCAGCTGTAACATAGTGTGCTGGATTGGGGACGGAAGGTCCGCGATAGTATCCGGGTCTGCTGTATCTCCACGAGGAGAAGCTGCGGCCGCCATCTTGGAGCCTGGGGGAGCCGCGAGGCCAAAGTCCAGCTGGCGGCTAATACCTCGCCTGTCGCCGCTGCCTGACATCCAGGGGTATGCTCCACTCCTTCCGCTCCCCTATCCAACCTTTCTCGGGACTGTTCTCCCAGCTATCAGCGCTCTGTGGGCCTCGGTGTGCTGAGGCGGCACGGAGCCTCCGTTCAGAGCGTCTTCCCGGAAGTCCCGCGCATGCGCACTCTTCCCATTGTTTTCAATGGGAAGGAGCAGTGAAAGAGTGGTAAACACACCGCTCCTCTCACCGCTCCAAAGATGCTGCTTGCAGGAGATTTTTTTTCTCCCGCCAGCGCATTGCCTCAGTGTGAAAGCCCTTTCACATTGAGAATGCAGTGCAGGAGTTTTTCAGGCGGTATTTAGGCCCTATCTTTAGCGCTAAACCACCTGAAAAACTCCTCAGTGTGAAAGGGGCCTAAAGTGGCACTAAACTATATCCTTATTTGCCAAAAAAATGTCTATATACATCCTGTATGGCACTGTGATCTATTATTTTAAAACTGTTTATTTCTGTGTTTTTTGTGTTTTTCTGCTATGTTACATGCTCTGTGAGCTCCAAAACCTCCCTTTCCCTCCAGTTCTTGTGTTTATTTGGAACAAGCATTTCACATTAGTTGTGGCCATGTGCACTGCTCTATGTACAGTCCATAGTCATTAATCCTTAGGCCCCATACACACGATAGAATCTATCCGCAGATAAATCCCATCGAATGGGTTTCAGCAGATAGATTCTATGGTGTGTACACTCCGGCGGATATTTATCCGCGGATATTTTCGAATTCCAGCAGATAAATATTTGTCGACATGCACAGAATATCTATCTGCTGGAATCGGATCCCACGGATGGATCCGCTCGTCTGTACAGACTCACCGGATCCATCCGTCCAAAGGGATTCCCCGCACGCGTCGTAATGATTTGACGCATGCGTGGAATTCCTTATATGACAGCGTCGCGCCCGTCGCCGCGTCATAATCGCGGCGACGGCGCGACACGTCATCGCCAGAGGATTTCGGCGCGGATTTCAATGCGATGGTGTGTACACGCCATCGCATAGAAATCTGCTGAAATCCTCGAGAGGATTTATCCGCGGATACGGTCCGCTGGACCGTATCCGCGGATAAATCCTCTTGTGTGTATGGGGCCTCAGTCTTCTTGCATAGAGTGTGTACATGGAGAAGAAATATAGCCACGCTTTAGCAGGAAGTCGAATTACAGCAACCAAAAAAAAAAGGGAATTTAGAGGCTTTAAATGGCAGAATAAACCAGAGTATAGGGATCAGTTGCCCCCTACTGTCTGTATTTATAAATAGCTATTCTTTATTTTTTTCCATATGGTTAGTTGTTATAGACAGGTATTTTCTGTCCCTGCTAGCTGGGTTGGAAACCCTAATTGGATGACTGTGATTTATATATATATATATATATATATATATATATATATATATATATATATATATATATATATATATATATATATATATATATATATAAATAAAGCAAAGTTTGCAGGAAGTAGACTCAGAACTGAGCCACATGATTTTATACAGACAGAAGCTGCTATATTTCACCAAGACCAGAAGTAGAAACTATTATGCAAGTATTCCTATGTTCTAACAGTTTATCTTCAGCTGCCTGTTGCTTCTTGAGTGTATATGGCTACTTTCACACTGGGGCGGAGGGTCCATTAGCGGTAAAGCACTGCTAGTTTTAGCGGCGCTTTACCGCTGTTTAAGTGCAGCTTTTTGGCCATTAGCGGGGCACTTTTAACCCCCAAGAAGGGGTTACCAAGTTGTTAAATGTGCTCATGTTGTGGCAATTCCGATTTGCTTTTTAGGTGCTTCGGAAACACTGCCCATTAATTCCAATAGGCAGGGGGAGTTTATTACTCTCTGTGGTGGTTCTTCCTTTATAAACTACAATGCCCCAAAGATGCTGCTTGCAGGACTTTTATTTCCCGTCCCGCCCCAGTGTTACAGCACTTGGGCTTTCACACTGGGGAGGCATGAGAGGCAGTTTTCAGGTGCTATTTTTAGCACTAAAACACATGAAAACTGTCTCAGTGTGAAAGTAGCCTGTCCAAATCCTTGTGACAGACATATTTCCATCTTATTGTTATGATCTCACGTGTACAGTGCCAGGTGGCTAGGTTTGTGTTACTGTATGTCACCTTCCAGTATACAGTATTAGTAGATTAACCTGTTTATTGCAATATAGTGTAGATCAGGGATATGCAATTAGCGGACCTCCAGCTGTTGCAAAACTACAAGTCCCATCATGCCTCTGCCTCTGGGTGTCATGCTTGTGGCTGTCAGAGTCTTGCTATGCCTCATGGGATGTGTAGTTCTGCAACAGCTGGAGGTCCGCTAATTGCATATCCCTGCTCCTGTTATTTTTGTTAACCCTGCCCCTTCTGGTCTGAGATTTTATAGATAGTTTTAACCTAGGATTCAATAACCAGCATAGGCTACAGCCAGATTAGATATCTGATGGCAAGTTAATAGTTAGAGGTCCAGCTGCATGACAGGTTAGAAACTACTAGGAACTAAGACTTAGAGTAGATTCTTATTCTAGTTTCACACCACAGTTTCTGCTGATGAAAAGCTGCATTTCAGATGGGTTGGACAACGGTTGGAGGATCTCCTCATCACCTCTGATCTTGCATTAAGGTCCTACACCCAGACAGGTACTGCATTGCAATCATCCTTAAGGAACCCTGCAACTGAACTTTGCTGCAACATTCATCTGGAGGTGTCTCTAGTAATAACTATATATATTCAGGTATATGTGCATGGTTCCAACAGGACTCTAGTTGGGCCCTTTGCTGATATTACTTGTTTGTATAGTGACTGTATGTACTATTAATCTTTCCTTATATAAAGCTTGTATTAAGGTTATATGCTGGTTGTAGAAGTTTTTCTGCTCCCACTTACTTTGATTAGATTACTGATAAATGTCCAAGAAATTTAATTCTCTCTTTTCACAGATGTACTGTCCTGGGTGGAGGCACTTTTAACTTTATCATCAAACCTATTCTTCCACTTAACAAAGGTTCTCTTATTTACCTACAGGATTAGCACACTATACTGATTAGGCATGGCTATTTCTCACCCCACCCACTAAAAAAAAAGAGGGCTACAAGAGCTTAGTGTCTCATTAAGTCTATGTTTCCATGACTTCCCTACCTCTCCTGCTACCCACTGATCCTTACCTCTACCAGTCATTAGTTCATCAGATCATTAGTCATCAGGAGGCATGTCTAAAATGAAGAAGCAAAGCATTGCCGATTAACCAAGATGACCACCTCCACATAGAGAAAGTGCACAGCAAGGCATTATACAAGATATGATAAGTCAGTAATGGAAAAAAGAAAAAGGGCAATACTAATGACTAGCCCTTTGCCTTTAGTTTGACTTATAATGGGCATCATGCATGGCTTTTACACTAAGGGGTTGATTAACTAAAACTGGAGAGTGTAAAATCTGGTGCAGCTGAAGCTGATAGGCTACCATGCAAAGCAGCACCAGATATTGCACTCTCTAGTTTTAGTAAATCAACCCCTATATGTCCCATTTAACCCCCATCAATGTATACATTGCCCATTGGTAGGCAAGCACAAGAGCTGGGACCTAATACCAGTCTCTATGTCTGTGACTTTAAAAAGTGGCGTACAGAAAATACATATCTGTGCAAAATATGGTGACATCTACTGATAAGTACAATTCTGAGAGACAATAGTTGCCTGTAGTTTTGTGGAGGCAGAGGCACTCTGTGGAAAAAATATAGGCACTTATCAGTACTAGCGGGGAAAGTAGTCAGGCCAGTAAGAAGCTAAATAAGAAGCCATGTCAGCTGTGAGAGCCAATGGGCAAACAGCACTGTAAAGAAAAACATGCAGTCTTTATTACTGTTGGACAGTGTCTGGTAATTCATTACAAAAATCACCTTTCCCTCGCTGCCTGCTCAGCATGTCAACCTGCATGCTTGTAATTACTTGACCAATTAACTTCATTGCATGTACAAAAGTATTGAAGGAAGTTACACATACTTGCTGTTACTGAAGGGCTACAGAAAAATCTTGAAAACTCTTTGTTAGGTTCGGTTCTGGTTCTGTTGCCTAGGCTGGACCTTGGACAGTTGGATATTTTAACCCCCACACCGGTCGGTCAATTATAACACAGACACGATATATGCTGTATTAGAGATTGCAAATTGTCTATATTGTTCAGAGTATTTTATACAGATTCAGATGTTCCTCTTTTAACAAGTTTCATTCTTACAAGCTACTTGCACACAGGATGTCTGTGCCGGAACTAGCCATTTAGCATAATCTATTTGTATTTTATGAAAAACCGCAAAACTTAAATGATAGAATAAAAGCAAAACAAAAAGTACATATTGAAATGTCTCTACAGAGACCAATGTTATATAAAATGGAATCCTAGATCTAAAATGGAGTAGATAATGTCAGACATATAATATTCCATTATTTCACATTCCTTACATCCCTCCTCTGATCCCAAAGAATGTTTACTTTCTTGGGATCACTCACTATACCAAATTTGGTTCGCCATCTAAATGGTATGAATCTTTTCCTTACTATGACTAATTTTGGGTCTTGGCCTTTTCCTATCTTATGTATCAACCTGGGGTGAAGTAGCAAACCACAAAAGCGGTCACCACAAACAGTATAAGCAATAGTCCACAATATTTCCCTCCTTGTATCGTTCTATTGTACACCTGATTGGCAGTTAAGTGCTGGTTTTCCCGGACCCTTGCTCTATGGAGGGAGCCATCAGGGTCTCTAGCTTTGCGTCCTCCTTGTTCTTGAGCCCTCGCTCCAAGAGGGGAGCCATCGGGGCTTCTAGCTTTGTGTCCTCCTTGTTCTTGAGCCCTCGCTCCAAGGGGGGAGCCATCGGGGCTTCTGGGGTCTTTATCTTCAAGGGACCTTTTCCACCGTATATGGACCTTGGTAAATGGGGCCTGTCTTTCTCCTCACGGCCAATTGCTTAACCAATACCTCATCTCAGGTATAAAGGGGTGAGTTGGATCTGTGGAAAGAGGAGAAAGGGTGACAGCAACTCCTTCTTGGGTATGTTGGATAGTACTCACCAGATGTTTCATCCAAGTCTCCTGTTGAGAAAACAAATCATTATCCTTTCCTACACTATTCTCAGCTGGAGGATGTCCCATGAGTATCTCAAAAGGGGAATACCCTCTAGAATTAGGAGTGACCCTTATCTGGTAAAGTACACCTGGAAGATAATGTTTCTATTCATTCGTTCCACAATTACCAAAAGATATTTTACATTTCCTTTCTGTTTTGGCATATGTGTAAAGTCTATTTGTAAGTCTGTAAGAGGTCCTAATGGAGGGGGCAAATCATGTGCAGGGATAGTATCCGCTGCTTGTTTGGTTACTTTGTCAGCAAGTGCATTGCCAAGTGCTTCCGTGGTCCTACTCGTAGTATGAGCTTTCACTTTAATCACTGCAATTGCTTTAGGCAGGTGTATGGCATCTAGTAATGTTTCAATAAGGGTTTGCAAACAGCTGACAGGCACGTATTAAAGCAGTAAGTTCAGCCTCTTGCGCAGATTTTGCGACTAAGGGTTTTGATTCATGAATAATGTCAGGAAGTTGGACAACTGCATAACCAGTACGGTAGGTTTTATCATCGGGACGTGTACAGCTACCGTCCACATATATGTCAATGCCCCCTTCTAGGGGTTTCTCCTTTAAATCAGCTCTTGGGGAGGTTGTTTGGGAAATTAGGTCTTCGCAATTATGCTCGGGCACTGGCTCTGATTCAGGCATTAGTTTTAATGAGGGAGTGCAGAAACCGTACTATAGGAGTAGTGGATGGACAAGTTTTCATCTCTAAATTTTGTGTGTTTAAGAGAATTATCTCGTACCCACTTAGCCTTTGAGCTGTCATATGTTGCGTGTTCATGTTTTGCATCAGTTGTGTGACACTGTGAGTTGTGAAAAGGGTCATGGGTGATGCCAGAACAAGTTTCTCTGCCGCCTGTACTGCTAAGGCACAGGCGGCCAGTGCTTGAAGACAAGCGGGCATACCCTGAACCTGAAGAGGCAGTTTTTTTTTTGAAATATACGTTACAGGTCTTTGCTTACCACCATGCTCCTGAGTCAGAACAGCAGCCATGGTATTCCCCACAACGAGACAATACAGTGAAAAAGGCCTACCATGTTGTATCAACCCCAAAGCGCGTGCATTACAAAGTGAACGCACCAGTGTGTCATAGGGAGTGACCATCTCATGGGTCCAGTTAATTTGTTTGGGGGCTGTGGCGAGTGTAGCCTTCCTAAGGACTGAGTCATGAAATGAACAGTCTGGAATCCATTGCCTACAGTACACTATTGAGCCTAGGAAAGACAGCAGTGAGCGCTTGTCGCTCGGTCTGCTCAGTGCCGATATGGCCTCTACTCTGGCAGGGGATACCAGCCTGGCACCTTCCGAGATGACCGCTCCCAAGTATTCCACCCGAGACGAGCACCACTGCACCTTCTTGAAAGACGCTAAGTGACCCTTGTCAGTGAGGTGGTCTAACAGATGCACAGAGTCATTACTACAGCCAGTTTCCGTCCCATTTCCTATTAGAAGATCGTCCACGTATTGGATCAGAACTGAACCATGTTCAGGCACCCAGTCAGTCAGGGATTGATTTAACACCATGCTGAAGGCAGCCGGACTGTCCACAAAACCCTGCAGTAACCTGGTCCATGTCAGTCGGTCGCGTTTCCATGAAAAACTAAAGAGGGGCTGACTAGCAGCATCAACGGGCACACTAAAAAATACATTGGCAAGGTCTATCACCGTATACCATTTATGTTCTGGTGTCAGAGGAGCAAAGATGGTGCTAATATCTGCAACGAGGGGAGGTAGAGGTATAATGCATTTGTTCAAGGGTCTTAAATCTTGTACCAAGCGCCATGTTCCGTTTGCCTTTCTTACGGGGTTAATGGGTGTGTTCCAAGGACTGATGACTGGAGTCAGTATGCCCTTTTGTAAAAATAATTGTATCTGTGGGTCTATACCATTCAACTTCTCCTCAGACAGGGGATATTGTTTCTGAAAAATGGGGAGACATCCCTGTCTGATTGTCGGCCGGTAGGGTGTGCAATTTAGGAAACCCACAGAATCTTTGGACTCTGCCCATATTTTATGCTGACCTACTGGTGGGGGTAGAGCCACAAAGAAAGATCTGATGTCCACCCGTTTCTGCACTGACACATCACAGTCTGGTGATTTAACTGACACGGTGCCATTGGTCTCAAAAATTATTTTGATCCGTAATTTGGACAGTAAGTCTCTACCAGCTAGAGAGACTGGGCAAGTAAGTAACAGAGCAAAACTGCATTTACATAGGAACTTGCCATCTTGGTTACAGATTTCTAAATCTGATGTTATGTCATGTGGTGTTGGTATCCCATTAATTCCCTGTGTCAACCGGAACGGAGGTGTCTTCCCCCTCTACAACAAGGTTTCAAGTAGGTAAAGCCTGCCAAATGCCAGAACAAGAGCAAAGAACTAAGGACGGGACTGAGATTGTGCCTGTTGGTTCCACTGTGGGTACTGGGCTATCTGTCTATTGTCATTCCAGTTAGGGTTTTGACCTCTATAAGCTCCCCTGTTTCCCTTTTTACCTCAATGACTTTGTCTCCCTTGTGGGCAGTTAGCCCTCCAGTGGCCAAAGCCACCACAATGGAAACATGCTTGATCATTTTGTGGGCCCTGGCGAGGGCATGGCACAGAGCGTGGAGGATACTGATTATCACTAGGATACTGATTCTGTTGTTGGTAGGGCATTTGTGCCGCCAACAGGGGTGTTTCCTCCAGCATGGGCTCTCCCGTTAAAGCTTGGAACAATCCTCCTTTTGCCTCAAAAAGACCTGTTAAAGTCTATGGGACTCGAACATTTGAAATCTAAAGTGCTAATATTTCCTCCTCATCCCTCCTAAGTTTTTTCCTAAGATTACTCATTTCCCGGGCTTGCTCATCAAGAGTTTGTTTATGCTCACTCATTTGTTCACGTTTTAATCTTATTTCTCTATGCTGTTCTTGGATGCGTCTCGATTCTTCTATCTCCTCTAAGTCCCTTTGCAACTCCCCAAGCTCTCTTAGTGTATCCGCTATTGTCTGGGCTTCTCTTATTTTCCTGTCTTCTTCAAATGCCCTCTTATCTGCCTCCTCTTTGGCTCTACCTTCCCATTGTAACGCTATTAGCGTTAATTTATGTACTAGGAGCGCAGCTTTACCTAATATGACAGCTGCGCTCCATTCACAAAGACATCCGCGTCACTTCCGGTACGCGGACGTCTGCGCTCCACGCTGGAACGCGGAAGTGCGTTCCAGTGTGCGGCGCTCGGCGTGCATGGGAGACCGGGCTATTTAAACCTCCAGCACTGGCGACAGGTTGTTGGAATATTCCTGTTGGACCCTGTCGCCACCTGGAGACCCTCCACCAACTCACACCAACCTTGAACTTCACTTTTGGGATACTTGGATCCTGATCTTAGTTGCTATACTAGATAGAAGGACCACCAGCGTTACACCTGTGCTTATTTTCCCAGTCTGGACTACCTCCTAACCGCAAGTATATAGAGTATATTACTGCATATTGGGATTACCATCTACTCCTGTGCAAACAGACCTGGTCCACACTACTTCTTAAACTGCATAAGGATATATAGCATATTACTGCATAAAGGGATTACCATCTACTCCTGTGCAAACAGACCTGGTTTACACTACTTCTTAAACTGCATAAGGATATATAGCATATTTCTGCATAAAGGGATTACCATCTACTCCTGTGCAAACAGACCTGGTTCACACTACTTCTTAAACTGCATAATTATATAGAGCATATTATTGCACATTGGGATTACCATCTACTACTATGCAAACTGACCTGGTCCACACTACCTCTTTAACTGCTTGTGTTTAAAGACTATTTTGCCATATAGTTAGTGTTGTTGCCCATAGTCTGGACTACCTCCTTCTCTCTCTTTCAGAAATACATATTAACTATTGAGATACTTGCTCTAAATATATTGAGGTTTTGCTTCTATATGTTATATCAGGAGTGCTAATTTCCTACATGACTCAAGTTCAGTACCTATATATTCAAAAAGCACTTACTAAAGACTTATCCTTGTCATTGCTCTAGACAAAGGTTACTATATAGTTTAACAAGTATTAAACTATTACTACATGTTTTGCTCCAATCAGAGGATATGATGATATAGACCCCATACTCTTATAGTTCAGTGAGAGTGAGCTGGTGGTTAATTCTGATAGGCCTCTACAGCTGGAGTCTAAACTTGAGACAGAGTGTTCTCAGAATCAGGGTCGTAACATAATATTCCAACCACTTTAAAAAAAAAAAAAAAAAAAAAAAAAAAAAAAAGGGAAACATTCAAGATGGATCCAGCTGAACTTGCAAATCATTTAGTTACACTCTCCCAAAGAGTGGATAACCTGACTGCTAACATGAATGAATTGCGTGTTCAGAATGATACCTTACGCAATCTCAATCATGCACAAGCTAGAGACAGACCTGAAGCTAAGGTCTGCCCACCAGAACTTTTTTCTGGTGAAAGGAAGAATTATAAACAATTTATTAGTTCATGTCGTTTGATGTACGAATTACGTCCGCGCACTTATTACTCTGATAGAATAAAGATCCTCACTTTAGTTACCTATCTCAGAGGTGAACCCAGAGTGTGGGCTGATACATACATAGAAGAACATGGAGATCTTTTGGGAGCTTTTGAGACTTTCATTAATGAGATGTCTCTCTTATATGAAGATCCTAACAAACAGCTAACAGCTGAAAATTCAATCAGAACCCTCAAACAGGGTAAGAGGCCTGTGGAGGACTTTATTTCAGAATTTAAATGCTGGAGCAGGGAGACCCAATGGTCAGAGATTGCTCTTAGAAATCAATTTCGTTTGGGTTTATCAGAGGCTATGAAGGATGAGCTTGCTCGCGTCGTGCTCCCTGATACTCTAGAAGACCTCATGCACCTATCAGTGACTATCGATCGCCGTCTGCGTGAGAGAAAGGCAGAACGTGCAAATACATACCCAGTCACTTCCTTCAGGAGATTCAGATCGCCTTCAAAAGAGTCTCCAATGGAACTTGGAACTATAAGAGGACCTTTGACTCCAGCAGAAAAGCAACGCCGTAGAGCCAATAATCTATGTCTTTATTGTTCAGCTCCAGACCACATTGTGTCTACCTGTCCTCTACTTAAGAAAAACTCTGAAGGTAAATTTTCCCACATTAATAAATTAGACTCATCCCTTTCCACGTCTAATCGATATATCTTTATCCTTCTTACTCTACAGTGGGATCAAGAAGAGATTTCCATTGAAGCAATGGTCGACAGCGGAGCCTGCGGCAACTTTATAGATTCAAGTATTGTAGAATCAAATAAAATTCCCTGTGTGTTTAAGCAAAATCCAGTGTCACTCACTTTTATTGATGGGTCCAGTTCAACTCATGGTCCTGTTATATCTCAGACATCTCCCCTAAAGGTTACATGTGCCACTGGTCATTCTGAGACCCTCAAATTTGATATTATTTCCTCACCTGTCTTTCCCATTGTTCTAGGCCTCCCATGGTTACTTCTTCATCAGCCTATTTTCTTATGGTCCACCAAATCAATTTCTTTACAGTCTGATTATTGTAAACAGTTCTGTTATTCCCCATGCATCATCTCTTTCTCTGACGCCATTCCACATGACCTACCTGAATATTTACATGATTTCCTTGATGTATTCAGTAAGACTAATGCAGATAAACTTCCTCCACATAGAATTTACGACTGTCCCATAGACCTTATTCCCGACAGTCCTATTCCTACTGCTCGAATCTACCCCCTCTCTCAACCAGAGCTTGTACATTTAAAAGAGTACCTCGATGAGAATCTAAAAAAGGGGTTTATTAGGAACTCCACCTCTTCAGCAAGTGCAGCTCTCTTTTTTGTAAAGAATAAAGATGGTTCACTCCGACCAATCATTGATTATCGTTCCCTCAATAATATCACTGTAAAAAATAGATACCCATTACCACTCATTCCGGAACTCATTGAGCGTCTACAGAACGCCAAGATCTATACAAAACTGGACCTCAGAGGTGCATATAATCTGATCAGAATCCGTTCGGGTGACGAATGGAAAACTGCCTTCAAAACCCGATATGGCCTTTTTGAGTATTGTGTGATGCCTTTTGGTTTGTGTAACGCTCCAGCAACTTTTCAGTGGTTCATTAATGATATTTTTCATGATCTACTTGATATTTGCGTTGTAATTTATTTGGACGACATCTTAATTTATTCTGAGAATCAGGATGAACATCACAAACATGTGCGCTGGGTTCTGGCTAGGCTTAGGACACACTCTTTGTATGCAAAACTTGAAAAGTGTGTATTCAGTCAAACTACTATTTCCTTCTTGGGTTACCAAATTACTCCTAGTGGAGTTCAGATGGATCGATCTAAGGTAGATTGTATTCTGTCCTGGCCTGCACCACAAACTAGGAAAGCTCTTCAGAGATTTCTCGGTTTTTCAAATTACTACAGAAAGTTCATAAAGAACTTTTCAGCTATTGTGAGACCATTAACCAGCTTAACCAGTTCAAAGATACCTTTTGTTTGGAATGATGTTGCACAGAAATCTTTTGACACACTCAAGAATAGTTACACTTCTGCTCCTATTCTTCAATTGCCAAATCCATCATACCATTTTACATTAGAAGTAGATGCTTCGCATTTTGCTCTTGGCGCTGTACTCTCCCAACAACCTACATTATCGGAACCACTACATCCAGTTGCCTTTTTTTCCAGGACACTCTCCTCAGCGGAAAAAAATTATCCTATTGGCGAGAAAGAATTACTAGCAATAAGAGATGCTCTCTCTAACTGGAGACATTTGCTGGAGGGTTCAACACATACTATCACCATCCTCACTGATCATCGAAATTTACAACACTTAAAATCTTGCAAAACTCTCTCTGCCCGTCAAGTCAGATGGAGTCTATTTTTCGATAGATTCAATTTTGTTATTTCCTACCTTCCTGGCACTCAAAATACTAAAGCAGACTCTTTGTCTCGTATGCATGAAGAACAAACATTGGAGATTCCACCATTTTCAATTATTCCATCCAATAGGATTCTGGGTACTACTATGACCTTCAATAAATTGCTTATTCAAACCCTCACTAAAGAGAGATCTCATTTACCTATGGGTTTACAACAAGAGTCTAACGGACTATTAACTTTTAACAACAAGATATATGTTCCACCAAAATTGCAACTTATGTTACTAAAACAACTTCATGATGCTCCACTTGCAGGACATCCTGGCATTACTAAGACCCTTCATCTAGTCAAGAGAAATTACTGGTGGCCAAATCTCACAAAGACAGTTCAGGACTATGTTAATTCTTGTCAGACCTGTGCCACCAACAAACATTCTAGAAAACCTCCCTATGGTCTATTAACTTCTATCCCAGTACCAAATAGACCTTGGGACGTTATTTCTATGGATTTCATAGTTGACCTCCCAAGGTCAAATGGAACAAACACCATCATGGTCACAGTTGATGTTTTAACAAAGATGGCCCATTTTGTACCTTTGAAGAGGTTACCAACCTCTCAAGAGACGGCAAAGGCTTTCATATCCAATATTCTTAAACTTCATGGCTTACCATCTCAGATCATTTCAGATAGAGGCTCACAATTCATTTCCAGATTCTGGAAAGCTCTCTGTCAAACGCTACAAATAGATCATCGCATGTCTACCGCCTATCACCCCCAAACTAATGGGCAAACAGAACGGGTAAATCAAACACTGGAACAATATCTGCGCTGTTACTGCACCCACCTCCAAGACGACTGGTTTCATTTACTTCCACATGCAGAATTTGCTTACAACAACGCCTCCAGTTCATCCTCCCAGTTTTCACCTTTTTACGCAAATTATGGTTTTCATCCTAATAATTTACCGTCTACTTTTCCTTCAACTAATGTCCCTGCTGTTCAGAATCTTTTATCAACCATAAAGGATACTCTAGATACTCTCCGTTCTAATCTTGAAGATGCGCAGATTAGACAAAAGAAGTACTACGATTCTCATAGAACAAAACCCCCATCTTATAAGATTGGAGATTTGGTATGGTTATCTACTAGGAATTTACGACTCAAGATTCCTTCTAAGAAACTTGGCCGTCAGTACACGGGACCTTTTCCAATTTCCCACATCATTAACAATAATGCTGTCAGATTAATTCTACCCTCCGATTGGAAGATTCATCCATCCTTCCATGTTTCATTAATTAAACCTTTCAAACCAAACCCTTTTCCAAACAGAGATCCACAACCTCCTCCACCAGTTCAAGTTTTTGGTGAGACTGAATATCAAGTAGAGAAAATTTTGGATTCTAGGAGGAGAGGTTCTTCCATTCAATACTTGATTCGTTGGAAAGGCTATTCTCCCACAGATGATTCCTGGGAATGCTCATCAGATATTCATGCCCCTAGACTTATTAAGCAGTTCCATCACAAATATCCTGATAAACCATCTCCTATTAGGCGCCCCGGATGGGCCCCCTTGAGGAGGGGAGTATGTAACGCTATTAGCGTTAATTTATGTACTAGGAGCGCAGCTTTACCTAATATGACAGCTGCGCTCCATTCACAAAGACATCCGCGTCACTTCCGGTACGCGGACGTCTGCGCTCCACGCTGGAACGCGGAAGTGCGTTCCAGTGTGCGGCGCTCGGCGTGCATGGGAGACCGGGCTATTTAAACCTCCAGCACTGGCGACAGGTTGTTGGAATATTCCTGTTGGACCCTGTCGCCACCTGGAGACCCTCCACCAACTCACACCAACCTTGAACTTCACTTTTGGGATACTTGGATCCTGATCTTAGTTGCTATACTAGATAGAAGGACCACCAGCGTTACACCTGTGCTTATTTTCCCAGTCTGGACTACCTCCTAACCGCAAGTATATAGAGTATATTACTGCATATTGGGATTACCATCTACTCCTGTGCAAACAGACCTGGTCCACACTACTTCTTAAACTGCATAAGGATATATAGCATATTACTGCATAAAGGGATTACCATCTACTCCTGTGCAAACAGACCTGGTTTACACTACTTCTTAAACTGCATAAGGATATATAGCATATTTCTGCATAAAGGGATTACCATCTACTCCTGTGCAAACAGACCTGGTTCACACTACTTCTTAAACTGCATAATTATATAGAGCATATTATTGCACATTGGGATTACCATCTACTACTATGCAAACTGACCTGGTCCACACTACCTCTTTAACTGCTTGTGTTTAAAGACTATTTTGCCATATAGTTAGTGTTGTTGCCCATAGTCTGGACTACCTCCTTCTCTCTCTTTCAGAAATACATATTAACTATTGAGATACTTGCTCTAAATATATTGAGGTTTTGCTTCTATATGTTATATCAGGAGTGCTAATTTCCTACATGACTCAAGTTCAGTACCTATATATTCAAAAAGCACTTACTAAAGACTTATCCTTGTCATTGCTCTAGACAAAGGTTACTATATAGTTTAACAAGTATTAAACTATTACTACATGTTTTGCTCCAATCAGAGGATATGATGATATAGACCCCATACTCTTATAGTTCAGTGAGAGTGAGCTGGTGGTTAATTCTGATAGGCCTCTACAGCTGGAGTCTAAACTTGAGACAGAGTGTTCTCAGAATCAGGGTCGTAACACCCATTGCCGTTTTTGCTGGTCAGTTGCAAAACCATAGGCCATGATTGCAACTTGAGGATTTGAAAGAACGGGGTATAATTTTCTGCGAGGAGCTTCCTCTTTAACAAAAACATAGGATGGTGGAGTTGGCGCGGTTGGAACTGGGGGTGGGCGCCTGGTATAAGGTGGAGGAACCTCCCTAGGAAGGGCAGTACCTTGGTCCAACTCCGCATATTTCTTTTCATATTTTTCCACTAAAGGCCTCCACTTCTTACAACATTTTTTTTTCATATACTCCGTATCCCAATCTCCTGGTGGATATATGTTCTTTCCTATTCCACACATCTTCTCTACCTCATACCCTATTCACAGGACCCACTGGACTGTATCCTGACATATGCAATTGATGGCTTCGTTTCATTATCAAATCCCAAAAAGGATCACAATATACAATTGGTATTTCATTCTTAACAAACTCTATAGGGGAGGGTTGCTTCAGCTCACCTTCTGAACACTCCTTCCCAAATTTATTACCCATGTCGGTACTCTGTATTTCAAGTCCTCCTTAAAATATTCGGGACACTGGTAAAGAAAAGGGACAGACAACTAAAGTTTGTCCTGTCCTTTGCACAATCTCCTTCACTTCGTCCGGGGACAGGCCTTCTCTAAGACCTTCCTGTGGGGTGAACGGTATTTGATTGTATATATATTTACTCGGTGCACTCTAGTGCAGGGGGACTGTTTTTTTTTGGGGATTAAACGGGTAAAATCTCCTGTTGCCTAGTTGGGTTGGACTTCTATGTCCTCCCGGCCATACAGAGATTAGGGATAACTTTGACCCGTCTGCCAAGAAAGTTAAACCTGTTTTGCACTCACTACAGGAGGTCTTTGGCACAGAGTATGACATGCAATCACTTGTCACAAAAACAACAACCATCAATCTTATATTATACAATACATTGTGTTCTATATCAATCAAAAGGTTGTAACAGATTAAATCACATCAATTTCAGACAATACAAAACAAGAAATGAGCTCTTTTGTACTTGGGGCTCCACTCTGTCCGTCCTTCTTCAGGGAGCAATCTGCTGCTACCCTGAAATATTCTTACAATAGTTTATAGTCAGACACCCCGTCGGACTCATTAGTTTATAGTCAGACACTCCGTCGGACTCTCCCTATCCTTTATAACCGCAACCTCTGCAATACGCACAACAGAATTTTAAAACTAAAAATTAAAATTATCCGAGGTTCTACTGAGCCAGGCAAAGAACACAAAAACACCCAAATGTAAAATTCGAGAATAAGTGTGGCCTTACCTGGTCAATCAGTACCCCGCTTCCTGGTACCAGTTCTGTTAGGTTCGGTTCTGGTTCTGTTGCCTAGGCTGGACCTTGGACAGTTGGATATTTTAACCCCCACACCGGTCGGTCAATTATAACACAGACACGATATATGCTGTATTAGAGATTGCAAATTGTCTATATTGTTCAGAGTATTTTATACAGATTCAGATGTTCCTCTTTTAACAAGTTTCATTCTTACAAGCTACTTGCACACAGGATGTCTGTTCCGGAACTAGCCATTTAGCATAATCTATTTGTATTTTATGAAAAACCGCAAAACTTAAATGATAGAATAAAAGCAAAACAAAAAGTACATATTGAAATGTCTCTACAGAGACCTATGTTATATAAAATGGAATCCTAGATCTAAAATGGAGTAGATAATGTCAGACATATAATATTCCATTATTTCACATTCCTTACACTCTTTAAATCATGTTTTTAAAAACCTGAGCCAGAGGACCTGATGGGGCCTGACCACCAAAGCTGAAACAATTGACATTGTTGGTGGCGTGGAGGCTTTAACTAAACACATTTTCTCTGTGAATTGTATTAGAGCAGTGTTTCTCAGCTCCAGTCCTCAAGGCACCCTTATAGGTCATGATTTCAGGCTTTACATTGTTTTGCACAGGTGATTTGATCAGTTTCACTGCCTTAGTAATTACCACAGCTGTTTCATCTGAGGGCAATCCTGAAAACATGGCCTGTTGGGGCACCTTGAAGACTGGAGTTGAGAAACACTGTGTTAGAGCAATGGTGGCCACTGAAAACCTCTGCATGCCAAAGAACCTATTTTGTTGAACAAGAAGATAGCATGGTTATTGGGAAGCTACCACAGACATGACTTTTATCAGTCAAGATGTTGCTGGACCCATGGCTGAGACATTCTTGCTTTCTTGGAAAAAAGCTGGAACACAGAAACAGAAAGTTACAACATAATCATGTAGTTCTACTAGAAATTACATTACATTATACATCAACAAACAGACGACCAATACCTAGCAGCAGAATCACTAATCACAGTATAACATTGACATGGAAAAATTGCCTTGTGCTATAATCACACACTTCATCTTAGTGAATTAACCCATCTTTAAGCTAAAAGTTTTACTCACCATTCATCCCCTTTTATTCATTTAATAAGGCAACATTGACAGCAGCTTGTTCTCATCACGGCATCCTCACTAGACTGCCTGGCGACGCCCACACAGAGTCTTTTTATTAGAACAAAAGCCTTCACAGACCACAGCTGATTGGAGGAGATCACAGCATGTGACCATAGGAAGTGATGTCACAGCATGTGGGCTCGACACAGCAAATGCCCATATATGGATGGGACAATATAGAATAACCCTTCCGAAAGGGATACATACAATAACGATACAGTAATAATTCAATAACAATACGATACAGTAATAATACAATAACCATACAGTAATAATTCAATAACAATACGATACAGTAATAATACAATAACCAATGAACACAGTTCCTGATGAGGGGAGCTTATCTGTAGGTGTATGCTCACATCTCAAAACAGTGTTGATCAGGCACCGAGAGATGACAGGAGCGTATATCTGTTAAACCGACAATGCGTTTGCAGAGTGGACGCACACGTCAGGCGAATATCTGTGCATGACACAGGGGCCCTTCCGCCGGCCGACCTTCCCAATCCACAGACACCCTTCTCCAAATCAGGAAGTGTATCTCAACCAGTCTCAGTCCGCCCCAGTCAGCTCTTTAGAGCGGGCTGCGAGAAAATCAACAATGGGTGACACTATGACAATACATATTAAATACATCTTCATTAAATTTCCACAACAACATGAACATGGTTGTTGCACCTATGTGTGCATAAACAGCATGTTAACACCTCCACTAACTAATTACATCTCACATACTGTATGTCCCATCTTATTTCAGTGTTTCATTCTTTTGCTTTGGTATTGATTTGGTTCTAGCATCTCCTTATCGGTTCCACAGTATTTAAGCACAGTAACATTTTATTTTACAAGGCCTTTGAGTCAATGGTACCTGACATCAATGTGCTTAGTTCTGACATTGATCTTTTCACTTTTTGCAAGATTTATACATCCTTGATTGTCCGAATATAAACCTGTTGGCTGAGACATTGGTTTTTTAAAATCTTCAAGTAGCTGCCACCCCCCCCCCCCCACCCCCCCCATTGCCTTGTTGATAAGCATTAGCTGCTGAAATATAATCCGCATTTGTAGAAGATAATACCACTGAGATTTGCTTTTGCTGGACTAGGTTACTGGGATATTGCCTAATTGGAACACATACCACTGGTAGATTTGTGAAAACTGGGATCACCTGCCAAAATCTGAGTCCACATATCGTATGAGTGCTGGGTCATTATTTGCAGATAATCTCAGGTGCACGTCTTGACTTGAGTATGTTTTAGGTATGCATTATTCTTTTAATAGTATTCCAATCCTTTTGCCAGGGGTTACTTAAACATCTCCAGAGGAGTAGCATGCAGTGTAGCTTGTGGCTGGTTAAGCAATGTCTTCTCTTCATCTGAAACTTTAATAATGTATGCATTTCCCTCTTAGGAACAGGTAATATTTGTGTTCCTTTCCATGTTGCTGGCTCAGTCAATGATTTTGTACAGACAATATAGCATGGATGACACAAAATTTCTGAGATTGCAGTTGGTTCAGCTTCTTTCTTTCCAGAGGATACATCACTAATGCCAATTTTAGTTTCTGCAATGTTCTTTTCCCTTTCTTGCAATACTGGTGGGGCTTCTTGCACAGGTTGTTTGAAAGGTGTTTTATAAATAGTTACATGTCTGCTGATTTTTAACTTTATTGGTGTCTGGATGCAGAACTGTGTGACCCCTTTGAGACTCATTGTAGTCAACAAATATATCTTCCTTAGCCCAAGGTTCCAATTTAAACAGTTTTCTTTAGAAACAGGTATGTACAGTATCTCACAAAAGTCAGTACACCCCTCACATTTTTGTAAATATTTTATTATATCTTTTCATGTGACAACACTGAGGAAATTACACTTTGCTACATTGTAAAGTATAGTAGGGAGTGTACAGCTTGGATAACAGTGTACCTTTGCTGTCCCCTAAAAATAACTCAACACACAGCCATTAATGTCTAAACTGCTGTCAACAAAAGTGAGTACACCCCTAAGTGAGTACTCACTTTTGTGAGATACTGTATGCTTTACTTCCAAAGATTATAATGTGTTCAGGTCTTTTCATTTCATAGCTCATATGGAGTTTTCTCTGCTACTTTTCCAAATAAGTGCTTTTAGAGATAGAAGGTTGTCATAATTGCCTCTCAGCAGTATGTTGTTAGCATATTGGTCTCAAAAATAATGTTTTTACCACTTTCAGATAACGGGGTTGATTTACTAAAACTGGGGAGTGCAACATTTGGTGTAGGTCTGCATAGAAATTAATCAGTTTCCATTTTTCCCAAAACCCTAATGTGTGGTTCATTCTATTGCAATACTACTTTTTTATGCCACTTTAGTCTGGAACATAATTTCATGTTTCCTCAGAATAGCTTGTGTTTTACCACTTGTGTATTCTGTGCCATTATCTGTGTAGAGATTTTTAAGGCTTTTTGACAAATGTGTTGTTTTCCTGGGCAAGATATTGTATTGTTCAAGTTTAATTGGAACTTGAACTTTGCTGTTTAACAGGTAGAACACAGTGTGTGATAGGAGTCACTTTGGGCAGGGGGCTTGTGGGGGCTTACCTTAGAGAGCTCATGAAACCCATTTTCCAGCTCTTTTCCCCAGCCCCTCGTATGTGCAAGTGACCCTGTGTCTATTAGGGGCACAGGGTGATTGAGAACCACAGTGGGGTCTGCACCTATCCAAATCCCAGTACAGCCACGCCAGACTCAGCATTTTGTTTTACCCCTGTTATCCAGGTTTTTATATGTGTGGTTTGTGTTGAAAGAATGAAAGGACTTTTTTTTACTTGGGACAGTAATATTTATGAACAATATTTCTCAAGAAATATGTGAAGATACATAATTCCACCTTTCAGACTACTAGAGTATTGTATGAGCTTGGTCTCATAGACTTTTTTTTACCAGATTGTTTGAGGTGGGATGGGGGATTTGTTATGTGTTTATTGCCTTGGGAGCAACCTATTATGGGATGTATATGTGTATGTGGATTAGCTGCTAGAGGGGAGGGGGAATATCTCCTGCAGCCCTTCCTAAAGGCTGTCTGTGTGTCTCGTGTTACTGAATGTAGTTTACCCCACCCTGTGTCATTATGCAAAGAAGGGGGGATTGTCCCCTGAGTGTATATCTCTTTGTGCCTGTGTTTGAATAAATGTAGGATGTAAGATTTTATGTTTCTTACCACCCTACACTGATGTCTCGACAAGTGACTGGGTAGGTTAAGGGATCTTGTATCTTGCTTCTACCGGGCTAGGGCAGTGTATACAGCAGACATAATTCTCAGAAGTGCGGGATCCGTCACACACTGTATACCTTGAGCAGGCATCAATGAATGCATTAGATCTAGTAAATTAAATCAAGGGGCTTTGGGTCAATCGTTATGCCACTGGCATGCTGTTCTTCAGCTAGCTGTATTATAGTTTTTAGGATTCCTCTGTCAAAGACAATGACAGGAGTGAATGCAATTCAAATGTTTTTCTCTTTAAGAGCGTTAACGACTTCACTGCACATAGCTGATACAGTTCATCTATGATTCTTCTTTTAGCTAATATGTGGCTTCCTTTTGTGATAATACAGCTGTAACTTCTGAAAGTCACTACAGTACATTTCCTTGCTTGGTGAGCTTCTTCACTTACAAGAGGTTATTTTTTAAGAGAAGAAACATACAGAACATCTTTGATTTGTATCTTTCTGGTCTTTATCTGAGATGGAGGACAGTGTAGATAAACTTTCCCTATCCCTTCTGAATGCTACCCATTGGCTTTTGTAACTATTTCTGTCTTGCTTTTATCAAACTGAATAACATAATCTTTATCAATTGGCAAATGACTTGTGGATCTGGAGTCAAAGCACCAGGTGGAAAATGAGGAGGAGCTTTCTTTGGAGTGAAAGGCACATTCAGTATCTAAAGCATCTTCATTTTGTTCTGTAACTTTTGGCTATTTGTTGTTTAACTTGTCTCTTCTGTCAATTAATTCTAGCTTTCCAAATTCTGCAGTTTGCCTGTAAATGACATCCTTTTGCACACAAAACATTCACATGTTTCACACTGCATATTACTATCATTGTGGTTCTTGGTTTTAGGTGCAGATTTTGACATAGCAATATTTTCAGGGCTTGCACTTTCTGTTTTTCACTTATACTCATCGACAAGCTAGCCTTTTACATATTCCAGGGTCAATTTATCATCTGAGGTGAACAACACGTGTAATAAGTGTCCCATAGTAGTTTGGGGGGCCACTAGGCAGCAGTGCTGGCATAGGACAATCTCTAATTACTTTGCACCATTTCTAAGGTACATCTTATTTAGTCTAGTGTGTTGGTCCTTCATCAGCTTTATTTTTTATTTATTTTATTGTATTACTAATGTATATAGATAGTTTACTGCTAAAATGTGATCTCTCATGCACTTTCCAAACTTCTCACAATTTTAAACTTGCATATGTGCACAATTTGACCATCAACTCTGCTCATGGATATAGTACTTACTTTAGGGCTCATGTATACCTGCTTCAACTTCAACACACATTAAAACACCTACCACTTGAACATACTTTTTTGATGCTTTTTTTATGCATTAGTGGTGCTTCGGTGGTGCTTTGGTGGTGCTTCGATAATGCTTTGGTGATGCTTCGTGGTGCTCTTTTGAAGCTTCAATGAAGATAAGATTAATTGAATGTGTGGGGGGGGGGCGTATAGATCAAAGTCGTGTACACTTGGAGGGTATCATCCTTGTTTCAAATATATTGGGAACAGAAGGAGCAAGTAGGACTTTAAATATCCCACCAAAGTACACACGTACAAACGTATATATAAATATACAAAATATTTTATTGGTTATTTGACAAAAAAAATGTGTTAAAACATACAACATATGAAAAATGAGCCTGCATATTGATTCTACCAAATATAGCCACCATGGAGTTGCATGGCATAGGATCAAAATATAGGATATATGTCTACGCATTTTTCAGAAATACCACTTATTTGAGACCGCCTAGCTCTTGAGGAACCATTGTGATGGTTTCTATAAATGCAGAAGAGCATATCAGTGTGATTCATAACATAATGTAATCATATTTATTCACAAAAAGTCATTATGAAAACTTCACTGAAAAGACAGAACAAAATACTTTAAAGTATTTTGTTCTGTCTTTTTAGTGAAGTTTTCATAATGATTTGTTGTGAATAAATATAATTACATTATGTACTTTGGAGGGGTGTTTAAAGTTCTACTTGCTCTTTCTGTTCCCAATATACCTAGTGGAAAAAACAATAATCACAGAATTATTTATAAGAATGGGTGTTGCACCTATGTCTACATAAACAGTATGCTAACCATGCTGAACTTGATGTTATTCCACCACATGTAGTGACATCAGTCATATAGAGTGTAAAAAGCCTTTATATATTTCACCGAAGTGTTAATAAAGGTAATTTTGTTTTATTAAAATGACAAACATGTTATACTCACCCGCTCTGTGTACAGAGTGGCCTCAAACCTCCTTATCTGGGGTTTCCCTGCTGGCAATCTTGGCTTCTCAATTTCTTTGTGTGCCCTCATAGCAAGCTGCATGCTAAGCAGTGCTGCAGTGCTCCATAGACACACATAGCAGGGCTTAATCCCCCCCCCCCACACTTCCTACTTAATGCATTTGATCAAGTCCCTGTGTGACGAAGAAGAGATGTAGCCATGCACAGTTCTGGATCTCTTTTCCCCTCTCTTCCCGGGCCCTCACACAGAAAAGGGGAAGACAGAAAGATATAAAAATGTTTTTTAACCTTAATGCAGGGAATGCTGGATCCTGTGATGGCATATTACAGATTTAAACATAATTATGTTAATATTTTTTAGGTATTTATTTTACTTAGAAACTCAATTATTTTTTATTGTATTTTACAAAATTGAATACACAGTTCTGTCATTTAGCTGTACAGTATATCTTGAGCCTCTGAAGAAGAATTCCTAACAACAATAATACAAAACAGAGATGATATTATGTATAAGAATTGATATATGATGATATTTGATATAAGCATCTCACATTTGTGCTGTATATCCATTTTCAGCCACATCCATTTGTGAAACAAGCATGACCTTGCATTTGTTATGCTTGCTTTATATGATGCATTAATATCTACTGTACCATTAAATGCACCATTTAACTCCACAAAAATGTGAATGGAAAGTGTACTGTTATTGTGCTACAGAAGTTATAGCTCTGTGCAGGAAGTTAGTGGTAAAACTATACATTTCAGTGAGTTTAAGTAGATTAAAGGGTTCTAAAAGGTCAAATGTGTGTTGGGTTTGACTCGACAATGGCTGGGAAAAAAAAACCTTTTATATTTTATCCAAACTGTTCCCTCAACAGATTTATTGCAGAGGAAGAGGCTGTGGGTTACAGTCATACAGCAAACACAGAAAGGTCATTAGGATTTAAATGCAGTGTTAAATGTAAGAGTCTGCCTCACAACTTTGGCTGCAGTCTCCTGAAACCACAGCTTGCCTTTAACACGATCTGGGTATCCTCATTTGCTCCTCCTTACTCCTAGAGTAGCATAATAACATTTGCATGACATTTTCTCACTGTTATGACTGTTCAACAGAGGCGTTTCAGCAGCTGTAAGTAATGTATTTGGACGAACTGGGGAGCCATGCCAGACCTCAAAACACTCGATTAAATCGTAGTCAGGGCACAAATGGTTGGAATTAATGTGGTTCTGAGACAAAAACAACTTAGTGCTTCTAAGCTGTGGGCCTCACAAGAAATCTGTACTTCTTTCCAAGGCAAATTGGTTGTTGTTACACCGATATGCTGTTCTGTAAAAATCAATCATACTGTCATATTACTGACACAAAATATTTCATTGTGTTTTTCTTTCTGGTTTCTGCTTTATTCTGATATTAGTTCTGGCATGTACAGCTTATATACAGGGAGTGCAGAATTATTAGGCAAATGAGTATTTTGACCACATCATCCTCTTTATGCATGTTGTCTTACTCCAAGCTGTATAGGCTCGAAAGCCTACTACCAATTAAGCATATTAGGTGATGTGCATCTCTGTAATGAGAAGGTGTGTGGTCTAATGACATCAACACCCTATATCAGGTGTGCAGAATTATTAGTCAACTTCCTTTCCTTTGGCAAAATGGGTCAAAAGAAGGACTTGACAGGCTCAGAAAAGTAAAAAATAGTGAGATATCTTGCAGAGGGATGCAGCACTCTTAAAATTGCAAAGCTTCTGAAGCGTGATCATCGAACAATCAAGCGTTTCATTCAAAATAGTCAACAGGGTAGCAAGAAGCGTGTGGAAAAACCAAGGCGCAAAATAACTGCCCATGAACTGAGAAAAGTCAAGCGTGCAGCTGCCAAGATGCCACTTGCCACCAGTTTGGCCATATTTCAGAGCTGCAACATCACTGGAGTGCCCAAAAGCACAAGGTGTGCAATACTCAGAGACATGGCCAAGGTAAGAAAGGCTGAAAGACGACCACCACTGAACAAGACACACAAGCTGAAACGTCAAGACTGGGCCAAGAAATATCTCAAGACTGATTTTTCTAAGGTTTTATGGACTGATGAAATGAGAGTGAGTCTTGATGGGCCAGATGGATGGGCCCGTGGCTGGATTGGTAAAGGGCAGAGAGCTCCAGTCCGACTCAGACGCCAGCAAGGTGGAGGTGGAGTACTGGTTTGGGCTGGTATCATCAAAGATGAGCTTGTGGAGCCTTTTCGGGTTGAGGATGGAGTCAAGCTCAACTCCCAGTCCTACTGCCAGTTTCTGGAAGACACCTTCTTCAAGCAGTGGTACAGGAAGAAGTCTGCATCCTTCAAGAAAAACATGATTTTCATGCAGGACAATGCTCCATCACACGCGTCCAAGTACTCCACAGCGTGGCTGGCAAGAAAGGGTATAAAAGAAGAAAAACTAATGACATGGCCTCCTTGTTCACCTGATCTGAACCCCATTGAGAACCTGTGGTCCATCATCAAATGTGAGATTTACAAGGAGGGAAAACAGTACACCTCTCTGAACAGTGTCTGGGAGGCTGTGGTTGCTGCTGCACGCAATGTTGATGGTGAACAGATCAAAACACTGACAGAATCCATGGATGGCAGGCTTTTGAGTGTCCTTGCAAAGAAAGGTGGCTATATTGGTCACTGATTTGTTTTTGTTTTGTTTTTGAATGTCAGAAATGTATATTTGTGAATGTTGAGATGTTATATTGGTTTCACTGGTAAAAATAAATAATTGAAATGGGTATATATTTTTTTTTTGTTAAGTTGCCTAATAATTATGCACAGTAATAGTCACCTGCACACACAGATATCCCCCTAAAATAGCTAAAACTAAAAACAAACTAAAAACTATTTCCAAAAATATTCAGCTTTGATATTAATGAGTTTTTTGGGTTCATTCAGAACATGGTTGTTGTTCAATAATAAAATTAATCCTCAAAAATACAACTTGCCTAATAATTCTGCACTCCCTGTATTTGAAAAAAAAAAACAACATGTTTAGTGACATTGTCCTACACAGCTCTTCCTATCCACTCTCCCATAGGGAAGTCTGCTTACCTTTAAAACAACTCCAGAAAGCTTCCCTATGCAGTCCTGATGATGTTAGATGTTACTGGGATCACATTGGGTTGGATCTACATGTCTCGTCACTTCCACCTGTGTGGAACACAGGTGGAACGCAAACAGGCGTCCCTGCTTTTAACAGGCTGTATTTAATACCAAACATTGTAAATGTCATTTTTTAATGTGTGAATTTTAATAAACCTTTTTGTACTGCACTATGAGAGGCACCTTTTATTTTTGCTTTTCTGTGTGAGACTTGGTCTGGGTTCATGAGGGTGTAGAATAGGGTGACCACGTGTCCCGGATTGGCCGGGACAGTCCCGCATTTTGCAGGTCTGTCCCGGGCACCTTCATTCCAGGACAATACAGTGTCCCGGAATGAAACTGACACAGCCACCACCCATGCCAATCTTATGCCCCCAAAAAAGGCTGCCAAATCACTGCTTTACTCACTGACAGTACTTGCCCTGACCGGGAATGCTTGGAGGAGCACAGTCCCCAACCCCTGCTTGTGATTGGAGAAATCATAAATCCGCCTCTTGTGTCCAATCACTGTGCTGTGATTCGTTACAGCACAAGCTGATTTTTGGGAAGGGGGGTGTCCCTGAATGGTAGTTTGAAAATGTGGTCACCCTAGTGTAGAAGCACCAGTGGTTGATGTGGCATCCTGAGTCTGTTCATTAGACCGGTTAAGAGGACTGGTGAGAGTGGCATCCCCTTATTCAAATGCTGTTTGTAACTACCTGTATTATGGGTCATATATGTCCAGTGAATGGGATGTGTGCTTAAATGTTGGTGGAAAAAGACACTGAAAATTCCCTATTGTTGGGAAAATCTATAAGGAAAATGTGTTTACACTTGTTTGGAGACACCTGGTGGTTGTTCAATGGACACTGCATTTTATTGATGCACTTTCTTTATGTATTCTGTATTCTATTAGAGTTGTTTTGATTAGAGCATCTTGAGAGTGCAGTTTGTTATACTTTATTAACGCTACCTTTATTCCATATGCCTTCTATTTTGTGCCATTAAATCTGCAAAGTAGAATCTGTCAGAACTATGTATTCCAAAACTTTTTGTTATTAAATGTATAATCAAATGTAGATATACCAGCTAACTACATATGAATGCTTTTGCCATGAATGGCTACAGCTGTACCAAAATGTCTCTGAGCTTTAAAGTGTATACTTACTAGGGCTGCGCATCTTCACCGGTCTCACGATTCGATGCGATTACGATTATCAAGTCCACGATTCGATTCGATTCGATTCCGCGATGCATCACGATGCATCAAGATTACTGCGCACGGTTTTCTTCTGTTCTTAAAAAAAAATCTCTGCATGTAGAAAACTGTATACATAGCAGCCAACTTAAAGAGGAGCTCCAGACTGACCCCAAAATACTACAAGAGATGGACAGAGACGGCAGACATGATACTAGAAAGGATCAGAGACTGCGGCCATGATACTAGAAAGCATCAGAGACTGCGGCCATGATACTAGAAAGGATCAGAGACTGCAGACATGATACTAGAAAGGATCAGAGACTGCAGACATGATACTAGAAAGGATCAGAGACTGCAGACATGATACTAGAAAGGATCAGAGACTGCAGACATGATACTAGAAAGGATCAGAGACTGCAGACATGATACTAGAAAGGATCAGAGACTGCAGACATGATATTAGAGAGGATCAGAGACTGCGGACAATGATACTAGAGAGGATCAGAGACTGCGGACATTGTCCCCATAACGACAATGTATTGCCAAACGACAATGTATGCCATGTCATAAATTATGGTTTATGTATGTCTTATTGTCTTAGTGATTGATTCACATCAAAACTTCATTGATACCTTTTTTTTGTATGATTTTTGCTTCTGCTCATTACTGCCACACACGTGCAATGCATGGCTGCATGTGTGTGGCAGTGATGAGCAAAAGCAAAAATCATACGAAAAAAAAGGGTATCAATTTCAAATCAATGAAGTTGTGATGTTAATCAATCACTAAGACAATAAGACATACATAAACCAGTGTGCCATCAATTGCTGCCAGTGTGCCAATGCCATCAATTGCTTCCAGTATGCCACCAATTGCTGCCAGTGTGCCCAAATTGCCCATCAGTGTTCCACCAATTGCCGCCAGTGTGCCACCAATTGCCGCCAATCAGTGTGCCACCAATTGCTGCCAATCAGTGTGCCATCAATTGCTGCCAATCAGTGTGCCGCCAATCAGTGTGCCACCAATTGCTGCCAATCAGTGTGCCATCAATTGCTGCCAATCAGTGTGCCATTAATTCCTGCCAATCAGTGTGCCACCAATTGCTGCCAATCAGTGTGCCACCAATTGCTGCCAATCAGTGTGCCATCAATTGCTGCCAATCAGTGTCCCATCAATTGCTGCCAATCAGTGTGCCCATAAATTGCCACCAGTGTGCATCCCCCCAAGTACCTGATGATGATGGTCTCCGACTCCTGTCACTGTTCTGCTGCCTGAAGTACTCGGCCGTGTCGGGTCTCCCACAGCAGCCTGTGCAGTGTGCACAGCGTGAGGTGAGCCAAGGAGGAAGGCTCCGGGGGTCGGGACCGGAACCGGGACCGGGGACACTCGCTCCACGTGTCTCTCGCATGCCGTCAGCGGGGGGCGGGAAAGGAGGCGCGGCGTCTTCGGCTGCATCAGCAGGGGGGCGGGAAAAGAGGCGCAGCTTAAGCCCACGGCTCCCTTAGCTGCATTGGCGGGGGCGGGAAAAGAGGCGCGGCTTAAGCCCACAGCTCCCTTAGCTGCATTGGCGGGGGCGGGAATAGAGGCGCGGCTAACGCCCGCAGCTGACGCCCACGGCTTCCCTCGGCTTCTGCTTTGAGACTCGAAAGGCCTTTAAAGCGGCGCGCAGGTGACGTCATCAAAAATCGATTAATGCAAGTCGTAGCATCGATGCAGCATCGTGGGTGGTCGAATCTCGATGCATCGATGCTACGATTATTTTCAACACCCCTAATACTTACTGTAGTTAGATTAGAAACATTGAGGTAATGATATATGCTTTCAAAGCATAATGATTGTTTACCAAAAGTGTTTCCATTTTTCCAATCCAATGTCTCAATGAAAATCGAATACAACTTTCAGCATTGTCAAAATCAAAGCAGATCTTGCAAGGTTCATTTTCATATACTCACTTATCCTTCAGCTTCCTTGGTGCATGTCATTCTCCTGCCGACGAGATCCCTGAGACTGCTGAGCACTCCAAATCATATGAGAAGACACTGTACTACAGTGCTGGGAGCTTCTTCTCAGTGAGATTTTGAGTAGCTTACAGTCCCCAGATCTTGATGGAAAAAGAAAGATATCACTCTTGTCAATAATAGTTTAACCAGACAGTAAGTGAAACAACAAATTCTACAGGGACATACATGTAGTTTGAAAAATGTTGTACAAATCAAACCTCCTATGATACCTGTTCTGGCATTAGCCATTATGTAATGGTAATTGGTCAGGCTCAGAGACCAATAGCTATAGCAGTAGAGAGGCTCCCACTGACCAGCAGCATAAGAATGCAAGCAGGTCACCCTAGTGGATGATGCAGGCTTACCCCAGGTGCAGGGTCTAAGCACTAACCAGAGCTCCAGATAGTGGAGATGGGTTTTGCTGCATAGTATCAGGTCACGGTCCTCAGGATTGCCCCACCAGAAGGTGAGCAAGCTGAGGTCCAGTAGCAGGTATAGCAGATAGAGATCAAGCAGAAACATAGAAAGTAAACAAACAAACAATAGGTTGGGAGCAAGTGATTGCAAGTTCGAATCAAGCACAAGCGTAGTCAAGGAACAAGCTGTCCAAGCAGCTGTTAGTGAGTGGTAGCGAAGATGCAGACAGCAACAGAAGTAAAAAGAGTGAAATATTGGCGCGGAGGGAGCACACTAATCTGGCACACAGGAAGTACAAAGGCATGGCTTAAATAGAAAGTTCATGGTAAGTAATATTGTCCCAGGAATTGTCCAGGGAGCCATACAGTATATCAGGTGGCTCAGCATTAAGAGCTACTGCCAGACACAGAACACATAGGTTGCAGGTTCAGATCTGGGTCTTATAAAGTAATGTCACCAGCACAGCAGGATCTCCAAAAATGGGTCCAAAACTTTAATCAGTGATCACATAATTACAGCAGAAAGCCAAGTTACGAAGCCAAGCACACATCTATAAATACAGCCATCTATACAGAAATGTGTGCGTTGGGAATATTGCATTCGCATATCTGGGTCTTGACACAATATTTGGGGTGAGTACCACGATCCCTATTGCACATTTTCAATACATTTTAGTTAGTATCGACTGTTGGAAAAAAGCTGTACCCTAAACGATCCCAAAATAAAACCACCATTTTAAAAAGCATAACATTTTATTACATATTGTTAAAAATGAACTCCTTGCATAAAACTCTTTGCATAAAAATAGGGCCTTTGGACAGTGTATTACACCCAATAATTAACAGATTCCGCCTCATGTCCTGAAAAGTGGTAAAGATTACTCAGTCTGTATTTTGTTTCTAGATCTTTGTAATTAGGGCTGGAATATTTCTATGTGTTTTGTTATTTTTAGGAGGACACGGAAAGAAATTGTAAGTTTTAAAAAAAATTGTTGGCCTTAAACACTTTACATAAAGATCATATCCATAACTCCAAACAGTGCTTTGGGCTGGGAGCCCAAATTCTTGAGTGGAAGAGACACAAAAGCTACAAGACAAGGGATCTACACCATAATCAGGTGATTTGAATAGGTAGTTGTATTTATCTCCCTCAAAGAAGAAGACTCCGCCTGAATTTTGGGCTGAATTCAGATCTGAAATGGACCAAAAGATGCACAGAACTCCCATGCAATTCGCATCAGAGCCACTGCAGAGATGTGTTAACTGGCTCCATAGAGAGCCGGTCACAATCTCCTGCTATGTGAATTGGATGCAGAGAAATCCACATCCAGTTTACATAAGTGTGAACCCAGCCTCCCTGTGGAAATCTACAATGTAATATTAGGATGTCTCAGCTGTGATTGTCCAGAGTAGATATCAATAAAATAATCCTCTCAAATGTTTACATGTCTTTGGCTATACACTGATTCTTCCACCTACACATAACTTTAACTGTCCTCCTCATGTCAGAGATCCACCAATATTTAGATAACATCAATTGAATTCTTCAGCAATCTCTACAGATGCTTACAAGCAAGATTCCCAGGGTGATGTGCTAATACTTGTAGTGCCGCTCCTAGCAAAAAAGGGTGTTTATATAGTCCTATTGGTATTCAGGAATGGGGTGATGGCGAAACATATCACCATCCAGTAGTGTATAGCAAAAAATCTTCCCAGGGTCACCTGTAGGAGGTCACTCTACTGCCTGTACCTTTTTTTTCACACGCACATTTTGTTTTACAAGATGTATGCAAAGAGGCAGTCCAACACAGTGAGTATACTGTTAAGATGTGTGTTTTCGTAAATTTAGATATCCCTCTCTGCCAGCACGGGGAAGAGATCAACCTGCTACAGCCGCGATCATCGTTCACAAACCATCAGGGCAACTTCCTGAGACACCGTAGGCCATGACAAGGAGGAAACCTCTGCCAGCGTGCCCCGTAAGCTCACTAATTTCTTCAGAGATTCCCGGCCCGGAGACAGACAAAATTGCGCCGCCTCACTTCACAGAGCTGTGCTCACAGCCTCACAGCGCACCTCTCCCAGAGTGACACTAGAGGACATGGACTGCTCTGCTCCTCAAGGGAACAAAACCAGGGACACAAAAAGGGCAGCTTCATCCTTACACTCCTCACCTTCCCAACAAGGTCCGGTAAGCAAGAAACACCTCAAATTCCACCAGGATACAGATGATGATTTCCATGATCATGAGCAAGAACAAACAGCCACCTTTGCTGCCTTACCAACCACTGAAACCCCTGTATCCGATAACGTCCTTAAACACATGCTGCTGTCTTTACAAAAAAATCTCAGAAAAGAGCTTAGAAAAGACATAAGCAAATCCATTTCTCACATTCAATCTCAAATTGATGGCCTGGGGGAGCATACAGATAACCTTGAACACCAATTGAGCAACTATGCCACTGCATATAATGAATTAGTTAACGCTTACCAACACGGAAGAGCTAAAACACATCACTGCAAAAATGGCAGATTTAGAGGACTGCTCTCTGAGGAATAACCTCAAAATTAAAGGCATTCCTGAGACTGTCTCCCCTACAGAGTTGACCTCTTACCTACAACAATTTTTTTAAATGCTAGTCCTCTCACTTACTACCCTGGATCTCACGATCGTCAGGGCACACAGAATTTTCAAGCCGTCACATATCCCAGCAGAAAAACCTCACAACATACTGGCGAGAATCCATTACTTCCAATCTAAGGAACGAATACTCCTATCTGCCAGAAATATGTCAACCTTCCCAGATCCATATGCAGCTTTAACACTTTACGAAGACATATCTTCAGCCACAGCCCAAAAACGCAAAGAGCTTGTGCCTATCACATCTGCCCTAAGGGAGCAAAGCATTGCATACAAATGGGGTTTCCTAACCAAGCTTATTGTCACATTCCAGGGCAAAGCTGTACCACCTCAAACATGGCCTAAAACAACTCCAAAACTGGGGCCTATCCCCACCTCCAGTTACCATTCTTTCAACCGCTGCATTCCTGCAACGCATCTCGGCTGTATGACGACAAGCTGACAACACCTGATCATGTCGTCTTGACTGACCATCACAGACCATTGCAGCCTCCACAGCCTCTAATGTTACTTCCCCGTATTGGCTCCTAATGTTCAAACTAATTACTGTTTTATCTTTGTTCTTATTCTCTAGTTTACATTTGTTACTCTCCACTCCAGAGTATTGGTGTGCTATGCACACACTTTTATGTTCCTATCTTTGTATCTTCCTGCTACACCTACCCCCCTTCTCTCTTTTCCCCCTCCTCCCCATGAGCAGGTACAGTTTTCTTGTCTTAACATGCTCATTGCAATGTTATATCTGGTATATTAACCTTCTTGTGCCTAGTAGTTCCACAGAGGGTCAATTCTTCCATGTTGCCAATGTTAACATCTGACTTGTTTACAATCGCTCCTATTAGTCATGTCAATAAAATATTATCCCTAAATATTAAAGGGCTTAACAGCACCTTTAAGTGATCCCTCTTGTGGAAGGAAGCACTTTCAGCCAAGTGTGACGTAGTCTGCGTCCAAGAGACACACTTCATAGCTTCTAAACCATCTAGATGTTCTCACCCGAAATTTCCCCACAGCTTTTTTGCCAATGCCGATTCCAAACGAAAAGGAGTCATGATAGCTATCCGTGACTCAGCCTCCTTTATCCTACACTCCTTAGATGTTGATCCTAATCATTGTTTTCCCATAGTTACAGCAACAGTTAATAACTTTCATACAACCTTATAAAACCTATAAGCACCTAATACCCACCAAAAGTCCTTTTCTAAATCTCTTTCTAAACTTCAATCCTTCCAATCCAACCCTATAGTAATATGTGGGGACTTTAACAAAGTTCTTGGCCCTTCTATGGACTCCGCTAATCCTACAAATAGGCCATCCTCATCATTACAATCCCTGTTACCCCAGGAGGACCTTTTTGGTCCGTGGCTATGTATTCATGGCAATGAGAAAGACTTTACTTTCGTCTCCCCTACCCACAAAGTGTACTCCAGACTCAATCTTTTTCTGGTAGACAAATTGACACTGCAACGAGTAACTTCAGCATCTATCGGACTGATTACTTGGTCCGACCATGATCCCATAACCCTAGAACTCTCTGTTCCAGCAAAAAGTGACACCCCTCTCCGTGGAGACTCAATTCTTCCCTTCTCACTAAATCAGAATACCAGAAACAGATCTACTCTGCCCTTGTTGCAACCAACTCTAGTTCAGTTTCTGACCCTACAATTATATGAAACAGCCACAAGGCCTTTGTGAGGGGAATATTCATCAAAATCTCAGCCCAAGAGAAATGCCAACATCTACATTCCATTACTCATCTCCCAAATGTGTCTCCTAGAAACACAAAACAAACAAAAAACTGACCCTGTCACTTCCGCCAAACTGAAAGAACTACATTCTTTGTGGACTTTTTCAACAGTCCTTTAAATATCAAATAAGAAAACGTTGTCTTTCCTTCTATGCACTAAACAACAAGCCAGGCGCATTTTTAGCAAAGCAACATAAACGCAAATCAGCAGCCTCCAAGATATCCTTTTTAACGACCAATAACAATCCGAAAATCTATAATCCCTCGGAAATCACGGACCTCTTCACTATATAATTTCAATGCAGACTCCACCTCCTCGTCATTAAATATGGTCACACTAAGCCAAATCTTAAACTCAATTAATCTCCCATTCATATCCGACACCCACCTTGCAGAACTTTCCTCTCCACTCCATCAGAAGCATCTAAAGCCATTAAATCCCTCCCACTACACATATCTCCCGGCCCTGATGGTTTTGTGAATGAATATTACAGAAAATTTCCCTTAACCCCTTACTTGACCGACACCTATAATAGCATCATAGATTGATTCTTAAACCTCGTACACACGCACAGTTTTCTCTGCAAGAAAGCCCTGCCAGCAGTTTTCTTGCTGGTTGTTGCCGAGAAAACTGTGCGTGTGTACGAGGCTTTGAGGTTTCTCGTCAAGAAAACAGCCCAGAATCTAAACGAGAAAAATAGAGAACCTGTTTTCCTGCCAAGAAACCAGAGCGTGTGTATACTTACCTCTCCAAGGAAACCCGCGCATGCTCGAAATGACTTTGATGCATGCGCGTTAGCTTCCAAGGCATAGGTAGGGTGAAGCAAGATGGCGGCGACTGCATCGAATGTGAGGAGCACATGCTCGTCGTAGTCAATGACATCACCGCGGTCGTGCCATTCAAAATGGTATGTCTGTACACTCGGCCTGCAAGAGATTCTTGCCAGGAATCTCGTCAGGAAACACAACATTTTTTTCCTGACGAGAATCTGGGCCGTGTGTACAGGGCTTAAGAATCCATCATTGTAACCATACCAAAACCAGTTAAACCCCCAGACAAACCCTGCAAACTACCGCCCTATCTCACTCCTTAACTCAGATACCAAATTATACGCAAAGATTTTGGCTAATCGCATATCCCAATTCACACTATCTCTTATCCACTCTGACCACGTGGGCTCCATCAACCTTATCCAATGGGCCGAACGGCACAACATATTTTCTCTATTAATCTCTTTTGATGTTGAAAAAGCATTTGATAGAGTACATTGGACATGACTGAAGTGCTACAGAGGTTTGTATTCCAGGGACGAATCCTATCAGCCATCACCACCTTATACACATGCCCAACAGCCAATATTTGGACTTCAGGTTTCCTCTCAGCTCCATTCTCCATTACAAATAGAACGAGTCAAGGTTGTCCTCTTTTCCCCATTATCTTCTCCCTTATTATAGAACCCTTAGCTGAACACACCTGTTTGACATGCCCCTGATGATGGCTCTCTAAGCGTCAGGTTCCGCTTTACAGCACCCTATACTGCTTTTATTTATGTGATCACTTTTAACTTACCTATTTTTTGTCATTTTACATGACCTTTCAAATAAAACCTGTCATGGTTTATTTTTGACCTGCACCATCTGGAGCACTCTGTTTCTTTTTGCTTTTCTGAGCCTGTTGGAATTGTCTTTTCCCACTTATCCTGCATCGGAAGGCCCATCGGTTTGGTTCCTGTTGTTCCTGGCATTCATCCCACCTGAATGATCGAGAACGCACCATCATCCTTGGAGTCCCTGTTGCAGTGATCCAGGTCCATAGAGGCCATCAAGCGTATTAGACTTACTGTTGCAAAAGTCCATGGTAAGAGTACCTCATTATTTATACTTGATGTCTTGGTGATCCCTGCAGACAACTAGATATTCATCAGTTTATGTCAGCGATTGGAAAGATACACATATTTTTTGTATACGGACTACTTCACATATAGTTTTGTGTATTTTTTTTTCAGCATCACATTGTTTGTGGTGTCTGGTCTTGGCACATAGACTTATTTCTTATTTTTTGAATCACAATTTTTGTACTTACCATCATGGATCTTATGTCACTATAAGTATTGTGTTCTGACACGTTTAGCGGCGCACCAATTATCTATATTTCCATTTACTTTGTTTGTTTGAGTGCTGGCTGCTTCCTTTTTTGTGGTTTAGCGCAGTTTTTTCTCCATCCGTACTAGTTGCTCAATATCTGGAATGAATGTTGATGACACCCAACACAAAATTGGACTTTATGCAGATCAAATAATCCTTTTTTTAACTGACCCTTATGCCTCGTACACACGATCGGTTCATCTGATGAAAACGGTCTGATGGACCGTATTCATCAGACAAACTGATCGTGTGTGGGCCCCATTGTTTTTTTTTCCCATCAGTGAAAAAACGTAGAACCTGTTTTAAAATTATCTGATGGTTAAAAAAACGATAGAAAAAAATTATCGTCTGTGGGGAAATCCATCGGTTAAAAATCAACGCATGCTCAGAATCAAGTCGACGCATGCATCCATCAGACCGTTTTCATCGGATGAACCGATCGTGTGTACAGGGCATTACACTATCTCCTCTCTGTCAACTACTCAACCCCTTTGGCACCCTCTCTTTATATAAACTAAACCATAGCAAATCTCATATGCTCTTCATTGGCCTTCCAATTTCACTAAACATTGTATTACGACCATTGCACCTTTCTCGTGTGCTCCACTTTCCTCTCTACAATATTTAGGAATCCAATTTTCCTCCCCCAGTTCTAAAATATTACATAATAACTTCTCCACCCTTATCTCCAAAATCACTCAACTTAGTGCTTTTCTCCAAAATGTATCTCTATCATGGGCAGGACGTATTGCTCTAGTTAAAATGTTCATACTCCCTCATATCTTATATGTGTTCCAAGTCCTCCCGATACCCTTTTTTTCAGCTCATCTAAAGAAACTGCAATGCATTTTCAATAACTTAATCTGGCGAGGCAAACACCCTCGTATCAAAAGCCACAAGCCTCTTTCGTCCTACAAAATTTACAGGCTTGTGTGCTCCCAATATCACACTGTACTATAAAGCCACAATCTTAACCCAAATACGCTTCTGGTGGAGACCCAGCCCTACAACATCCAGGGCTAAAATTGAAAAAGCTGCCCTAGGGTATGATCTCAAATTCCTTTTAGGAGCTATGGTTCTTCACCCTCATCCTCAAAAGCACTTCTTGGACACTATAAATGCGGCATGCAGGGTCTGGACTCCCCTAATTGGTCAATCCCACTACTTATCTATCGCAACTCTACAAAAAATACCTATGAACTCCTTGGAAACCCTCATACCTGAGCTGTCTACCTGCTCATGGGAATCTGCTGGAATACTTAAAGTTGGACAACTTACCTTCCAAAACCGCTTATGCTTTTTTCAAGAACTGTGCTCATCATTTCCTATTCCATGTTCCTCATTCTTTAAATACCTACAGATCTGTCATGTCCTGATAAATATTCAAATTAGCAACTCGGTCCTAGTAGACTCCATCTTGGACATATTTGAATCTTCTCCAAACCTACACAAAGGACTTCCCCCCCCCTATACCTATTGTTGTCTACTCCGTCTTAACTGGACAAACACAAGTCAATGTCAATCTGGGAACAAATTCTTTACTTTTCCTCTATGCTTAAACAATGGCAACAAGCTCAAGATCTCCCAGTGAAATATTCCCGCTGTATTTCTCATTAGGAATCCTTACAAAAGCTAATCTATCGCTGGTACCTCACTCCTCAAAAACGAGTGAAGATTTATCCTAACCAATCACCTCTGTGTTGGAGACAATGTGGAAATTCAGGATCTTCTCTTCATATCGGGTGGCAATGCCCTATTATTCAACCATTCTGGGCCCAACTGTTTCAACTAATATCTGCTACCATCAAAATGAACATACAGACACAAAACTGGCTTTACTGGGCATAGGCATGGACTCCTGGCCTTACAAATCTCATGCCCTACTCACCCACTTCTTTATAGCAGCAAGGCTCTCCATTGTACGCAACTGGAAATCACCAACACCACCGGACAGCAACAGTGTAACTCATATTGTGAATGAACATGCTCAATACGAAAACTCCTTTTCCAAGGACCCATTCTAAGTTCCTCCTGAATTGGCACTCATGGCTAAACCATCCACTTTGCACACTACAACTTTGAAACTAAATGACTCCTAAATCTAAATGAACGATGCTACACGGCTTTCTTTGATGTATACTATGCAGGCTTTACATCTTCCACAATGCCTGTGGGATGGAAATTTAGAAAAAAATTATATCGTGCTCCCTATACCTAGATATCACCCATTGCCGTACCAGCTCACCGACTCCCCTTCTTTCATTCCTGCCCCTACTTTGCTTCTCTTCTCTACCTATCATAATGTTTACTGCATTAATCTTTTTTGTATTCTGTTCATCATTGTGATAAAATCACAATAAATAATTAAAATAATAATCTACAGACACCATGCTTCATTTTTTGCCAATAAGAAGAGTACTAGTAAGGATAAAAATCACCGGTAAACATTCATGAAGTCAGGCTTTGTACACTTTTCTGTAAAAAAAAAAAATGTAATTGCCAGATGAAATAAAATATACTGAAGTATACAAATATGTTACCATCAACTAAGAACACATTTTTATTTATTTTTAAATAACGCATTCTTTAAGTTGGAGGTACTGCTAGACAGAACTGAATTTTTGGACTAGATGTATAAAAACACACAGAGGAAGGCCATTAATATGGGTGAGCTTCAATTCCTACTACACTGCCAAAACATAATTTTTCTTCCAAATGGCATGTCCAAAATCAAAAGCAAACATATGTAATATCTAATTTTTTCATCATGCTGGGAGGTCTGTAATTGGTGTGCTCATGTGTTAAGAAAAAGACCTGCTGAAAATGTTAACCTGTATGATATTCATTGCTGTGAAATTATACCAAATGACAAACACATTTAAATAAAATAAGATACTATATAAAAATACATACTACATCAATGCAGAAATAATACAAGTGTGTCGCATCTATTTTTTTATTTTTTTTGCATTAGCATGTAAAGATGTGCAACCCAAGCGTACTCAGAACTGAGGGATAGAACACCGCCGATGGCTCAGGTTCTCGCAGCTCCACCAGCAGAGAGATGCTGACTGTGAATCAGCAGCTCTCCACTCTGCTCCTCCACGCTCACTAGAGCGTTGAGCCGTCGAGGGGCGGGAATCAGCCGTCTCAGGCTCTCAACAGCTTGCTGAGAGGTTGAGACAGGTGTCAGTCCAGGCACCTGACCAATCCAGACTTTATTGTCATGATGACACGGTGCCTGAACTGATTGCAGTAATGTCAGCAGAGCGGACTTCAGACCGCTCTCTGCTGAAAATTAATCATAAGAGTGCAAGATGTATTGCACTCCTGTGATCCATAGGAGAAGCCGAGCCAAACTAGCTTTGGCTGGACTTTTCCTTTAATGCATTATCTGCAATAAGGCAAAAAAAAACGTCTTTGTCCAGCTTCCCCAAGCCCCCTAAAATACCTGAGCCCGATCTTGATCCAGCAATGTGCACGAGAGCAGTGTCTCTCTCAGCTCTCTCCCTCATTATTGGCTCAGACACAGCAAGTAAGTAGGGAGTTGGAGGTAGGGGTAATTTATGGACACACAGAGTCAGCACAGAAGAGAGCATGCACGAGTGCCCCCATAGCAAGCAGGGGGCACTTGGCGCGGGGGGGAGCAAAGAGAGATGCCAAAGGACCCCAGGAGCAGACATGTATGGGAATGCAGAAGCACTATTCAATAAAAAGTGATAAAAAGGGTTCATTTACACCATAACACCTGCACAATAACTTAAACATTTTGATGGGATGCATTATAAAAAACTGATTGAAACCGATTAAAGTGTCTGAATCAGCAAAAAAATGGACCTGCACTATTTTTGACACTGCAGCATTCACATATGTGCACTTTGGTGTGCCATAATACAGATGCATTTGTTTTTACTGTATATACAGTATGCATTGCGGTACAATGAGGAACAAATGGCAATGTAACCCATAGCAAGTATATAGCATGTTCCAATGCAGCAATGCATGTTAAAAACATGGGAATAAACACACATTCTTACATGTGCTATGGTTTGAATAAACACTCTTAGGTAGATTCAGTAAGAGTTAGGCCGACTTATCTGTAGATAAGCCGGCCTAACTCAGAATCTACGCCGACGTATGTTTAAGCGTATGCTCAAACAGAGATACGCTTAAACATATCTAAGATACGACGGCTTGCGCCGTCCTATCTTAGATTGCAATTTTTCGGAAGGCCGCTAGGTGGCGCTTCCATTGCGGTCGGCATAGATTATGTAAATTAGTTTGTACGCCGATTCACAAACGTACGCCCGGCCGCCGCAGTCGATTTATGCCGTTTCCGTAAGGCCTTAGGAGGCCTAAAGTTATTCCACCTATTAGGTGGAATAACAATGTTAAAGTATGGCCGCCGTTCCCGCCGCGAGGTTCGAATTTTTTACGTCGTTTGCGTAAGTCGTCCACGAATCAGGAGTTACGTCGTTTACGTCCACGTCAAAATCAATAGGCCCGTACGGCGTACTTAGCCGCAATGCGCACTGGGAATTGTAGGCGCCCGGCGCATGCGCAGTAGCCAAAAAACGTCAAAAACGCGAGGTCAAGCCTCATTACCATTAAACACGCCCCCCTCCAACCCATTTGAATTAGGCGCGCTTACGCCCGTCGCGTTTACACTACGCCGCCCTAAGTAAGGAGGCAAGTGCTTTGAGAATCATGTACCTGCCTCTCTTACTTAAGGCGGCGTAGTGTAAACACGCTAGGCTACGCCGCCGCAAATTAGCGCGCCCCTACCTGAATCTACCTATTGGAATTCACTCATCCTCATTGGAAAGGAACATGTTTACTGCATGAAAATGCTTTTAAGGTAGAAAGTCTACTTATTATAATGTGAATAGTTCACAAGTATGTGTGTTGGCTCAGAAGGCATACAAAAAACATGATGCATAAGTGTAAAAGAGCCCAAATAAAGTCACAGAAATAAATATGCAGTTAGATAGACCATGTAATATCAACCTCAATTTTTATAGTCATAAGCCCTGCACACACGGCCGGGAATCTCGTCAGGAAAAAAACGTTGGTTTTCCTGACGAGATTCCTGTCAAGCTTTCTTGCTCGCCGAGTGTACACACACACCATTCAAAAGAACGGCTGTTCTTTTGAATGGCAAGAACGCGGTGACGTCATCGGCTAAGACGAGCTTGCGCTCGTCACATTCGATTCCGTCGACGCCATCTTTCTACACCCTACACTATACCTTGGAAGCTACTGCGCATGCGCCAAAGTCTCATCGAGCATGCGCAGGTTTCCATGGAGGCAGGTAAGTATACACACGCTCGGGTTTCTCGGCAGGAAAACACTGCTGAGAATCACAACGAGAAAATAGAGAGCAGGTTCTCTATTTTTCTCGTCGCGATTCCAGGCAGTTTTCTTGACGAGAAACCATACATGCACGGTTTTCTCGGCAACAAAGCTCTGCCAGCAGTTCTCTTGTTGTTTCTGGCCTTACTGTTCCATTTCTGATACACAGACAGGCACCAAAGTTTGACATGGTGCTCTCTGTAATCAGTACTCAGTAACACTCCTCGTCCTGCAGGTCTGTGTAAGGACGTTTGTTATGAGAGGTGTGACTGTTACTCTGCTACACCAAACTACTGTGAGCAAGAAGCAGAATCTGTACTGAGAGAATGTGGCCCTCTCTGTAAAAAAAAAAACTGACACTTGTATGGCCAGCTTTAGACATGCATTGGGGTTGATTTACTAAAACTGGAGAGTGCAAAATCTGGTGCAGCTCTGCATTAAAACCAATCAGCTTCAAATCTACAGCTTGTTCAAATAAAGTGGTTGTAAAGACAGAAGGTTTTTCTATCTTAAAGCATTCTATGCATTAAGATAAAAAGCTTTCTGTGTGCAGCAGCCCCCCTAATACTTACCTGAGCCTCATCTCTCTCCAGCGATGTGCACAAGTGCCGCAGCAGTCTGGAGCTTTCCCTTCTGATTGTCTGAGACACAGCAGTGGCGCCATTGGCTCCCGCTGCTGTCAATAAAAGTCAGCCAATCAGGAGAGAGAGTGCGCGGTTTGGCCCTGTGTCTGGATGGACACACTAAGCTGCGACTTGGCTCGGGTGCCCCTATAGCAAGCTGCTTGCTGTGGGGGCAATCGACAGAAGGAAGGGGCCAGGAACACCGGAAAGGTACCTGAGAAGAGGAGGATCCGGGTTGCTCTGTGCAAAACCATTTCACAGAGCAGGCAAGTTAAACATGTTTGTTATTTTTAAAGAAATAAAACAAGACTTTAGTATCACTTTCTTTGACAAAAAAAAATGGAAACTACTTTTTTGCAGAGTGTACCAGATTTTGCATTCTCCAGTTTAAGTTAATCAACCCCATTGTGGTTTATCCCCTTGTTCATATTGGTGCGACTTGTCATGCAATTTTACAGTTCCAAATCGCATGACAAGTAGCACCCCATTGCCAGCAATGGAAACGCTGATGATGCCGCGACTCATATCGCAGGGATTAAAAAAAAAGTATTATCACATCACGTGACTTCATCAGGGATTAACAATAGGCTGTAATTGATGTCTTTAAATAGTATGTTGAAGTTACTTTTTACTGATTTTGCTGCTGCGGAAGTGCAGCGGGAGGGGGGGCCCTATCCCGCCGCCAATAAATGTGATCTTGCTGCGAATCTTGCACTGCAGAGACCATTTTTATATTAATAGCGGACCGCCGGCTGAAGAGGAGGATAATGGGTTATGGTAGCTAGCTGCTGTCCTAACAACGATATCCCTCTTCAAACAACCGACTTAACACAACGGCAGGTGGTCCGTAAGTGGTTAAGGGGAAAAACTTTTTGTAGTGCAGCAGCCCCCCAGAGTCCCACCTTTTACTTACCTGAACCCGATCGTTCCATCGACGGGGACAAGCACAGCAGCTCCAGCCGTTGTCTCGGGTCCTCATTGGATAGATTGATAGCAGCGTTGCCATTGACTCCCGCTGCTGTTAATCAATTACCGTGAGGACCTGAGACAGCGGCTGGAGCTGCTGTGCTTGTCCCCGACCAGGGAGCTGGGAGGCGGGGCAGAGTCCTGCTGTCAATGGACGCAGCAGCAGGACTCGGTAGCGTGCACGGACAGGTGTCCCCTTGGAATGCAGGTCTCCGAGGGGGTACTCAATATGGGGAGGAGCCAGGAGCGCCGCTGGGGGACCCCAGAAGAGGAGGTTCAGGGGCCACTATGTGCAAAACCCTTGAACAGAGGAGGTAAGTATAACATGTTTGTTATTTAAAAAACAAAACACAAAAAACCTTTACAACTCCTTTACACAACAATAGCCATAGGCTCTAACAGTTCCTAATTTTACAAAAAAAGTATTTTAGCCTTGACTAAATTTGGATGTTTAGGTGACCATGCAGTAAGCGAGGCAAAAAATCTTCTGATTTGGGTCAAATACAACAATAAAAACCTGATAGAGGTATAAATCCTTCCCTACTCTTAATTTTTTTTTTTTATGGGAGCTTCAAAATGCACAGATTAATAACTTTGCATAGATTGTGAAGAAGACAAGCTCTGAAAAGGACACCTTTTTACTGTGCTTGACAAGTCAAATAGCTGCTCATCAACCACAAAAAAGTTTCTGAGAGCTCTGGAAGGAAATCCAGCTATAACTGCAGTTTTCTATGATAAAATATTCTCTAGAAATTTGTGTGAGCATAATGGGTATAGGTAGGTGTCATATGCCTATATGGTGTTAGATGGTACGTAAGTATTTTTAGCACATTTGGTGTCGTGAAACGTTGGTGCGAAAAAGTGTCCATTTTTCTTTTAGAAAGTTGGGAGGTAAAATATGCCTTCGCAAAATCACTTCTTTTCTGAAATTGCATAAGGCTGGCCTTATAAGAAAGCTTTTACTGTATGTCTAACCATATCCACCTGACATTTTGTGGTCTAATTAGGCTCCTCACACTAAATATTTACATAAGGCACATAGTAAATAGAGAACTGTTTCCTAAATTTCGATTTCCAAGCTAAGCATACGGTTGTATAGTATCCATTGATAGGAGAAGGGTTAATAAAGTTGCATATATGACCAGAGGCAAGGAAAGATTTGAATAACATAATATTGCTACTAGCAGAAATGTGCTAATGATTCCCATTGCTTCACCAGCAGCGAAAAGTTTTATTAGTTCTCTAATGGTCTCTCACAGCAAGCAATATGTACCTGTCTGCGGTGTCAGGTTTCCTCTCTTGCTCCAGAATGTTTACTACCCCGAAAGGCCCTCATTAATGCTGGGGAGAATATGGCATATGCATTCTGGGAAAAAGATTACACACTGCCCTCTAGAGGACCAGACAAAAATTGAGATCCGGAGTTTCCTCGACTCTGACACATGCACTTTAATGGGAGCGTGGAAAATAATTGCACTCTTACAGCTGTATCGGTCAGTACTGCATTCTTTGATGGAAAGCAAACATTCAGCTCACACTAGATAAATATGATTTATGGTCCTAAAATAAAGCTTTCGCTGCTAGAAACATCAAATACCGAAGCACTGCAAATGAAAAAATAATAAACATAGTTCAAACCAACCTTACTGTAGTTCACAGCTTAGAAAAAAAAATGGTTAAGAGTCGTTTAGGAAAGCTAAATAAGGTCAAGGTAGAGACGTTCAAACATGAGTGTTTGTTTGAAAGCTTTTGAATGAAGAATAATGTGTTGATTTTAGCAACAAACATTTTTTTTTTTTATGCTTTTACCGTGTGGTGGAAATATGCAAATTGGCAACATTGCCTGCTACCTTTGTATTATTTCTATTATGTTCTGCATTCCATTTAGGAGGTAGATTAAAATAATGAGACAATAGTTTCATACAAGAACATAATCCATATTGTTTCTTGTAAATAGTCAAAAGAACTGTATAAAAAGTAAAATCATACAATTAATTGAGGAGAAAACTAGAGTTGTTGCACACAACAAATTACAGGATTCATTTGTAGAGGCAAGCTGGTCAAAACCAACATTTATTTGAAAGGAAACATATATTGAGAGAAATATGTAGGCTGTCATTACTATCCTGTTTCTGAAAAATCCAGTTGCCCGACTTTTTCTGGCTTCAATACATTTACCCTTTCACTGCCAGAGCAATTTTTTTTTTATATATATACATGGTAAATCGCACATTTTAGGCCTGTAGATCACTTAAGACCCCCAAAACAGTATATATTTTCTGAAAGAAGAGACCCCGTAGAATAAAAGTGTGTGGTAGAAGCACATTTTTTATGTCACGTGATATTAGCAGAACTGCTGATCAAACCTATATTTTCAGTAACTAAAACCCTAAAATTAATTTCAGTGCACACAAACACAATATAACACCCTAATTAGGTATAGAAAAGAGAAACAAGTGCGGGACTTTAAATGAAGCATGTGCGGGAAACTGTTTGCAATAAATGGGGGGAATGAATCAAAGATAATAAATCTGGAATAGGTTTAAATATTTTATTACTTTCACATAATGCACCGTCCATGACTATATTGCACTATTGAAGAAATAGATAAACATATATGTTTCACAGATTAGTTGGGGGACAAGGTACGTGGGCAGTGACCCAAATATATAAATACAATGAGTACAGCGAGCTGTACTAAATTATTGAGACATAAAATAGATATCACATATTAAAATGGAAATTACATCGCATGACACTGCAGTGATAATACATTAATGCATGAGGTATAGAGCTCTACGCGTTTCGCGACTGTTGGTCGCTCATCAGGAGCAGGCATGCATTACATTGGTTATCTGGAACGACATAAGCACATAGCTGGTTAAACGGGGCATCCAACATTTGTGGGGGCTGAGGACTCATCAAAAAGCCCCAGATGGTACTCACCAGGTTGCCGATTGCCGCCGGCACTGGAGTGAAGCTCCGGATGGACCCCAGGATTGGGGTGGTCACTGCCGGGGACTAGGGCTGGAGAATGAGGGGTGCAGGGCCCGTCAGGAGAGCGCACCCAGGTGGCACAGGCATGAGGCATGGTGTATTGAATGCACTGTGGTCGGTAAGGAATGATGGCTGTATTGGAAATAAATGAAGAATGTATTATGTTTGAATGGGATATGGAGATATGATGAAAAGGAAAAGGGGGGAAGGGGGGAGGAAAACAAGCAAAGGAGAAGGAAAAAAGAAGAAAGAAAAAAGAAAAGGAAAGAGAAAAAAAAGAGAAGAAAGGGGGATGGGGAAGAAAGACAAGGAGAAATGGGAATATAAAGATAGTAAAGTGAGGTGAAGGTACTGGGTGTGGTGAGGTATAGGAGAGAGGAAGAGGATCACCTGTGAGTTCCGAGTGTGCTGCATGGAGTGATGACATGTGAAGAGCCAAATGCCTGTACCTGCCATAGGTTACACCCTCTTATAGGGACCACCCCCCCAATGTTACCCGCCCAGAGACACGCATACGAGGGGGAGGAGAAGGGAGGCGTCTGCATTGGTGCGGGGTAACCGCCCAATGATGCGGCGCCGTTTGACTCCTGTAACCCCTCGTGGATGGTATACCAATACACCGCACGGAGACCTAGTTCCGTGTCAGGTGATGGAGGCGTGACATCGACACGCACTGCCCGCCCATCCGTCCGTGCGTCTTCGGAGCACAGGACGGAGAGCGTGTGCAGTGAGTGTTGCTGCCCCCGGATAGGACCACAACCCACAGGGGGCCGGAGGTGCCAACACCCTTAGCCAGACAGCGCCAGGGAACCTGTGAACAGATGTGGAATGGCCCAAAATACCCAGCCGTACTCAAAATGTGACAGATACTAATGAAACAGTTGTAAGCACATTGCTGCTAGCACTTAGAAAAACAACAATAATGCAGTACTGGATATTAACACAAAATAGACAAAAATGTAGTCCCGTAAAATACATGCTTCCATCCCTAGTTATGGTATATAAAGTGGGCGGGGGGAGGGTTGGTTGGGACTTTAAATGAGGTAATGGGTCAATTACCTCCATCCCTAATTAGGTATAGAAAAGAGAAACAAGTGCGGGACTTTAAATGAAGCATGTGCGGGAAACTGTTTGCAATAAATGGGGGGAATGAATCAAAGATAATAAATCTGGAATAGGTTTAAATATTTTATTACTTTCACATAATGCACCGTCCATGACTATATTGCACTATTGAAGAAATAGATAAACATATATGTTTCACAGATTAGTTGGGGGACAAGGTACGTGGGCAGTGACCCAAATATATAAATACAATGAGTACAGCGAGCTGTACTAAATTATTGAGACATAAAATAGATATCACATATTAAAATGGAAATTACATCGCATGACACTGCAGTGATAATACATTAATGCATGAGGTATAGAGCTCTACGCGTTTCGCGACTGTTGGTCGCTCATCAGGAGCAGGCATGCATTACATTGGTTATCTGGAACGACATAAGCACATAGCTGGTTAAACGGGGCATCCAACATTTGTGGGGGCTGAGGACTCATCAAAAAGCCCCAGATGGTACTCACCAGGTTGCCGATTGCCGCCGGCACTGGAGTGAAGCTCCGGATGGACCCCAGGATTGGGGTGGTCACTGCCGGGGACTAGGGCTGGAGAATGAGGGGTGCAGGGCCCGTCAGGAGAGCGCACCCAGGTGGCACAGGCATGAGGCATGGTGTATTGAATGCACTGTGGTCGGTAAGGAATGATGGCTGTATTGGAAATAAAAGAAGAATGTATTATGTTTGAATGGGATATGGAGATATGATGAATTGCACCAATGCAGACGCCTCCCTTCTCCTCCCCCTCGTATGCGTGTCTCTGGGCGGGTAACATTGGGGGGGTGGTCCCTATAAGAGGGTGTAACCTATGGCAGGTACAGGCATTTGGCTCTTCACATGTCATCACTCCATGCAGCACACTCGGAACTCACAGGTGATCCTCTTCCTCTCTCCTATACCTCACCACACCCAGTACCTTCACCTCACTTTACTATCTTTATATTCCCATTTCTCCTTGTCTTTCTTCCCCATCCCCCTTTCTTCTCTTTTTTTTCTCTTTCCTTTTCTTTTTTCTTTCTTCTTTTTTCCTTCTCCTTTGCTTGTTTTCCTCCCCCCTTCCCCCCTTTTCCTTTTCATCATATCTCCATATCCCATTCAAACATAATACATTCTTCATTTATTTCCAATACAGCCATCATTCCTTACCGACCACAGTGCATTCAATACACCATGCCTCATGCCTGTGCCACCTGGGTGCGCTCTCCTGACGGGCCCTGCACCCCTCATTCTCCAGCCCTAGTCCCCGGCAGTGACCACCCCAATCCTGGGGTCCATCCGGAGCTTCACTCCAGTGCCGGCGGCAATCGGCAACCTGGTGAGTACCATCTGGGGCTTTTTGATGAGTCCTCAGCCCCCACAAATGTTGGATGCCCCGTTTAACCAGCTATGTGCTTATGTCGTTCCAGATAACCAATGTAATGCATGCCTGCTCCTGATGAGCGGCCAACAGTCGCGAAACGCGTAGAGCTCTATACCTCATGCATTAATGTATTATCACTGCAGTGTCATGCGATGTAATTTCCATTTTAATATGTGATATCTATTTTATGTCTCAATAATTTAGTACAGCTCGCTGTACTCATTGTATTTATATATTTGGGTCACTGCCCACGTACCTTGTCCCCCAACTAATCTGTGAAACATATATGTTTATCTATTTCTTCAATAGTGCAATATAGTCATGGACGGTGCATTATGTGAAAGTAATAAAATATTTAAACCTATTCCAGATTTATTATCTTTGATTCATTCCCCCCATTTATTGCAAACAGTTTCCCGCACATGCTTCATTTAAAGTCCTGCACTTGTTTCTCTTTTCTATACAATATAACACCCAATGAGTTGAGTAAATAGATAGCAAACTTATTACGCCTTAAAAATTGCATGTGCCCATGAAATGGCGAAAAACAACAGTACCCAAAGTTGTCCATAGGCAACACTTTAACCACTTCAGCTCCGGAAGGCCCCCTTCATGATTTTAACTGACAATTGCCCAGTCGTGCAACACTGTACCCAAATACATGTTTGACCTTTTTTTCCCATAAATAGAGCTTTCTTTTTGTGGTATTTGATAACCTTTACGGTTTTACTTTTTGCGCTATAAACAAAAAAAGGCAGACAATTAAAATATATATAAGAAGACCAGTATGGTGGCCTGAGTTTATGGGAGGAGCCCGGAGGGTATTTAAGCAGCCCACTCACACATGCTCTTTGTCGGTTTAGTGTGCAGTACTACACGTCAATGGGCCGACTCTTCCCAGCTCACCTCATGTCTGTGAGTCTGCGCATTCAATCGCATTCGACATCACAAGCGCATTGCGGCTTCTCCGTTCATGGTCTTTCGACGGCGGTTCCCGCTTACTGTCGCAGGTAGGATTCAAACCTTTTCATATCATGTGCAATCTTGCAATTCGTTATGCTTCCTATCCTGCATTTCTTTTGTAAAAAAACTGCCTCTGAGTCATTGTTGCTCATGTTCCAACATCATTCGGCACAGGCGTAGTACACTTGTAACTTCCTCCTGCCAAACATACGATTCATTTGTAAATCCAAGGCTTCACTGGTTATAAAATTCACTCTCCATGGTTGCTGTCTCATTCATTTGGAGATTAGCATGTATTGTTTGTATGGGTTCTTTGGGTTCAGATTGAGGTGGTAATTGGACTCACCTGGTGCCTTGTCTGCACTTGATTAGCCTGGAGGGATGGGTGGTTGGTAGGTGTTTGGTTTCACAGCAAGGGGTAGCATATACTCTACAACCAATTTATATCAGATTTGTTCAATACTCCTTACTACCGATTCGTATCGGATTCGTTTCATGCATTTTACAACCGTTTTGTATCAGATACATTACATACTTTCTACCGTTGCCATTCGTTGTTTCCCCCATGCCGTGTGTTTTAGTTCCCGCAGCGGAACTTATGAATTGTTTGTACACTGTTCTTCTCTCTCATTTATTTACCAAAGTTAATGCCTGTGCGTCATGCATGGCGTCACACCACACTCTTCGGATGTGTTGCACACCCACTCCAGTCCAAAGCAAACCCAGTTGCACGTTCACTGTCCCAGGTAGGATTCGTTAGCTTGTTTGTCATGTCAAATTCGTGGCCACTTGTGGTATTACCCGTACCATATGTTCGGTTCCCGCAGTGGAGCTTACAAAATATTTGTACGCACTTCTCGCGTTCTATTTTCTACACCAAACCTTGTTGTTTTGCCCCATGCACGGCATCGCGCTACACCTTCACGATATGTTTCACTCCAGCCACAGTCCAACGCAAACTCTCTCGCAAGGCCCACTGTCGCAAGTAAGATTTGTTATTACATTCTTTATGTCCTATCAATTTTCTACCATTCGTTGTCTCCCATATCGTTCGTTAGTGGCCCCTACAGAACCTACGAATCAAACGGACGTTGTCCTTCTACCTTTTGCTGCTCGCTTAAAGGTACAAACCAGGCGTTTCTATCCTCTCTCAGTAACCCAATTCTTATTGATTGAGACCTTGCAACCATGCAAATCGTCTTAGCAGCCTGACACCCTTGTTAAGACCCTTGCAACACATGACCTTTACAAAACGCAAAAAAAAAAAAAACTTTGCCACCACGCAATCTCGGCCCAGCAACCTGACACCTGACGAGACCGTTGCAACCACGCAAAATCGTCTCAGCAGCCTGACACCCTTGTTGAGACCCTTGCAAACGCAATGGCGTCTCAGCAGCCCCACACTCATCGAGACCCTTGCAACCACGCAAAATCATCTCAGCAGCCTGACACCCTTGTTAAGACCCTTGCAACACATGACCCTTACAAAACGCAAAAAATATATATTATATATAAAAAAAAACGCTAAGAAAAAAATAAATATATATCAAAACGCAAAAAAACAAAACGTTGCCACCACGCAATCTCGGCCCAGCAACCTGACACCCTTGTTGAGACCCTTGCAAACGCAATACTGTCTCAGCAGCCCCACACTCATCGAGACCCTTGCAACCACGCAAATCATCTCAGCAGCCCGACACCCTTGTTAAGATCCTTGCAACACATGACTCTTACAAAACGCAAAATATATATATATATATATATAAAAAACGTTAAAAAAACAAAAAACGCAAAGAGAATTTTTTTTTATAAAAACACAAAAAAAAAAAAAAAATGTGCCACCACGTAATCTCAGCCCAGCAACCTGACACCTGTTGAGACCCTTGCAAATGCAATACCGTCTAAGCAGCCCCACACTCATCGAGACCCTTGCAACCACACAATACTGTCTCGAGCAACCTCCCACTCGTTAAAGACCTTTGTGACCATGCAGTCTCGCCCCAGCAACCTGCCATTTATAGAGACCCTGGCAGCCATACAAATCATCATGTACACTGCTGATGGTAAACGGATGTTTAGGAACAGTTGGGTGTTTTTTCAGCCGCCCCCAATCTCTCCTCTATGTTATCTTACCAGTACATCTACACGGGATCATTTATAGTCGTTTCTAGGCAGTTGAGTTAGAAACCTTCCCGAAAGAAAAAAAAATGGGTTCAGACAGATGTTCAGAGGCATTCAAAATGCCAATGCCTGTAACAGCTTGTAAACACTGCCAGACGCGGTAATTCATGTTTACCAGCGTTTCTTTCATAGTCGTTTTCATAAAAAAAAAAAAAAATTGTCTCAGCAACTTGACACTCATTTGAGACCCTTGCAAAATGTAATATCATCTCAGCTACCTCACACTCGTCTAGACCTTTTGCAACCACACAATCTCATCTCAGCAACATGACACCCGTTCAGACCTTTGCAGCCATACAAAGTCGTCTTAGCAGCCTGACACTCATTTGAGACCATTGCAAATGCAATATCGTCTCAGCAACCTGACACCCGTTCAGACCTTTGCAGCCATACAAAGTCATCTCAGCAGCCCGACACTCACTTGAGACCATTGCAAAATGAAACATCGTCTCAGCAACCCCTCACTTGTTGAGACCCGTGCAACCACAAAAGGCCATCTCAAAACAAACCTCGTAATCATCGAGACCTTTGCAACCACGCAATATCGTCTCAGCAAACCAGACTGAGACCCTTGCAACCACGCAATGCCGTCTCAAAACAAACCTTCATACTCGAGGCCCCTGCAACCACACAATATCATCCCAGCAACCTGACACTAACTGACACCCTTGCAACCACACAATATTGTCTGCAGTAGTATAAAACACTTTGCAGCACGCACCACATGCAAACCCGAATACAAACTAAACTTGCAAACACACCTCAGTGACAAACAATCAGCCACACAAGCACACAGTGGCACCTAGTTGGCCATTCATCTTCAGTGGCACGTGGGCCACTCATCTTTTCTCTGTCTTTTTCCCTGCGGTTAGTTCAGGTTTCCATCCAGCACCAGCACGTTGGTCTGCGGGCGCACGTTGGTCTGCGGGCACACGTTGGTCTGCGAGTGCACATTGATCAGCGAGTGCAGGTATATCGTCTTGTTGAGCACCTGTGTATTGTCTTGATTTTCTCACACCAATGCAAGATCCAGTCCAAGTTCTCAAACTAGAACAAGCATCAGTAGCAGACTTAGCTATGTGGGACAACTTCCCCACCTGATAGAACAGCATTTCAATCTTCATCCCGGCAGTGTCAGCCAAGCCACCAAGGGCTTTTGCGGCCATTTTTCGACCGCCACTGGTTCTCCAAACCTTGGCCCCCAGAAATTCTCTTAAATTTCTGCTTCACCCAGTCTTCATCACGCCTCGTGCTGTACCCCATCGTGGCAGCTGCCCAGGTCTGGGGCCACACTTGAACAGGACAGACAGTGTTCTTCACCACAGACAATCAGGCCACAGCCGACATCATCAATTAAGGTAGATCTAAGTCACTCCCCATCACGTCCTTCCTGCGCCTGCTCACGCAGCTGTCACTCCGTCACCAGTTTAATATGTTCTGTAGACATATTCCAGGCAAATGCAAAATCGCAGCTGATGCTCTGTCCCATTCCAACCTTACTTACCTTTTCCAGCAAGAGCCTGGAGCCGACCCAACAACTATCCCTGTCCCACCCTGGTCATTGCTGATGATGGACTGAAGTGGCATCTCACCAACTCAACCCAGCTTATTAACCACTCCTTGGCACGCAACACACTGAAGGCCTATCGCACTGCTTGGAACACTAACCGCTAATTTTTGGCCCCTTGCCCCGGAGCAGCAATAGGCAATGTTAGACACGTCCTAGCCTTCATATCGTATTGCCACACGCAGCTGACCCTTTCTCACAATACTATCACACAATATCTAGATGGCGTCCAGCATTTCCTGTCCCTGCAGGACCCCAGTAAACCGCCAGTATTCTCGAGCCCATGCAGTCAAGTCCCTCCTACAGGGCATACAGAAGCACCAACCTGTAGTCAGTGGCAAGCGCCTACCTTTCAAGAGTGCTCTCTTTAGGGACATGTCTGAAATCTTACTCGTTCCCTGTTTAGGGCTTTGCCCAGCATAGTCACCCAAACAGCCATCTACCAGGCCTTCTACGGTTCCCTACGACCTAGTGAATTTACAGTCAGTGGCTCCGGCAGTCAGACACTGCTCCAAAGCAACCCAACTCGCTTTCGAACCACTACACTCTGTCTGCAAACGCAACAAACCAGCCCTGGGGGTTGACATCAACCTGTTTCAGACTAACAACGCCTGACGCCCAGTGACGGTGCTCGACCGACTACTGCTCCATCTACCCAGCCAATCTGATGGTAGCTTGTTGCTACCCTTTCTAAACCAGCTCCCTGAGTGGCAGCCAGTCTGTCAAGCATGTCAGAATCCTCCTAAGCAACTTGTGCTTCAAACCCCAGTCAGTTCTCTGGACATTCTTTCCGAATTAGAGCAGCCTCAGCTGCCTCCCAACAGGGAGTACCAGACCACGTAATAAAGGTACCAGGATGATGGATGTCTCCTTGTTTTGCCACATACATCCCAAATCCTCAGGAAGAAATGGCACAAGCCTTTACCAAGCTGGCTCAATAAATACAAGAAATCAATAAAAGCTATTTCCCTATCTGAGTCTTTTCCCTTTTCTTGGCATACTGACCAGACCACCAAGGCACACTTCAGATCTATTTATGTTGTAAGTCTTGTCGCGTGTTTATGTGATCCACATCTCTCTCGGTCAGAGGGTAACGACCATAAATAAGAAGGCCAGTATGGTGGCCTGAGTTTATGGGAGGAGCCCCGGAGGGTATTTAAGCAGCCCACTCACACATACTCTTTGTCGGTTCAGTGTGCGGTACTACACGTCACTGGGCCGACTCTTCCCAGCTCACCTCATGTCTGTGAGTCTGCGCATTCAATCGTATTCAACATCACAAGCGCATTGCGGCTTCTCCGTTTATGGTCTTTCGACGGCGGTTCCCGCTTACTGTCGCAGGTAGGATTCAAACCTTTTCGTATCATGTGCAATCTTGCAATTCGTTATGCTTCCTATCCTGTCGGTGAGTCTGCGCATTCAATCGCATTCGACACCCTCCCGCCCTTCCCTTTTTCAGGGCACTTCTGAGCATATCCTTCTTCAATTAACTACCCATTACTTACTTTGGGTATGCCCCCTTTTCTTGGCATACTGACCTGACCACCAAGGCACACTTCAGGTTTATTTATGTTGTAAGTCTTGTCGCGTGTTTATGTGATCCACATCTCTCTTGGTCAGAGGGTAACGACTATATATATATATATATATATATATATATATATATATATATATATATATTTTTTTTTTACTTTCTGCTATAAAACATACCCAACAAAAAATGTAAAAAAAAATAATTTTTTCATCAATTTAGGCCAGGGACCGCAACACGCGGCCCGCAGGCCGCACCCAGCCCTGATCCGCTAAATCTCCGGCCCTGATCCGCTAAATCTCCACTGACGTGCTGACCCTGCCCCTGCCCCATGTAGCCTGTATGTTCGGAACAGACCGGTTGTAGTTAGAGCAGTGATTGGAGTGGGAGCATCAGTGGAGCTCCCGGCCCCGCCACCCCCTATATACTAGCTGGGGAATACAGAGGTCTGGGGGCAGGTGCGGGAGCTCCACTGACGCACCCACTCCGATCACTGGCTCTGACTACAGCCGCTCTGTTTTGAGTGGAGCTCCCGGCCCCACCCACTCTATGCTGGCTGGGGAATACGGAGGTCCTGGGGCGGGGACGGGAGCTCCACTGATGCTCCCACTCCGATCACTGACTCTCACTACAGCCACCTCTGTACCGCCTGAACACAGTCACCTCTGCACCCACTAACCACAGCCACCTCTGTACCCCCTTGGAAACAGCCACCTATTTACCCCCCTGTCCACAGCCACCTCTGCACCCCTCCATCCACAGTGACCTCTGTACCCCCCGTATACAGCCACCTCTGCACCCACCATCCACAGCCACCTCTGTACGCACTTGTACACAGCCACCTCTGTACCCCCTTGTACACAACCACCTCTGTATCCCCCCCTGTCCACAGCCACCGCTGTATCCCCCCTGTCCACAGCTACCTCTGTACCCCCTTGTACACAACCACCTCTGTACCCCCTTGTACACAGCCACTTCTGTATCCCCCATCAAAAGCCACCTCGGTATCCCCCCTGTCCACAGACACCTCGGTATCCCCCCCTATCCACAGACACCTCGGTATCGCCCCTGTCCACAGACACCTCGGTATCCCCCCGTCCACAGCCACCTCGGTATCCCCCCGTCCACAGCCACCTCAGTATCCCCCCGTCCACAGCCACCTCTGTACCTCACCATACACAGCCACCTCTGTACCCCCCCATCCATAGCCACCTATCCCCCCTGTCCACAGATACCTCTGTACCCCCCTACACAGCCACTTCTGTACCCCCCTGTTCACAGCCACCTCTGTACCCCCAGGTTCACAGCCACCTCTGTACCCCCGGGTTCACAGCCACCTCTGTACCCCCGGGTTCACAGCCACCTCTGTACCCACCATTCACAGCCATCTCTGTACCCTCCGTACACAGTCACTTCTGCAACTCTCATCCACAGCCACCTCTGTACCCCTCCATCCACAGCCATCTCTGTACCCCCCCATCCACAGCCACCTCTGTAACCCCCGTACACAGTCACCTCTGCACCTCCCACCCACAGCCACCTCTGCATCCCCCCCTGTACACAGTCACCTCTGTATCTCACCTGTCCACAGCCACCTCTGTATTCCCCCATCCACAGCCACCTCTGTAACCCCTATCCACAGCTACCTCTGTCCCCCCCGTATCCACAGCCACCTCTGTATCCCCCTCTGTCAACAGCCACCTCTGTATCCCCCTCTGTCCACAGCCACCTCAGTATCCCCCCTGTCCACAGCCAGCTCGGTATCCCCTTGTTCACAGCCACCTCTGTACCCCCCTGTCCACAGCCACCTCTGTACCCCCCTGTCCATAGCCACCTCTGTACCCCCGTACACAGAGAGGTGCTTTGCCTAGGCCCTGGAGTGCAAAGTGCTTGTAAAGTGCTACGTAGCTGCTGGCCCCCCACATGGATGAACTGCTGTTGTCCTGTCCAGGTATGTCCCTCTTTCTCTTTTGGCCTAGTCTCAGAGTGTCTCAGAGAGTGTCATCAGACTTACCACTGCTCAGACTGCTGTGCTGCTGCTTCATACTAGGTAATCGTGAGTCAGTGAGAGACTGTCTGTGATTATGTGTGGCAACTGGCAAAGTATGTGATTGAGGCTGGCTGGACTCAGTGGCTGACAAGAAAACAAGCAAGACATGTCTCAGCTGCAGAATTGTATTATTTTGGAAGTTCTTGAATGATTTGGATCTGCTGGACAACAGGATTGACAATGGATTTACAATGAGAGACTCAAAGACTATTTTTTTTTCATTCTCAATGTATGATATGCTACAGCAAAAATTACATTTACAAAGAAAGAACAATTAAATTGCCAGCAAATTACATTCATTGCCAGCTTCTAAAAAAAAAAACACTTCACAACCACAAAAATCACTCCACAGCTAAATACAGTAGAATTATTTTTTGCATTGGTACATGTTCCCCAGAGCAGTGCCCATCCCCATGCTATTTTGACACCCCCTTGCCTATTAACCCAGAAAATAGGCATTTTTAATTTGTCAGATTCATCTCCCATTGGTTTTAATAGCGTTTGGCATCTGAACTTCTTTTAAGTTTGCTGAACCCCTGCCAAACCAAACCCAGGGCAGTTCAGCTCATCACTAGTGTCTGTTAAGTCCCTTTACAAATAATAGCAAACGCTGACTTTCTGGTATGGACAGCATTTGATTGGCTAGTTTTAGCAACACCATTACTTGATAAATAATAACTAATCTACTTTGTAAAGAATGTAAATGCGTATTTAACATACAACAAGTTAATGTTAACATGTAAATATGAAAGATGAGTTAAAATATGATATTGCATCAGAAGTATTCTCCTGAGTGATCATGCAGCAAATGCAATGTACTGAATGTTAAGCACTGTAGGCAATCATCCAGAGTCTATGAATATCCTAAATGAAATGCTCTCAATAGTACCAAATATTACTCTATTAATTACCCTATCTTAGCAAAGTTAAAGTTAATCAAAGGCCTGTGCTGTTACATGACCCAGAATTCATATTTCACAGGGTTATATAGATTAAGAGGAAACTCTGCCTAGGAATGCAAACAAAAATATTTGGATAATGTAACACCAAGGGCATAGCTTTACCCACAGCAGCACATACCTTAGTTATGAAGAATCGACATAGAAAACTGAATGGGTAGACAGAAGTATACAGAACAGAGGATAGGTATGCAGCACTTGTTCCCAATGTCTGGGCAGAGAGTAACATCAAAGCATTATCCACAGCCGATCCAGACAAAATTAAAAAATATAATTCAGAAATAGATTGTTTTGGCCAGTTTGACATTGATTTTGATCATTCAGTCATCCTGCTTACAATTAAATCAAAGAGGCACGTGTAGGTCAGACAAATATAACATAACATTTATAATGAAATAACCACAAATGTCTTTTCTGTGCTCACATCATTATCAGTTTTATTCAACCCCCAAGTGACATTCAATCTTAGTACTTAGTACAACATCCTTTTACAGTTATAACAGCTTTTAAACGAGAAGCATAGCTTGACACAAGTGTCTTGCAGCGATCTACGGGTATCTTCGCCCATTCCTCATGGGCAAAAGCCTCCAGTTCAGTCACATTCTTAGGCTTGCTAACTGCAACTGCTTTCTTTAAGTCCCACCAGAGGTTCTCAATTGGATTTAAGTCTGGTGACTGCGATGGCCACTCCAAAATGTTCCAGCCTTTAATCTGCAACCATGCTCTAGTGGACTTGGAGGTATGCTTGGGATCATTGTCCTGTTGAAAGGTCCAACGTCTCCCAAGCCTCAGGTTTGTGACAGACTGCATCACATTGTCATCCAATATCTCCTGGTACTGAAGAGAATTCATGGTACCTTGCACACGCTGAAGCTTCCCTGAACCTGCAGAAGCAAAACAGCCCCAAAGCATGATTGACCCCCCACCATTCTTCACAGTAGGCAAGGTGTTCTTTTCATCATAGGCCTTGTTCTTCCTCCTCCAAACATAGCGTTGATCCATGGGCCCAAACAGTTCTAATTTTGTTTCATCAGTCCACAGAGCACAATCCCACAACTTCTGTGGTTTGTCCACATGACTTTTGGCATACTGCAGTTGACTCTTCTTATTCTTTGGAGACAGCAAGGGGGTGCGCCTGGGAGTTCTGGCATGGAGGCCTTCATTACGCAGTGTGCGCCGTATTGTCTGAGTAGAAACTTCAGTACCCACATCTGACAAATCTTTTCTCAGTTCCTCAGCAGTCACACGGGGACTTTTCTCCACTCTACGCTTCAGGTAGCGCACAGCAGTCGAAGTCAGCATCTTCTTTCTGCCACGACCAGGTAGCGTTTCAACAGTGCCCTTTGCCTTGAATTTGCGAATGATGCTTCCTATGGTGTCTCTTGGTATGTTTAACATCTTTGCAATCTTCTTATAGCCATTGCCCTTCCTGTGAAGAGTAATCACCTCTTCTCTTGTCTTCCTAGGCCATTCTTTTGACTTCACCATGTTTGTAACCACACCAGTAAATGTCTAGAAGGAGCTGAGTATCACAGTCATTTTAAAGCTGCCTAATTGGTGCTTATTAGGCTTTATTGCTGCTCCCTGACATCCACAGGTGTTTTCAATACCTGATTGAAAACACTTCAATGAACCTCTGTTCTTCAGAGTGGTAGTCTTTAAGGGGTTGAATAATTGTGTAAATAAAGAATGCCCAAAATAAACATTTACTACTGTATTACAAAACCAATTGATGTCATTTTAGTTGCACATGGTTCTTTTTAAGAAGTCCTTGTAGGATTTCATTCTGAATACAATTACAAATGTACACTAAATTCCCTAAAACCCTTTACAGCATTGGGGGTTGAATAATTTTGAACAAAACTGTACACGCCTAATGTAGACTGCGAGCAATCATACTGACATTAATTGTGCAGGCATACTCTATCATTGTCACCATCGAGAAGCCAACTCTAATGCCGCATACACACCATCACTTTATGTGATGAAAAAAAACGACACTTTCTGTGAAGTAAAAAATGACGTTTTTGAAACTTCAATTTTCAAAGACGAAGTTGCCTACACACCATCGTTTTTCTCACAATGTTCTTGCAAAGTGAGGTTACGTTCCACCACGTTTTACCATTGAAGTAGCTTCTGGGCATGCGTGGATGAAAAAACGTCTTACAAAACGACGTTTTTTGCTACACACGGTCAATTTCTGTGAAGTAAAAAGTGCACTTTTGAAAAACGACACATAAAATTGAAGCATGCTTCAATTTTTTTTGGTCGTTTTTTACAAGACATAAAACGACGTTTTCCCCCACACACAGTCAATTAAAGTGACGTTTTTAAAAACGTCATTTTTTTTCATCACATAAAGTGATGGTGTGTACGGGGCATAAGAAAAGCATTGCAGGAGTTCATGCATATAGTCACAAAATAGCTACAAGCAGGGCCGTTAGAAGGAATTTGGGGGCCCCAAGCAAAATTGTCATGGAGGCCCCCCCCCCCCGCACACAAAGCCCCCCCATGTTTTTTTTTTACAGCCCCCCCCTCTACCTTACCGCGTGGCAGGAGATTCAGTTTCCTGTTCCTGGGGGGTAATATGTACAGGAGAGGAGTGCAGAGTGTATGGTGGGGGGTAATATGTAGAGGAGAGGAGTGTGGAGTGTATGGCGGGGGGTAGTTAGTGGATAGAGGAGTGCAATACCACCTCCTGATAGTCTGTCAGCCACTGCTACACTACCTTGGTGGTGGGGAACTCCGAAGGATGTAAGGACCCCACACCAGTGTGAAGTACAGGGGAAGGCAGTGCGGTGGACAGGGGGGCTGCAGAGTGGTCAGGGGGGCGGCAGAGTAGTCAGAGGGGTAGTGGGATGCACATGGGGACAGTGGGACGCATAGAGGGACAGTGGGATGGACATAGTTACATAGTTACATAGTTAGTCAGGTTGAAAAAAGACACAAGTCCATCCAGTTCAACTACAAAAAATAAAAAAACAAAAATAAAAAACACAGTAAAATCCTATACACCCAACTCCATTCCCACAGTTGATCCAGAGGAAGGCAAGAAACCCCAGCAGAGCATGATCCAATTTGCTACAGCAGGGGAAAAAATTCCTTCCTGATCCCCCGAGAGGCAATCGGATTTACCCTGGATCAACTTTACCTACAAATCTTAATACTCAAGTTATATTCTGTACATTTAGGAAAGAATCCAGGCCTTTCTTAAAGCAATCTACTGAGCTGGCCAGAACCACCTCTGGAGGGAGTCTGTTCCACATTTTCACAGCTCTTACTGTGAAGAAACCTTTCCGTATTTGGAGGTGAAATCTCTTTTCCTCTAGACGTAAAGAGTGCCCCCTTGTCCTCAGTGTTGACCGTAAAGTGAATAACTCAACACCAAGTTCACTGTATGGACCTCTTATATATTTGTACATGTTGATCATATCCCCCCTTATTCTCCTCTTCTCAAGAGTGAATAAATTCAGTTCCTCTAATCTTTCCTCACAGTGTGGGGGACAGTGGGATGGACAGTGGGACGCACAGAGGGACAGTGGGATGGACAGTGTGGGGGACAGTGGGATGGACAGTGGGACGCTCAGAGGGACAGTGGGATGGACAGTGTGGGGGACAGTGGGATGGACAGTGGGACGCACAGAGGGACAGTGGGATGGACAGTGTGGGGAATAGTGGGATGGACAGTGGGACGCACAGAGGGACAGTGGGATGGACAGGGGGACGCAAAGAGGGACAGTGGGATGGACAGTGTGGGGGACAGTGGGATGGACAGTGGGACGCACAGAGGGACAGTGGGATGGACAGGGGGACACACAGAAGGACAGTGGGATGGACAGTGTGGGGGACAGTGGGATGGACAGTGGGACGCACAGAGGGACAGTGGGATGGACAGGGGGACGCACAGAGGGACAGTGGGATGGACAGTGTGGGGGACAGTGGGATGGACAGTGGGACGCACAGAGGGACAGTGGGATGGACAGTGGGACGCACAGAGGGACAGTGGGATGGACAGTGGGATGCACAGAGGGACAGTGGGATGGACAGTGTGGGGGACAGTGGGATGGACAGGGGGACGCACAGAGGGACAGTGTCAGAGAGTTGTATCCTGCTTGAGAAATCTAAACAAGCACTCTTCATTCATCGTCACTCTGCTGTAGTTATGATAGGGAGAGGCTGCTGCTGATTCTTAGGGACAATGTCAGAGAGTTGTATCCTGCCTCAGAAATCTAAAATAAGCACTATTTATTCATAGAACTCTGCTGTAGTTATGATAGGGAGAGGCTGCTGCTGATTCTTAGGGACAGTGTCAGAGAGTTGTATCCTGCTATATAGGTGAATCTCTGCCCCATTCACCAGCACTCCACCTGTCCCCTGTGATATACTGTCTGTGCAGTACATTGTTTAGGGCTGGCTTCCTGCTTATTGCTATAGGTAGAGAAATATATAGGTGAATCTCTGCCCATTTCACCAGCACTCTACCCGTCCCCTGTGATATACTGTCTGTGCAGTACATTGTTTAGGGCTGGCTTCCTGCTTATTGCTATAGGTAGAGAAATATATAGGTGAATCTCTGCCCATTTCACCAGCACTCCACCTGTCCCCTGTGATATACTGTCTGTGCAGTACATTGTTTAGGGCTGGCTTCCTGCTTATTGCTATAGGTAGAGAAATATATAGGTGAATCTCTGCCCATTTCACCAGCACTCTACCTGTCCCCTGTGATATACTGTCTGTGCAGTACATTGTTTAGGGCTGGCTTCCTGCTTATTGCTATAGGTAGAGAAATATATAGGTGAATCTCTGCCCATTTCACCAGCACTCTACCTGTCCCCTGTGATATACTGTCTGTGCAGTACATTGTTTAGGGCTGGCTTCCTGCTTATTGCTATATGTAGAGAAATATATAGGTGAATCTCTGCCCATTTCACCAGCACTCTACCTGTCCCCTGTGATATACTGTCTGTGCAGTACATTGTTTAGGGCTGGCTTCCTGCTTATTGCTATAGGTAGAGAAATATATAGGTGAATCTCTGCCCATTTCACCAGCACTCTACCTGTCCCCTGTGATATACTGTCTGTGCAGTACATTGTTTAGGGCTGGCTTCCTGCTTATTTCTATATGTAGAGAAATATATAGGTGAATCTCTGCCCGTTTCACCAGCACTCTACCTGTCCCCTGTGATATACTGTCTGTGCAGTACATTGTTTAGGACTGGATTCCTGCTTATTGCTATAGGTAGATACATATATAGGTGAATCTCTGCCCATTTCACCAGCACTCCACCTGTCCCCTGTGATATACTGTCTGTACAGTACATTGTTTAGGGCTGGCTTCCTGCTTATTGCTATAGGTAGAGAAATATATAGGTGAATCTCTGCCCATTTCACCAGCACTCCACCTGTCCCCTGTGATATACTGTCTGTGCAGTACATTGTTTAGGGCTGGCTTCCTGCTTCTTGCTATAGGTAGAGAAATATATAGGTGAATCTCTGCCCATTTCACCAGCACTCTACCTGTCCCCTGTGATATACTGTCTGTGCAGTACATTGTTTAGGGCTGGCTTCCTGCTTATTGCTATAGGTAGAGAAATATATAGGTGAATCTCTGCCCATTTCACCAGCACTCCACCTGTCCCCTGTGATATACTGTCTGTGCAGTACATTGTTTAGGGCTGGCTTCCTGCTTCTTGCTATAGGTAGAGAAATATATAGGTGAATCTCTGCCCATTTCACCAGCACTCCACCTGTCCCCTGTGATATACTGTCTGTGCAGTACATTGTTTAGGGCTGGCTTCCTGCTTATTGCTATAGGTAGAGAAATATATAGGTGAATCTCTGCCCATTTCACCAGCACTCCACCTGTCCCCTGTGATATACTGTCTGTGCAGTACATTGTTTAGGGCTGGCTTCCTGCTTCTTGCTATAGGTAGAGAAATATATAGGTGAATCTCTTCCCATTTCACCAGCACTCTACCTGTCCCCTGTGATATACTGTCTGTGCAGTACATTGTTTAGGGCTGGCTTCCTGCTTATTGCTATAGGTAGAGAAATATATAGGTGAATCTCTGCCCATTTCACCAGCACTCCACCTGTCCCCTGTGATATACTGTCTGTGCAGTACATTGTTTAGGGCTGGCTTCCTGCTTATTGCTATAGGTAGAGAAATATATAGGTGAATCTCTGCCTATTTCACCATATTACACTATTTTTGTATTTAAAATTTCTCAAAATTAGGGCAAGACCCTAAATTTGAGAAATATGAGGAAAACGTCAAATAAGGGACGTGACCGTGGTCGTGGTGCTGCTGGTGGAGCTCCTGTTACAGGGAGAGGACGTGGTCAATCTGTGCCAGCTACACGCACAAGTGAAACACCTTTCTCAGGTGCGAGTAGCCGACAGAACCTGCAGCAGTATTTGGTCGGGCCTAATCCAGCTCTACGAATGTTGAGGCTAGGAGAAGAACAGGCGGTAGTAGATTGGGTTGCTGACAGTGCCTCCAGTTCCTTCACATTGTTTTCCAACCAGTTTTGTGCTGAAAGTTCAGAGTTGGCGCCTGCAGCCGATGTCCACCATCAGTCTGTCACCTCACCCCCTTGCAAATCAGCCAAGCAGTCTGAGCCCCAAAGCATGCAGCAGTCTATTCTTTTTTTTGATGAGTCTGTTAGCATGTGTTCCCAGGGCCATCCACCTAGCCCAGCCCCAGAAGGGGAAGAGATTGAGTGCACCGATGCCCAACCACTTATATTTCAAGATGAGTACATGGGGGGACCATCACAGCACGTCTTGGATGATGATGAAACACAGTTGCCAACTGGTGCTTTTGCAATTGTGCAGACCGACAAGGAGGGCAGTGGTGAAGACTGGGTGGAAGATGATGTAGAGGACGATGAGGTCCTCGACCCGACATGGAATCAACCTCATGCAGGTGACCCGTGTAGTTCGGAGGAAGAGGCGGTGGTCGCACAGAGCCACCAGTACAGCAGAAGAGGGAGCAGGGTGCCAAAGCAGAGCATCCGTCCCCTAGACAGTACGCCTGCTACTGCCCAACGCAGCAAGGGACCGAGCACACCAAAGCCAGGTCCAAGGAGTTCCCTAGCATGGCAGTTCTTCACACAATGTGCTGATGACAAGACACGCGTGGTTTGCACGTTGTGCAATCAGAGCCTGAAGCGAGGCATAAACGTTCTCAACCTGAGCACAACCTGCATGACCAGGCTTCTAAGTGCAAAGCACAAGCTGCAGTGGAGTAGACACCTTAAAAACCAAGAAAGGTCTCTGGCTCCTCCTGCTTCCTCTTCAGCATCAGTCTCGGGCCTCTCTGCCTCTTCATCCACCTCTGTAGTGACAGTGCCACCTGCCACCCCTCAATTAGAGGACCGGCAAGCAACACAACCACCTGGGTCACCAAACATCTCCACAATGTCCCATGGAAGCATTCAGCTCTCCATCTCCCAAACACTGGAGCATAAGAGGAAGTACCCCTCTACCCCCCCGCGATCCCTAGCCCTGAATGCCAGCATTTCAAAATTACTGGCCTTTGAAATGCTGTCATTCCGTCTGGTGGAGACGCAGAGTTTTAAAAGCCTGATGGCATTGGCTGTCCCACAGTACGTCGTGCCCAGCCGCCACTACTTTTCCAGGCGAGCCATCCCTTCCCTGCACAACCAAGTGGGGGACAAAATCAGGTGTGCACTGCGCAACGCCATCTGTGCCAAGGTCCACCTAACTACGGATACGTGGACCAGTAAGCACGGTCAGGGACGTTATATCTCCCTAACAGCGCACTGGGTAAATGTAGTGGCGGCTGGGCCTGAGGCGGATAGCAGTTTGGCGCATGTCCTTCCACACCGAGGATTGCAGGGCGCTTCAGTTTGCCTCCTGTTCCTAACTCCTTCTACTCCGCTTCCTCATCCTCTACCGCCTCCTCATCCAGTCAGCGTAACAAATTCACCACCAACTTCAGCACAGCCATGGGTAAACGCCAGCAGGCAGTTTTAAAACGTTCCTGTTTGGGGGAAAAACCACACACCGCGCAGGAGTTGTGGAGGGACATGGAACAAAAGACCGATGAGTGGTTGGCGTCAGTGAGCCTCAAGCCGGGCCTGGTGGTGTGCGATAACGGGCGAAATCTCGTAGCAGCTCTGGGCCTAGCCGGTTTGACGCACATCCCTTGCCTGGCGCATGTGCTGAATTTGGTGGTGCAGAGTTTCCTGAAAACTTACCCCGATATGCCACAGCTGCTGCAAAAAGTGCGGGCCATCTGTGCGCACTTTCGGCGTTCTCACCCTGCTGCTGCTCGCCTGGCAGCGATGCAGCGTAACTTCGGACTTCCCGCTCACCGCCTCATATGTGATGTGCCCACAAGGTGGAACTCCACCTTGCACATGCTGGCCAGACTGTGCGAGCAGCTGCAGGCGATAGTGGAGTCCCAGCTGCAGCACGCACGCGTGAGTTGCTCTGCGGAACAGAACCACTTTACCACCAATAACTGGGCCTCCATGCGAGACCTGTGTGCCTTGTTGCGCTGTTTTGAGTACTCCACCAACATGGCCAGTGCCGATGACGCCGCTCTCAGCGTGACTATCTCAGTTCTATGCCTCCTTGAAAAAACTCTACGGGCGATGATGGAAGAGGATGTGGCACAGGAGGAGGAGGAGGAGGAGGAGGAATCAGGATCATTTCCAAGGCTTTCAGGGCAGTCATTCACAAGTGGCTCCGAGGGTGGGTTCGTGCACCAACAAAGGCCAGGTACACAATTGTCCAGCAAGGGCACAGTTCTGGAGGATGACACGGTGGAGGATGAGGAGGAGGAAGACATGGAAGAGGAGGAGGAACCATGTTCACAGCAGGATGGCATCCAGACCAGCTCATGGCCATTACTGGTGCGTGGCTGGGGGGATACAGAGGACACAGATGATACACCTCCCACAGAGGACAGCTGTTCGTTGCCTCTGGGCAGCCTGGCACACATGAGCAATTACATGCTGCAGTGTCTCCGCAACGACCGGCTTGTTTCGCACATTATAACAGGTGCTGATTACTGGGTGGCCACGCTGCTGGATCCCCGTTACAAGGACAATGTACCGTCCTTAATCCCCTCACTGGAGCTTGAACGCAAGATGCGCGTGTACAAGCGCACGCTGGTAGACGCGCTGCTGGTGCAATTCCCACCTGCCAGCGGGGGCACAGTGGAAGCAGAAGGCGAAGGCAGAGGAGCAGGACGAGGTCGCCAACGCAGTAGGGGCACCGACAGCGAAGGCAGGGTTAGCATGGCCGAAATGTGGAAAAGCTTTGTTAGCACGCCACAACAAACAGCACCACCAGCTGATATGGAACGTTTTAGCAGGAGGCAGCATTTCAGCAACATGGTGGAGCAGTATGTGTGCACACGCCTACACGTACTGAATGACGGCTATGCCCTCTTAAACTTCTGGGTCTCCAAATTGGGCACATGGCCTGAGCTTGCCCTTTACGCCTTGGAGGTGCTGGCCTGCCCTGCGGCCAGTGTATTGTCTGAACGTGTATTTAGCACGACAGGGGGCGTTATCACAGACAAGCGCAGCCGCCTGTCCAGAGCCAATGTGGACAAGCTCACGTTCATTAAAATGAACCAGGCATGGATCCCACAGGACTTGTCCATACCTTGTGCAGAATAGACACCGGGCCGGCCTTACCCAGCCATTGTTTTTTTTCTGATATTTCTAGGGTTGCCATCTCATCCCTTTCAAAGCAAAAACATATTAATTACACAGGTTCTCTGGCTGATTAAGTTGCTGCTAATTAAACTCACTTGGTGCCTTATCGACATTAAATTAGCCCCAGAACCTGTGTAATTACTCTGTGTTCAGGTTTAAAGGGATGAGGTAGCAACCCTAGATCTGTCTCACTATTTTGGGGTTTACCCTAATTTAAAAAAAAAATCAATTAAAAACCAAAACCTGCTGTGTTGGCTACCTCCTCCTCCTCCTCCTCCACCGCTGCTTCTACCTTCAGTCACATTCTTAGGCTTGCGCACTGCAACTGCTTTCTTTAAGTGCCACCAGAGGTTCTCAATCGGATTTAAGTCTGGTGACTGCGATGGCCACTCCAAAATGTTCCAGCCTTTAATCTGCAACCATGCTTTAGTGGACTTGGAGGTATGCTTGGGATCATTGTCCTGTTGAAAGGTCCAACGTCTCCCAAGCCTCAGGTTTGTGACGGACTGCATCACATTGTCATCCAATATCTCCTGGTACTGAAGAGAATTCATGGTACCTTGCACACGCTGAAGCTTCCCTGTACCTGCAGAAGCAAAAAAGGCCCAAAGCATGATTGACCCCCCGCCATGCTTCACAGTAGGCAAGGTGTTCTTTTCATCATAGGCCTTGTTCTTCCTCCTCCAAACATAGCGTTGATCCATGGGCCCAAACAGTTCTAATTTTGTTTCATCAGTCCACAGAACACAATCCCAAAACTTGTGTGGTTTGCCCACATGACTTTTGGCATACTGCAGTCGACTCTTCTTATTCTTTGGAGACAGCAAAGGGGTGCGCCTGGGAGTTCTGGCATGAAGGCCTTCATTACGCAGTGTGCGCCATATTGTTTGAGCAGAAACTTCAGTACCCACATCTGACAAATCTTTTCTCAGTTCCTTAGCAGTCACACGGGGACTTTTCTCCACTCTACGCTTCAGGTAGAGTACAGCAGTCGAAGTCAGCATCTTCTTTCTGCCACGACCAATTTTGCATTTACTACTGTATTACAAAACCAATTGATGTCATATTAGTTGCATATGGTTCTTTGAGAAGTCCTTGTAGGATTTCGTTCTGAATACAATTACAAATGTACACTAAATTCCCTAAAACCCTTTACAGCATTGGGGGGTTGAATAATTTTGAACAAAACTGTATGGACCTCGTCCTCCAAGGTCAAAATCATTATATTTTTATTTTTTTATGTTATTTTAAGTTATTTCCCTATCCACATTTATTTCCAGAGTACTTGCCATGCTCTTCCCGACATTTTGATGCCATTTGCAGCCCTCCAGCCCTTTCCCTTCATTTTTCAGAGACATTTTTGTAGTCAAAAGTCCGGGTCCCCATTGACTTCAATGGGGTTTGGGTCCGGGTCAAAGTCCGGGTTCGGGTTCGGTCCCGAACCCGAACATTTTTTTCAAAGTCCGGGTTCGGGTCCGAACCCGAACATCCAGGTGTCCGCTCAACTCTAATTATCATATATTAAGGCATCCAGAACACATCTCTCAGCAGCTTTATATAAGCAATACTAAGTAATTATTGCTATGCAGTGGACAGACGGCAACAATAGCAAAAGCTCCCACAAACACAGATACAGATGTAGCAAGGAAGTGGGGATTAGGAATAAGATAAGGCAAACTGGAGTTAGTGAACAAACCGCTATACCTGCCCAGAGCCTCCTCTAGTACCCATTCCAGGTTTCCAGAACAATATAGCCTGGCGTATTGGCGATTAAAAAGACTATAACAGCTGCTGAAAATTATACAAGTGAAGCCAAAGGGCTCCAAAGGACCTGAGGACCTGAAGGGTTCAATGGTAGCAGCAAGTGTACCCGGTGATGGCTGCTCTGGATAAACTCGGGCTCTGATACAGCTCTAGGAGGTCTGATAGATAGATCCGGGTAATGCCGAGCGGCTCCTGGTAACAGCTCCGAAGGGTCTAATGAAGAACTCTGCCAGCAGTAGCAAACGCTCCAGGAAATGCAGAGCTGCTCCAAGGGGTCTGATGGGTAGATCTGACCGATCCAACAGCTTAAACAGCCACTCCGGGGTAGTGCTGAGAGGCTCAGAGCGGATTCCAATGTCTCCAAGGAGTCTGATAGAGATTTATGCCAGCTGCAGCAGTTGCTCCGAGTGATACCAAGCGGCTCCGAAGTGTTAATGGATCCGAGCAGCGAGAAATGCCAGGTAGTGCCGAGCAGCTCTAAAGGGTCCAATGGAACTGGTAGCGGCAGATGGTGTGAATGTTGCCAGATGTTACGCCTTGGAGTCCTAGTATAAGGCAAAGGCAGTTCCGAAGTGCTAGCTAGGGATGAGCCGAACATACCCGGGTTCGGTTCGCATCAGAACGTTCGAACAGACCGCGGGTTCGCGCGAACATTTAGAACCCCATTGAAGTCTATGGGACTCGAACGTTCGAATTCAAAAACGATCATTTTAAAGACCAATATTCAATTTAATGTTGGTAAACGTCTTTCAGAACCCGGGTCTTGCCCCAGGGAACATGTATCAATCGAAAAAAATATTTTAAAAACGGACGTTTTTGCGGAGCAGCGATTTTAATGATGTTTAAAGTGAAAAAAAAAAAATGAAAAATTCCTTCAAATATCACACCTGCTGTGTGTCTCTAGTAGTGGCACATGTTTAGAAATGTCCCTGCACAACATTAAATTATTATAAGAACAAAGTAATTTAATACTGGTTGCGCACGTGCTGTCTGGGAACAATATCTCGATTATTTTAGGGGTGGTGGGGGGGTGGCATTATCTTTTTGGGAAAGCAAAATTGTAGAAAAAAGGGCACCCCTCAAACATACTGTAATTGTAGCGCAACAAAGAGCCACGTGCAAAGTATTGCATCAAAAATTGTTATTAGGCGCCCTTGTTACAAAGGGGCATAAAAATGTGTCCGTAGGCGCAACATAACACTGCAACCCCTCCCAATATCTGTAATTGGAGCGCAACAAGGAGCCACGTGCAAAGTATTGCATCAAAAATTGTTATTAGGCGCCCTTGTTACACAGGGGCATAAAAATGTGTCCATAGGCGCAACATAACACTGCAACCCCTCCCAATATCTGTAATTGGAGCGCAACAAGGAGCCACGTGCAAAGTATTGCATCAAAAATTGTTATTAGGCGCCCTTGTTACACAGGGGCATAAAAATGTGTCCGTAGGCGCAACATAACACTGCAACCCCTCCCAATATCTGTAATTGGAGCGCAACAAGGAGCCACGTGCAAAGTATTGCATCAAAAATTGTTATTAGGCGCCCTTGTTACACAGGGGCATAAAAATGTGTCCGTAGGCGCAACATAACACTGCAACCCCTCCCAATATCTGTAATTGGAGCGCAACAAGGAGCCACGTGCAAATTATTGCATCAAAAATTGTTATTAGGCGCCCTTGTTACACAGGGGCATAAAAATGTGTCCGTAGGCGCAACATAACACTGCAACCCCTCCCAATATCTGTAATTGGAGCGCAACAAGGAGCCACGTGCAAAGTATTGCATCAAAAATTGTTATTAGGCGCCCTTGTTACACAGGGGCATAAAAATGTGTCCGTAGGCGCAACATAACACTGCAACCCCTCCCAATATCTGTAATTGGAGCGCAACAAGGAGCCACGTGCAAAGTATTGCATCAAAAATTGTTATTAGGCGCCCCTGTTACACAGGGGCACAAAAATTGTGCCTTAGGCCACGTGCAAAGTATTGCATCAAAAATTGTTATTAGACGCCCCTGTTACACAGGGGCACAAAAATTGTGCCTTAGGCCTTAGGCCACATGCAAAGTATTGCATCAAAAATTGTTATTAGACACCCCTGTTACACAGGGGCAGAAAAATTAGGCCTTAGGCCTTAGGGCACGTGCAAAGTATTGCATCCAAAATTGATATTAGGCGCAACATAACACTGCAACCCCTCCCAATATCTGTAATTGGAGCGCAACAAGGAGCCACGTGCAAAGTATTGCATCAAAAATTGTTATTAGGCGCCCCTGTTACACAGGGGCACAAAAATTGTGCCTTAGGCCACGTGCAAAGTATTGCATCAAAAATTGTTATTAGACGCCCCTGTTACACAGGGGCACAAAAATTGTGCCTTAGGCCTTAGGCCACATGCAAAGTATTGCATCAAAAATTGTTATTAGACACCCCTGTTATACAGGGGCAGAAAAATTAGGCCTTAGGCCTTAGGCCACGTGCAAAGTATTGCATCCAAAATTGATATTAGGCGCAACATAACACTGCAACCCCTCCCAATATCTGTAATTGGAGCGCAACAAGGAGCCACGTGCAAAGTATTGCATCAAAAATTGTTATTAGATGCCCCTGTTACACAGGGGCACAAAAATTGTGCCTTAGGCCACATGCAAAGTATTGCATCAAAAATTGTTATTAGACGCCCGTTACACAGGGGCACAAAAATTAGGCCTTAGGCCACGTGCAAAGTATTGCATCAAAAATTGTTATTAGGCGCTCCTGTTAAAAATTAGGCCTTAGGCACTGGTGGCGGAGCACAGAAAAACAAAATTTCTTACTAGCTAACAGCATGAAAAGTGAGGAGGAGAAGGATATTCCATCAGCAGCACAACAGGACAGTCACTCAGCATCAGCAGTCTCAAAGGGATCTGATATTTCAACACAAAATTCTTATTCAGTAACATCAGCATCAGGTGCTTGGTAGCCGGTGTTGATCCAAGCCTGATTCATTTTGATGAAGGTCAGTCGATCAACAGAGTCGGTGGAGAGGCGTACCCTGTGATCGGTCACAAAGCCTCCAGCAGCACTGAATGTACGTTCTGAAAGAACACTGGATGCAGGGCAAGCCAGTAGCTCAATTGCGTACTGTGCAAGCTCTGGCCAGTGATCCATCCTCAAGACCCAGTAAGCCAGAGGATTTTTCGTGGGGAAGGTGTCCAAGTCGGATCTTGCCGCTAGGTATTCCCGGACCATGTAAACCAGACGCTGGCGATGGTTGCTGGAACCGGTCAGACCTTGGGGCTGCGGACAAAAAAATTGTCTGAACGCATCGCTCAGACGGCCACCTTCTCCACCGCTCCTTCTCTGACTCACCGAAGCCTCAGCAAGACGTTGTCCAGGGCCAGGTTTTGGTAATCCCCCCGGTTCTGGGAACGCATTGCACAGACCCTTCTGCAAGGCCTCCCGCAGTAGTTTCATTTTCTGCTCCCTCTGCGATGGCAACATAAGATCCGTTACCTTACTCTTGTAGCGTGGATCAAGGAGAGTTGCCAGCCAGTAATGATCCCTCTCCTTGATAGCACGTACACGAGGATCCTTACGCAGGCTTTGCAGAATCAGGGAGGCCATGCAGCGTAGGTTTGCAGAGGCATTCGGGGCACAGTCCTCTGGGTCACTGAGGACGACAGGATCCTCAGCCACCTCATCCCAGCCACGTAAAAGTCCACGTGTTCCTTGGGACTGTAAATGATCCCTTGAAGACTGCTGCTGTTGATGCTGAGTGCTAGGCTCCACCTCCATGCTGCTGATACAATCCTCCTCCTCCTCCTCCTCCTCTTCCTCATCCTCCTCCTCCTCTTCCTGTGTTCCAGGTGGGCAAGCAGGAACAGTGTCTGGATAAAGGGGGCCTTGAGAGGTAAGGAAGTCCTCCTCTTCCTCCCTCTGTTCTGCCTCAAGGGCCCTGTCCATTATTCCACGTAGGGTGTGCTCCAACATGTGAATAAGCGGGACAGTCTCACTGATGCATGCACTGTCACTGCTCACCATCCTCGTGGCCTCCTCAAATGGTGACAGGACAGTGCATGCATCCCTGATCAAGGCCCACTGGCGTGGTGAAAAAAACCCAAGCTCCCCTGAGCCAGTTCTGCTGCCATATTGGCACAGGTACTCATTGATGGCCCTCTGCTGCGTGTGCAGCCGCTGCAGCATGGCCAACGTAGAGTTCCATCTGGTGGGCATGTCACAGATTAGGCGGTTCTTGGGCAGGTTGTATTCCCTCTGGAGGTCTGTCAGCCGAGCAGTGGCATTATATGACCTCCGGAAATGCACACAGACTTTCCTGGCCTGCCTCAGGACATCCTGTAAGCCAGGGTACCTGCCCAAGAACCGCTGCACCACCAAATTGAGAACATGCGCAAAACAGGGCACATGGGTGAGTTTTCCACGTCGCAGGGCAGAGAGGAGGTTGGTGCCATTATCGCTGACCACCATTCCAGGCTTCAGCTGGCGTGGCGTCAACCACCTCTGAGCCTGCCCCTGCAGAGCTGAAAGAACCTCTTCCCCAGTGTGGCTCCTGTCTCCCAAGCACACCAGCTCTAGGACCGCATGGCATCTCTTGGCCTGCATTCCTGCGTAGCCCGTCGTACGCCTACGGAGCACGGCTGGTTCTGAGCCAACATCACCACAGGAAGAGGCCACAGAGGAAGAAGAAGAGGAGGGGGTGGAGGAGAGAGGTGTGTCACAAGCAGTTGTAGTGTTTTGGAGGCGTGGTGGTGGAACAACCTCCAAAACTACTGTGCCTTGACCTGCGTCCTTCCCAGCTGCCAGCAGAGTCACCCAATGGGCCGTAAAAGACAGGTAACGTCCCTGTCCATGCCTGCTGGACCATGAGTCAGCGGTAAGATGCACCTTACCACTGACCGCCCTGTCCAGCGAGGTATGGACATTGCCTTCCACATGCCGGTAGAGAGCCGGAATCTCCTTCCGTGAAAAAAAGTGGCGTTTGGGTACTTGCCACTGAGGTACTGCACATTCCACAAACTCACGGAAGGGGGCAGAATCTACCAACTGAAAAGGTAGCAGTTGAAGTGCTAGCAATTTTGCTAAGCTAGCATTCAACCGCTGGGCATGTGGATGGCTGGGAGCGTACTTCTTTCGGCGCTGCAGCAGCTGGGGCAGGGAAATTTGTCTGGTAATATCAGTAGATTGGCCGGATGTACTACCACTACTACGTTGTGACACACCTATTTCTACACCTTCGGTGCAGGCTGCAGAGAGGACTAGGGGTCTAGTGGGGTTTGAGGTCACAGAAGGGCAAGGGGAGGACCGCTTTGGTCTTTGGTGTGGGTCTTTCTGGTATGCCTGCCAACGAGCTGCATGGCAGGTCGACATATGTCTGGACAAGCATGTGGTGCCCAAGCGGGTGATGTTTTGGCCACGCGAGATACGCTTGAGACATATGTTGCAAACAGCAAAGGTAGCATCTGATGGACAGGTTTCAAAAAAGGCCCACACCAAAGAACTTTTGCTGTACCGTTGAGACACAGCAGCGCCACGTAATGCAGTTGGTGTACTGCCCTTAAGCTGACCCCTGGAGGGCTTCCTGCCTCTTTGAAGATGTGCCTGTGCCTCGTCCTCTTCCTCCTCCTCCTCTCTCCTACCAGGCACCCAGGTAGAGTCAATGACCTCATCATCCCCTCCCTCCTCATCATCACTGGCGACAACCTGGCAGTATGCTCCAGCTGGGGGAACATCACTCCCAGATTGTTGTCCCTCTCGGCCACCCCCTCTCCCTGGGCTCACATCAATGCCTTCCTCTATCAGTGTTCCGTCATCGGAGTCTTCAAAACGCTGTGCATCTTCAGCTAGCATGTACCCAACACTGTGTTGAAACAGTTCGGGGGACTCCTCAGGAGGACACGGTGGGACTAGGGAAGGATTGTGTGATCCCATTGTGCAGAGGGTAGAGGACGCCTTGGCAGCTGCTTTGCCAGACAAACTATAATCAGTCTGTGTGAGAGAGGATGAGGAGGATGAGGACGGCTTGGTCATCCACTCAACTAATTTCTCAGCATGTTGAGGCTCAACACGGCCAGCTCCCGAAAAGAAGGACGAGCGGCCACGGCCACGTGCTGAAGAGGATGCACCACATCCATCACCAGCGTTACCTCTAGATGCAGAGCCTGCTTGCCCTCGTGACTCTCTGCCTCTCTTTGTCCTTCCAGCCATAGTTATGCGTTCAGGTGTTATGTAACAAAATAGTCGCTGTCACACCAACTGCGTTCAGATGGTATTAAACAGCAACCACACAGTAAGAGCGACTTGGCTCAAGTGTAAAGTAACAAAATAGTCGCAGTCACACCAACTGCCTTTAGTTGCTATTAAGCAGCACGCACGCAGTAATAGCGACTTGGCTCAAGTGTAAAGTAACAAAATAGTCGCTGTCACACCGACTGCGGTCAGATGGTATTAAACAGCAATCACACAGTAAGAGCGACTTGGTTCAAGTGTAAAGTAACAAAATAGTCGCTGTCACACCAACTGCTTTCAGATGGTATTAAACAGCAACCACACAGTAAGAGCGACTTGGCTCAAGTGTGAAGTAACAAAATAGACGCTGTCACACCAACTGTGTTCAGATGGTATTAAACAGCAATCACACAGTAAGAGCGACTTGGCTCAAGTGTAAAGTAACAAAATAGTCGCTGTCACACCGACTGCGTTCAGATGGTATTAAACAGCAATCACACAGTAAGAGCGACTTGGTTCAAGTGTAAAGTAACAAAATAGTCGCTGTCACACCAACTGCTTTCAGATGGTATTAAACAGCAACCACACAGTAAGAGCGACTTGGCTCAAGTGTGAAGTAACAAAATAGTCGCTGTCACACCGACTGCGTTCAGATGGTATTAAACAGCAACCACACAGTAAGAGCGACTTGGCTCAAGTGTAAAGTAACAAAATAGTCGCTGTCACACCAACTGCGTTCAGATGGTATTAAACAGCAACCACACAGTAAGAGCGACTTGGCTCAAGTGTAAAGTAACAAAGTAGTCGCTGTCACACCGACTGCGTTCAGATGGTATTAAACAGCAATCACACAGTAAGAGCGACTTGGTTCAAGTGTAAAGTAACAAAATAGTCGCTGTCACACCAACTGCGTTCAGATGGTATTAAACAGCAACCACACAGTAAGAGCGACTTGGCTCAAGTGTAAAGTAACAAAATAGTCGCTGTCACACCGACTGCGTTCAGATGGTATTAAACAGCAACCACACAGTAAGAGCGACTTGGCTCAAGTGTGAAGTAACAAAATAGTCGCTGTCACACCAACTGCGTTCAGATGGTATTAAACAGCAACCACCAGTAAGAGCGACTTGGCTCAAGTGTAAAGTAACAAAATAGTCGCTGTCACACCGACTGCGTTCAGATGGTATTAAACAGCAACCACACAGTAAGAGCGACTTGGCTCAAGTGTAAAGTAACAAAATAGTCGCTGTCACACCAACTGCGTTCAGATGGTATTAAACAGCAACCACACAGTAAGAGCGACTTGGCTCAAGTGTAAAGTAACAAAATAGTCGCTGTCACACCGACTGCGTTCAGATGGTATTAAACAGCAATCACACAGTAAGAGCGACTTGGTTCAAGTGTAAAGTAACAAAATAGTCGCTGTCACACCAACTGCTTTCAGATGGTATTAAACAGCAACCACACAGTAAGAGCGACTTGGCTCAAGTGTAAAGTAACAAAATAGCCGCAGTGACACCAACTGCCTTTAGTTGCTATTAAACAGCACGCACGCAGTAATAGCGACTGCGGTCAAATGCGATTTAACAGCACGCACGCAGTGACACCAACTGCCTTTAGTTGCTATTAAACAGCACGCACGCAGTAATAGCGACTGCGGTCAAATGTGATTTAACAGCACGCACGCAGTGACACCAACTGCCTTTAGTTGCTATTAAACAGCACGCACGCAGTAATAGCGACTGCGGTCAAATGCGATTTAACAGCACGCACGCAGTGACACCAACTGCCTTTAGTTGCTATTAAACAGAACGCACGCAGTAATAGCGACTGCGGTCAAATGCGATTTAACAGCACGCACGCAGTGACACCAACTGCCTTTAGTTGCTATTAAACAGCACGCACGCAGTAATAGCGACTGCGGTCAAATGCGATTTAACAGCACGCACGCAGTGACACCAACTGCCTTTAGTTGCTATTAAACAGCACGCACGCAGTAATAGCGACTGCGGTCAAATGCGATTTAACAGCACGCACGCAGTGACACCAACTGCCTTTAGTTGCTATTAAACAGCACGCACGCAGTAATTGCGACTGCGGTCAAATGCGATTTAACAGCACGCACGCAGTGACACCAACTGCCTTTAGTTGCTATTAAACAGAACGCACGCAGTAATAGCGACTGCGGTCAAATGCGATTTAACAGCACGCACGCACGCAGTGACACCAACTGCCTTTAGTTGCTATTAAACAGCACGCACGCAGTAATAGCGACTGCGGTCAAATGTGATTTAACAGCACGCACGCAGTGACACCAACTGCCTTTAGTTGCTATTAAACAGAACGCACGCAGTAATAGCGACTGCGGTCAAATGCGATTTAACAGCACGCACGCAGTGACACCAACTGCCTTTAGTTGCTATTAAACAGCACGCACGCAGTAATAGCGACTGCGGTCAAATGCGATTTAACAGCACGCACGCAGTGACACCAACTGCCTTTAGTTGCTATTAAACAGCACGCACGCAGTAATAGCGACTGCGGTCAAATGCGATTTAACAGCACGCACGCAGTGACACCAACTGCCTTTAGTTGCTATTAAACAGCACGCACGCAGTAATAGCGACTGCGGTCAAATGCGATTTAACAGCACGCACGCAGTGACACCAACTGCCTTTAGTTGCTATTAAACAGCACGCACGCAGTAATATCGACTGCGGTCAAATGCGATTTAACAGCACGCACGCAGTGACACCAACTGCCTTTAGTTGCTATTTAACAGCACGCACGCAGTAATAGCGACTGCGTTTCTGTGCAATTCAATAGCCCAGTTGCATTAACAGCGACTGCGCTTCTGTGCAAATAAATTGCACACGTGCAGTAACAGGTAATGCGTCTGTGTGTGCAATTAACTAGCACACGTTAAATAACACAGAATAATTATATTTAAAGTAAATCCCTAATGCAGGCAATACAACACGTTAGAGCGCTGCATGTAGAACAATCTCCTGCCTGATAGATAAACTAGCTGAGCTGTACAGTTTATAAATATATTGACAATGCCTAAGGATGTGAATATATTCTCTACAAACTGTACTTTTAACTATACTGACTACACTTCCTACTCTATCTATCTTTGTATCTATCTATCTATCTATCTATCTATCTATCTAGTTAAGACACTGTGTCTCTATCTCTCTATCTCTCTCTGTCTGACTGACTGATCTTCTCTAGAACCACCAACACACTACACTAGGCAGCCGTGCAGGCTGCCTTTTATAGTGGGGGGCGTGTACTAATCCCCCTGAGCCATAATTGGCCAAAGCCACCCTGGCTTTGGCCAATTATGGCTCTTCGTTTTTTGAGCGCTGTGATTGGCCAAGCATGCGGGACATACAGCATGCTTGGCCAATCATCAGCGCTCAACGCCCCAGTGAATTATGGGACGTTTTGCGTCACTCGAATTTGGCGCGAACGACCCGTTTTGTTCGAGTTTCGACGAACGATCGAACGACCGATGTTCGAGTCGAACATACGTTCGAATCGAACGCGGAGCTCATCCCTAGTGCTAGCGTCGGGCTCAGTTTGGAGGACTGGAGACAGCACGGGAGCCCAGAGAGGAGATATTCTCAAACCTCCACACGTCTCTCACATTGCATTGTTGTCAGTGGAAATCCAAATGTGTTTTTTACACTATTGTTTTTTTTATAATTCAATTTTTTATTAAATGTTTTCATTTACAACAAACCACACAATGCTATACACAAAAAAATTGAGAAAGTGAACCGTTATCTATATACTTCTATCCTTACTCCTCTATCTTAGGTCTTTTTCCCATTTATATAGGTCAACTTCTATGCGATATATAAAACCAGCCAAACCACACCCATCCATTCAAACAAAATGAAGCAAAACAAAAAATAAAATAAAAAAAGGGGAAGGCAGAGGGGAAGGGGGGCAAGGAAGAGACAGGGCGAGACAGCCATGCAGAAGGTATACGGAGAGAAATAAAAATACAAAAAATATGTATAGAGAATATGATAAAAAAGAAGAAAAAGAGGGAGAGGTTTAAGGTTTGAGCAAACGTAAAAGGTCCTCTCTTCCAGATGATAGGTCTACATTCCTTTCCGAGTTTATTTGCTATCATGTGTCTATTATGAGTGTATTATTTTATGTGTATGTATTTATCCATGTGTACTTCATATAGGAGGTGGTTAAGGGAAATAGGGAAAAAAATGAAAAAAAAATGAAAAAAGTGAAAGTGAGCATACGGAAAGGGTCCTCTTTCCCAAATAAAGGATCTACATTCCCTTCCTAGCTTACGTGCTAACATGTATATATTTGAAATGTGCTATTTTATGTGTTTATTCATGTGTGCTTCATAGAGAACATAAAACAGGAGGAAAAAAAGGGGGGATGGGACCCTGCCCCACTCTCCTATCCCCCCCCATCCCAATGAGCAAGAAAAAATATAAAAAAGTAAATAAATAATATATATCAAAAAATTATATATAAAAAATATGATAAAGAAAACACACAAAATTATGTACATTTATTTTACCTACATTTACTAAATGTATGATGTACTTATACGAGACATAAAGACATAAAAACATAAAGGGTTACTCTTTACAGTAATCATTGGTCGGACTTCGAAGGCATGGAAACAATGGAGAAATAGCAAAAATTATATTAATTTAAAAACATACATAGTAAAATAACAGTATTCAAAAATTAAAAATCATATAAAATGATGGTTTGTACAGTGAGCCCTTGTGCGTCTACGCGTTTTGCCATGAGGCTTCTTCAGGACGATCAAGGTTTAGAGAAGTAACAAGAAAGGAGAACGAGTCTCACTGTTTTGGAATGGACTAAGCCTCATGTACAAATCTCCAGAAGTAGGAAGGTTTCCAAAATGTGAAAGGCTTCCAGCAAGCTGCAGAGAAGGTAAGCAGCTTGCAGTTGATTTCACAACTATGGTAGAGAGGTGCTAGGCAGATAGCCAATGGTCTGAAGACCTCGAAGATATGGAACATATATAGCAGAATGCAAGAAGATAGATCGAACAGAACTGATTCTGATCATTGCAAAGATAATAAACTGTTGCCTAGCGGGGTGCATCTCATGCAAAGAGAGATCACAAAAAGATAGCCAGACTCCAATATGGAGAACACACACGGAGCTTTGACAGCCACTGGTGGGGTGTTATATAACCCACCTGGTGAATAATGCCAAAAGGAAGATAATATAATTCTTACAGTGAGACAAACAGACCCCCGGGAGACAGCGTCTTATACAAGACATGTTACACTATTGTTAGTGAAATCTTATTCCTTTTTTTTTTTTTTACTTATCCCTCACTCTGCAACATGCAAAGTTGTGGTACTGGTAGAAAGTACCGTATGTACATTTTGGGGAAATTCTGTCAAATATAGATACAAAAATCTTGCCAATCCTGATAAATTCAATATAATTCAGGGATATGCATATCTATAAAGCAATTAAGTTGTCAGAATGACATTGTTGAAAAAGAAGGGGAATAATGCCGCATACCCATGACCGTTTTTCACGATGTGAAATTTTTTTTTTTTTTTAATGTCATCAAAAACGATCGTGTGTGGGCTCCAGAGCATTTTTCGCAACGTTAAAAATGGGCATTAAAAAATTGGAACATGCTCTAAATTTTCACGTCGTTTTTAATGTCGTAAAAAATGGTCGTGTGTAGGCTTTACCGACGTGAAAATAGCGTGCATGCTCAGAAGCAAGTTATGAGACGGGAGCGCTCGTTCTGGTAAAACCAGCATTCGTAATGGAGATAGCACATTCATCACGCTGTAACAGACTGAAAAGCACGAATCGTCTCTCACCAAACTTTTACTAACACAAAAGCAGCCCCAAGGGTGGCGCCATCCGAATGGAACTTCCCCTTTATAGTGCCGTCGTATGTGTTGTACGTCACTGCGCTTTGCTAGAGCATTTTTTTTCACGATCGTGTGTAGGCAAGGCAGGCTTAACAATAATCGTGTTGAAAAAAACATTGTTTTTTCTAGACCATTAATAATGGTCGTGTGTACGTGGCATAAGTCAAATATACCCTCAGTGCATTGTGCTGAAACAATCATTTTGTTGTATGAATTTAGCAATCAAAATGTAGTAGTTATAAAACCAATCCTGCAAGTCAATTGAGTTTTAGACTGATAATCAGGAACTATAATTTGCATGGTCCAAGGGTTAGATCTTGGGCACCTAGAACTATGCAACGTGATTAAATGGCTCTTCAGAACCTCAAAGCAGCTGGAAAATTTTGCCTTGCTAACACATACTGCAAACAATCCAGTGAGTTTAGTTATTACTGTTATGTGTGGAAAATATGAGGCTAATACTGAGTGAATTATGCATGCAAAGTAAAGCATGGAACAATTTATTTAATGTCTTCTAGAATTTTAATCATCAGCAGGCAATAGCTGGAAGTTTTACTATGGAATGGGTTTGAAATGAATCCAAAAAATTATGTGAAAGATAATTATATGGTTTTAAGATGTTCTCACAAATTCATGTACAAATTTGTACAGTCAACAATAAATGGGCACATACAAAGATTTCTTCCAAACCTCAAGCATCAACGACTGTTTGATGATTAAACTGGCTGAAGATACCATATGACTGGTTTACTAAAAGATGGACATCCTCTGCCTAATCCTCTACAACAGGGGTGTCAAACTCAATTTCGTCGAGGGCCGCATCAGTAGTGTGGTTGCCCTCAAAGGGCCAGTTGTATATGGGTCGCACTACATACAGAATGCAGAGTTCAGGATAACGTCAGGATTATGCTACGTACACAGTGCAAGGATTCAGGGGCGCGCTATGTACACAGTGCAGGAATTCAGGGGTGTGCTACGTACACAGTGCAGGAATTCAGGGGTGTGCTACGTACACAGTGCAGGAATTCAGGGGTGCGCTATGTACACAGTGCAGGGATTCAGGGGTGCGCTATGTACACAGTGCAGGGATTCAGGGGTGCGCTATGTACACAGTGCAGGGATTCAGGGGTTGCGCTATGTACACAGTGCAGGGTTTCAGGGGCTGCGCTACGTACACAGTGCAGAGATTCAGGGGTTGCGCTACGTACACAGTGCAGAGATTCAGGGGTTGCGCTACGTACACAGTGCAGGGATTCAGGGGTGCACTATGTACACAGTGCAGGGATTCAGGGGCGCGCTATGTACACAGTGCAGGAATTCAAGGGTGTGCTACGTACACAGTGCAGGGATTCAGGGGTGCGCTATGTACAGAGGGCAGGGATTGATATATATATATATCAGGTTGCAGGTTTTTGCTGCATTTTCTGACAGTGTGCCACAGATGAAGCATGTAGGAATTTTAGTGCGCTTTAAGAAAATGCAGAAAAAACACACAACCTAATAGAAATCAATAGGTCCAGCATTTTAGACTGAGCAGCCAATTTTTCCAGGGACCGGGGGATGTCGGCCCTCCACGCTGTAGCAGGGACACTGTGATTTTGATATAAAGACAGACAGTGTAGAGAGGCGGGAAGAAGAGGAGCAGTGTCCAAGCAGTCCGAAGAGCCGAACTGTCAGCGTTGATTCTGAGGCTGAGCTGTGTGTGAGAGACACACAGCTCAGCCAATCAGCCGCTAACATAGCTGCGCCGGAGCCCAGAGATGGCACAGGCACGGCCGCGTAGCGGTAGGTGAGCGCCGGGCGCGATCTGTGTTAACTCCGGTCCAGGCTGCGGGCGCCGCTTACCTCCCGCTGTGCGGCCTGATCATCAACAGGCCACAGAGTGGGCGGCACTGGAACAAGCGGTGGAGGCTGGCGGGCCACATGACAAGGCTTGGCAGGCCGGATTCGGCCCACGGGCCTTGTGTTTGCCACCCCTGGTCTACAAAGATCTGTTTAGATAAATAAACATTATGCAAAAGATGATAAAAAGGTAAGAATAAGAAGGACTCTTACAAAAAACTACATTTTATTGCAATTAAAGTGTATCTAAACCACATGCTTAAACACGATTAAAGATAGCTTAGCATTCACTGCTACATTGTGTGTAATGTATTTTTTTCTACTCCCTATTACTTTCAATCTATTGATCACAACAGCATCTTCTCAGTTATGGATGACAATGGTGCCCAAGCCCTAATCTATAACAGTGTTGTCAATCTCTGAGTGCCTACTACCCCTGTCTTCTACACTGGGTTCACATCAGTTCAGCGTTTTTTCCACTTTGCATTCCTATGTATGTTCACTAGTTTTTGATGCACTGCCATTAAACTCTTTTAGAACGCACATTTTATGAACGCGGATAAATGATGTCACATGCAGGATTTTGATGCGCTTTTATAAAAATGTGCGCGCTAACAGAGTTTAATAGCAGCACACCTCATAGTATGTATAAATGTGCATAACATTGTGACACAGAAAACTGCACCACACTGATCGGAATGGGGCCTAAGATGTGTCAGCCTTTAATACATCCAGCTTAGGGTCAGTAAGTCGTGCAAGGCAAAAAGTCTATGCTTTTTCATGAAGTGGACTTATTTCCCTGCAAGGCCTTTGACAAACAACGTGACAGCAAAATAAACCATGGGGTAAGTAGCTTTGTGCGGCCCCCTAATAAACAAACTGGCAGTTTTTTTTTAAATGCTCTAAACATGCATTGATATTGTTGGGAGGTTTTGTAGTGATGTATACAGTATATATATATATATATATATATATATAAATAGCAAGTGCTTTTGCGCTATTATAGATCCTTCAATGCGCTAACCAAAACAAATAAATAAATAAGGTGCAGCAAAACCTAATTGTGTTTACAATACACAAATACAAGAATTAAATACATGAAAGGGGGTCTGCGCAATCCTTCACGCTGACGTGATAAGTGACAAAAAATAAAATATAAAAAATTAAACACTCAATGTGCCGTAAAAAAGAGAGCTCAGCAGCTCAAAACATATTCAGTGTGATATCCTGTACAAACCAATAGTGGTTAAGAGAGCAATGCTCAAAGCATATAAAGTACATATATAAAGTGCCAAAAAATCCAAATCCAAAAACATCCAAATAATCTACAAAAAAGTCCCAGTGATAAATAGTGACGAGCTGCCAGATAGGGGTAATTATAAAGCTGAACTTCCACTAGATGAAGTATAGGCAGATGGTTGACAGATGAATAAGCAAATCTCTCACCGGGCTCACAGAACTCTTACCTCAAGGCTAAATATATAGGGCATCAAAGAGATTCTTAATATCAGTCATCTGCTAGAAGCCACAGTGATCTTCCCTCTTATCCACATCTATTGGAGCGTCTCCTCGGCCAATCCTTATTAGTGCTCAGAGCGGGGGGAGAAAGAGAACAAAGAAGCCTCCAATAGTGTAGTACAGTAAGACTCAGGGGGGAGTTTATTAGAAAAACCTGCGCTTACATAAATAGTATAAAACTGTGCAGTATTAAAATAAACGAGCGGCGTCCTCGGCGCCTGCTTACGTCACTCCAGGTGTACGTCCGTCCAATCCCTATGCGTTACGACACGGGGTCACGTGTCTTCATCTGGGGAAATATGTAGCACTAACTCCGAAGGAGCCGCTGGTTGATTTGGGATCTACTCTTATTTGGCTCAGCTCACCCCTGTTTAACTAGCTCGAACCCTCCCTTGACACATCAGAAGTCTGGTAAGTGGGATATTGTGACCTCTGCTGGGCTGGGGTCACAATAGCAGGCATACAATATGCAGTGACAATATGACAATGAATTACCTGCTGTTATGGACGATCCCTCCAGACAAGAAAATACACTCCACACAGTGAATATATTTAAATATAAGGGAGTAAGTTTACTGTATAGAAACTTAAGGAAGACAAGCATAGGTTTTAGACATAAACACAACTGGCAAGTAATGAGTCTGATTCGCAAGGGCTCTTGCAAGAATCAGCAATTAATGTAAATAAGCGATATTTAAACCTCGGAATGGTTCCGTTCATCAAAACTAAACAGGCAGTCTATGCTCGCGAGCGCCCCCTAGCAGGCAGTTCTACAGAGCAGTCAATGTCCGTGTTGCGGCCGGTTGGTGCACATTAAAATTGTAATCCACGGGTGACAATTAATGAAAGAAACTATGTAACAAAATGTCTAGGACAGCAGAACGTTGGTGAATTGATCGCTCGTCAGCGTCAATCACTTCTATGAAACACTGAAACAATTAACTGGGCCTCTAAGTTTCGGCTAAGGGCCCAACACATGTCTGTGGCCTGTGAGATGGCACTAGGTGTCTGTACTTAACAGAGAGTCTGAAGTTGAGCATGTGCTCTCTCACCCAACAGACCGATCCGCCTGAGTTCTCTTCAGAAAGCGTGTTGATAAATCACTGCTCCACAGCACAAGGATCCTGGATGAGGGTTCTCCACTGTTTCAGTTGTCAGCTGGGCTGCCTCTCCGATCTCCGGGAACATGGGCTGGATGCTGGAGTCTTGCTTCCTTCCGGATTTCTGGTCTCTCGGTGAATTTAGGCCCAGGCTTCTGGCCCAGCAGCACGGTTGTGCTCCTCAGCAGCTCTGCCCAGGAGAAGATGCAGATCCCCAGAGACTGACAGCAGCCCCTCCCTTTCCTTAAATAGCCTCTCATATCCTTCTGAGTGGCTGAGCAGAGTTGTCACATGTTCCAATAACACAGGGCATTGTGGGAAGTGTAGTCTGTTTCTCCTACGAGTCAATGGAGTCCATATCTCCTGCTACTTGTAGTCCCACAATGCATAACTTTCTTAAAGGTATCTTACATATTTACAAATGTGGATATAGTTCCAGCGGGGATGGCCTGTCGTAAGATTCTGACAGGATGACCGGGCTACATATATATATATATATATATACACTCACCAGCCACTGTATCAGGTACACCTTGCTAGTACCAGGTTGGACTGCCTTTTGCCTTCAGAACATGCATAGATTCAACAAGGTGTTGGAAACATTCCTCTGAGATTTTGGTCCTTATTGACATGATAGCATCACACAGTTGTTGCAGATTTGTCGACTGCACATCCATGATGCAAATCTCCTGTTCCATTACATTCCAAAGGTGCTCTATTGGATTGAGATCTGGTGACTGTGGAGGCCATTGGAGTACAGTGAATTTATTGTCAGTTTTAAGAAACCAGTTTGAGATGATTTGAGCTTTTTGACATGGTGCATTATCCTGCTGGAAGTAGCCATCAGAAGATGGGTGCACTGTAGTCATAAAGGGATGGACATGGTCAGTAACAATGCTCAGGTAGGCTGTGCCATTAACAATGCTCAATTGGTACAAAGGGGCCCAAAGTGTGCCAAGAAAATATCCCCCACACCATTACACCACCACCACAAGCCTGAACCAATGATACAAGGCAAGATGGATCCATGCTCTCATGTTGTTTACACCAAATTCGGACCCTACCATCTGAATGTTGCAGCTGAAATAGAGACTCACCAGACCAGGCATCGTTTTTCCAATCTCGGTGAGCCAATGCAAATTGTATCCCCAGTTTTCTGTTCTAAGCTGACAGGAATGCCACCCGGTGTGGTCTTCTGCCGCTGTAGCTCATCTGCTTCAAGGTTCCATGTGTTGTGCGCTCAGAGATGGTATTCTGCATACCCTGGTTGTGAGTGGGTATTTGAGTTACTGTTAATATATTATAATATATTATCTAGAACCAGTCTGCCCATTCTCCTCTGACCTATGACATCAATAAGGCATTTTCTTTCACACAACTGCAGCTCACTGGATATTTTCTCTTTTTTTGGACTATTCTCTGTAAACCCTAGAGATGGTTGTGTGTGAAAATCACAGTAGATCAGCAGTTTTTTAAATACTCAGACCAGCCATTCTGGTACCAACAACCATGCCACATTCAAAGTCACTTAAATCCTCTTTCTTCCCCATTTTGATGCTCAGTTTAAACTTCAGCAAGTCCTCTTTACCACGTCTATATGCCTAAATGCACTTAGTTGTTGCCATTTGATTGACTGATTAGCAATTTGTGTTACCAAGAAATTCAATATGTGTACCAATAAAGTGACCAGTGAGTTTATATACACTATACTGTCAAAAGGATTGGGACACCTGCCTTTACATGCACATGAACTTCAATGGTATCCCAGTATTAGTCCATGAGGATCAATATTGAGTTGGCACACCCTTTGCAGCTATAACAGCTTCAACTCATCTGGAAAGGCTGTCCACAAGGTTTAGGCATGTGTCTATGAGAATGTTTGACCATTCTTCCAGAAGCGCATTTGTAAGCTCGGGCACTGATGTGGACGAGAATGATTGGCTCGCAGTCTCGGTCTCGGCTCTAATTCATCCCACAATTGTTCTGGTTGAGGTCAATCAAGTTCCTCCACCCCAAACACGCTCATCCACACTATATTGCCAAAAGTATTGGGCCACCCCTCCAAATCATTTGGTGGAAGGAGATTTATGGTGTGGGGTTGTTTTTTTAGGGGTTGGGCTTGGCCCCTTACTTCCCGTAAAGGGAACTCTTAAGACATCAGCATGGCAAGACATTTTGGATGATTTCATGCTCCCAACTTTTGGGGATGGGCCCTTCCTGTTATAACATGACTGCATATCAGTGCACAAAGCAAGGTCTATAAAGACATGGATAAGCGAGTTTGGGTTGAAGGAACTTGACTGGCCTGCACAGAGTCCAGACCTCAACCCGATAGGACACCTTTGGGATGAATTAGAGAAGAGACTGCAAGCCAGGCCTTCTTGTCCAACATTAGAGCCTGACCTCATAAATGCACTTCTGGAAGAATGGTCAAACATTCCCATAGACACTCCTAAACCTTGTAAACATCCTTCCCAGAAGAGCTGAAGCTTTTCTAGCTGTAAAGGGTGGGCCAACTCAATATTGAACCCTACAGACTAAGACTGTGATGGCAATACATTTCATGTGCATGTAAAGGCAGGTGTCCCAATACATTTGACTATATACAGTATATACATACATACTGTATTCTAGCAAATCATTAGATTTCTATGGGTTTGGGCTGGATACAGTTGTATTTAACTGTACATATTAGTATAAAACCCTTATCACTGATAACTGAGTGACCCATACACTAGGCAACATTTAAAAAAAAATAGGAAAAAAACGTGAGTAACATTTTCTTCTGTTTGTTCAAAAAAAAAAACATGTTCTCTTCCTGTATAGTGCCAATTCATTCCTCGCATTACAATAACATTAGCTCCTAGATAGAAACATGCAAATTAAAATTACTACTTTGTATTAATATCTATTGTTTGTGATAGCATGGTTTCCAATTTACTTCACTAAAGTTAATAATATGAGACAGAGCCAACTGTCTATGTTTTAGCATCAACAATTGTATTACTATTGTATGCAGATATAGCTAAAGTTGCAAACAAAACAATATTTTAATTCCAAACCATTTTAAATGATTCATCTTGAGAATGTGTTTCTGTGAACAATATGTGTAAAATAGCCAAAGGTAACATCTGCATCCATCTTCATATTGGCATACGTCTTATAACCGCAATCTCTGCTGTTGCTCTGCTCTGTTTGTGGTTTGGCTCTTTTTCATTACCTCTGGTGCAGTGATGGGGCAGCAAGACAAACCTTCCTTAAGGAAATGTGTTAATCCTAATGAATAGCATATCATGTGTGTGACAAAATACTTTCCATCATTTTAGGGCATTTTTCATGTAGAATATTTTACCTTGCTGCTGTTAAAATGCAGTGCAATCTTATTTTGGCTTTAAATTGTTAATAGCCTCCAGATACATTGACTTTTCTTCTCAAAGACCATCTTTTTCATCCCGATGGGTCTTGCAACCAAAAATGATCATGCAGATACTATTATAAAAATGCACATTACAGCATAATTGTTATTTGGATTCTTAATTAGCCATGATTAATGTTAATAACTAAAGACGTGTTTAGCAGCTTGGACTGTTGGGTGGAGCTAAGGATACATTTTTTATTTTTACTTTAAATTTTCTTTTTTTTTTCTTAGATAATGTTGTCACACTATATATTAAAATTAAACCAAAGATACTGAATAACAATAAGTTGTATGCTGAGTCTTTTTCCCATACCCCTCAGCTTTGCCTATAACAGGCACTTACCAAGGAAATGTGTTACAAGCTAAGCAACTAGAAAGGAATGGCAGTGGGAGGGGAGCATGTCACCAGGGACTTTTTTGCTCTATGGACATTACCCATGATTAAGTCACGTGGCAAGTGACGCAACGCGTGGGGGAGGAGTCTGCTGTACGAGATCTGTCGGAAGTTCCCGAGTGAGGACCTCTACACTTTTCGTTACTGAGTGGCTTGATTCAAAGAAGGGGAGAGCAGGGGGGCTGAAGCCTGTTTTTTGCACCATCGCTAATGACCAAGGCTGTGTCGTTGGAGCTACTGAAGTGATTTGAAGCTGAGTATAAGATACCTGTTTCACAGAGCTGTTGTATCCAGTGACACTCTCACGCTGCTGCTAATCAACATTGTTTAACCCTATTTTACCATCTACTCTACAGGGACGGTATTCTGAGATTGAGTACTATTTGATGCTCTGAATTAATTAGCTCTGTATTAATTTATTAATTAATTTCTATACACTAATTTTTTTTTTTTTTTTTTCCTCATCTATATATATTTTGTGTGCTTCACCCCACTGTGGCAACACGACTAATCCCCTATTCAGGGTTTTGAATTATTATCACAATTGGATTGATCTTAGTAAGGTATCACATAAATTAGTTGTTTTTAGCGCATATGTTTATATTTTTCACATGTCACCAGGGAGTTATCAACCCCCTTGATTCATAAGGACCATACTTTCTGAAATTTCAAAGAGCAATCCCTATCAGTGTATGTCAGCTTTTTCAACAAAAGAATGTATTGCATCTCTCAAAACCAATGTAGGAAGGAGTGGAGAAATACATCTTCTAGAACAGGGGTGGCAAACTCAAATTCATCGGGGGCCGCATTAGCAGTATGGTTGCCCTCAAAGGGCCGGTTGTATCTGTAAGACTATGTGTCCACTATTATCATAAATAATTGTCACTGCATTTGTTTATTACTGGTTTTATGGAGCGCATGGTTCAGGAGTTTGCTGCGTACGTAATGCAGGATACAGGAGTATGCTATGGACCATGTGCAATATCTGACCTCTGCACCCTCCACTCTCCTTCCATCCACCCTGGGATGGGATGGGGTGGGGTAGGATGGGGTGGGATAAGATGGGATGGGGTGGGGTGGGGTGGGGTGGGATGGTATGGGGTGGGGGGTGCCGTAGGATGGGGTGGGGACGGGATGGGGTGGTATAGGATGGCATGGGGTGGGGGTGGAGTGGGATGGGGTAGGATGGGATGGGGGTGGGGTAGGATGGGATGGAATTAGATGGGATGGGGTATGGTGGGGTGGGATAGGATGGGATGGGCTACCTGACATACATGGACCTACCTGACATACACAATGACTTCACCTACCTGACATACACTGACCTCACCTACCTGACATACATAGACCTACCTGACATACATAGACCTACCTGACATACACTGACTTCACCTACCTGACATACACTGACCTCACCTACCTGACATACATGGACCTACCTGACATACATGGACCTACCTGACATACACTGACTTCACCTACCTGACATACACTGACCTCACCTACCTCACATACATGGACCTACCTGACATACACAATGACTTCACCTACCTGACATTCATATAACATGTGTCACGGAAGCCAGCCAGAAAGGAGGGGAGGAGAGGAGAGCCGCCCGCCCGAGCCGGTGTGTTGTCATATTCTGCTCCCTAGTGCATGGTGTCGAGGAGGCTTGTAATTGCCGCCTTCTGTAGTCTGCGGCGCCTATGATCCCCGCGGTCCTGGGATTGGATCTCTGGGACGTCCATCATAGGAGCCGGGTGTACCAAGATGGCCGACCACTCCGGAGCTAGGCCGAAGCCGCGGCCTTTCCTAAGGGCGAGGCAGCAGTGCGCTCCGCGGATCACGGATCGGTCACGATCCGTTGCATCACTAGTGGCAACGGACAGCCTGTTGCACGGGCCACATTGCAAGGTCTCGTGGGCCGGATTTAGCCCGCGGGCCTTGTGTTTGCCACCCCTGTTCTAGAAGTTACTTTGCTGATCTATTAATGCCTTGTACACACGGTCGGACTTTTGACCATGCAAAATTAGTCAGTCGGAAGTCCGACGGGAAAGAAAGAGAACAGGTTCTCTATCTAAGGTCTGTCGGACTTCTGACCAAAAAAGTCAGATGGAGGCTACTTTTTTTCTTGGAAAGTCCGGCCGTGTGTACGAGGCATTTCTGTATCTATGGTGCATTGGTCTAATGTGAAAGTCTCAAATTACCCATGTATACATTTAAGGGGGTTATACTCAGGAGAATGGGGATGAGCTTTCAGTTCAGGTCAAACATGAGTCTGACCCAAACCCAATTAGCTTGTGTTTTTCAAGAAAGTGGTGAATTAATGCAACCATTCATGTTACAGCAACTGATTTTCCAATTATTGGGGGTTTCTTAGGTTTCAGTGCCCCTTATCAAAGTCAGGGTTCCCAGCAGCCTATTGTCAGTGTGTGTTGGAGGACTCTTGGAGAGCTAAAGCAGAAATTAAGCCAGAAACTCAATAACTCCTTGGTATTATTCTTTATTTGGCTACATCATATGCACAGGATCAATGCTGACATGTTTCAGCTATTACAGCCTTACTCATAGCAAGAACTATTTAATAGAAAAATCGCTGGATGAATGTTACAAGCATTCACCCAGCTGTAACATGTTTTCCTTATATAGTGTATAATATGTAGTGGCCATAATGTGTATTTTCCCTAAATACCTCAATCGGGTAGGGCTGCATTATGACCACTAGATAGCTGAAGTTCATCCCTAGTGCACAGAACATGGAACTGCACTAGATTTCTGACAGGATCAAGTGGTATTTTTTTTTAATTTATTGAACAATAGCAAAACAATTTCATTGGTAATTCAACATACCAATAGGGAGAAAGATAAATAAGATACATGTATTGTTAGGCCTTACAGACACTTTAAAGGATATGTTCCTTTTTTTAGGAAAAAATATTAAATCCACATAATTTTTTTCAGGTAAAAAAACGTGTATTTTAATTTTTTTTTATTTGGAGCCTGTAAGGCATTGCACCGGTGATCAGCAAATCGCTGGTGCCATGCAGGTCTCCTTCAGATCTGTCAGTGTATTTGTGTGCCGTACATTCTGTATGGGCAGGCAGATACAACCTGACAGGAAGAATCAATGAACTACCATGGCGCAACACAACGGGTATAGAGCGTTTATTTTTATTTTGGGTCGCAGTGGCGTTTATCGTGATTGGTGCACACTGTACCCCTTCTCATTCACATGGTGGCGCTGGGATCTGCCTACCTGCAGACCCCCACAACCCCTGGTCATCAACATGGGGACAAGGTGCTTTGTGGGGAGGCCCCCTTAACCCAATGCACCCTGCCCATGTTGAGGGTATGTGGCTTTGTATTGTTCAGAAGGGAGGTGCTGCTTGCTTCTCCTCCCCCCTCTTCCTGGCCTGACATGATGCATGCTCAGGTAATGATCTGGTATGGATTTTGGGGGGGACCCCCAATCAACACTGACTAAAACAAAATCAACAGGGATTTTTGCATTTATGAAACAGATATAACAAAAAAGGAGCAAATACGCAAAGTTCATCATTGGGGTTTACATACACTTTAAGTACAGCTCCTTTAACCACATAAGACCAGGACCAATATGCAGGTTAAGGACCTTGCACCTTTTTGCGATTCGGCACTGCGCCGCTTTAACTGACAATTGCGCGGTCGTGCGACGTGGCTCCCAAACAAAATTGGCGTCCTTTTTTTCCCACAAATAGAGCTTTCTTTTGGTGGTATTTTATCACCACTGCGGTTTTTATTTTTTGCGCTATAAACAAAAATAGAGCGACAATTTTGAAAAAAATTCAATATTTTTTACTTTTTGCTATAATAAATATCCCTAAAAACGATATAAAAAAAAAATTTCCTCAGTTTTGGCCGATACGCATTTTTCTACCTATTTTTGGTAAAAAAATTATAGCGTTTACAAAATAGGGGATAGTTTTATGGCATTTTATTAATATTTTTTTTTTTTTACTACTAATGGCTGCGATCAGCAATTTTTTTCGTGACTGCGACATTATGGCGGACACATCGGACAATTTTGACACATTTTTGGGACCATTGTCATTTTCACAGCAAAAAGTTCTATAAAAATGCATTGATTATCGTGAAAATGACAATTGCAGTTTAGGAGTTAACCACTAGGGGGCACTATAGGGGTTAAGTGTGACCTCATATGTGTTTCAAACTGTAGGGGGGCAGGGCTGGACGTGTGACGTCATTGATCGACTTTCCCTATATCAGGTAACAGACGATCAATGACAGTGCCACTGTGAAGAACGGGGAAGGTGTGTTTTCACACACCTCTCCCCGTTCTTCAGCTCCTGTGACTGATCGCGGGACATGGACGGTGATCGGGTCCGCGGGTCCCGCGGCCGCGTTCACGGAGCTTCGAACGCCGGCGGCGTGCGCGACCCACGGCTGGGCTCTTAAAGGCGACGTACCTGTGAGTGCCTGTGCCCAGCCATGCCGACGTATATGTGCAGGAGGCAGTCCTTAAGTGGTTAAGAGGAATATTACATTTTAGTAGTTATAAGTTTTATTTTTATATTGAGGCTAATGACACAAAATCTACTTACTTGTTCCTGTCCTTTTATCCTTTTTTTTGCCCCTTTCCATCATCAGTCTAGTATATACATTAGGAAAAATTCCATCACTATATACAGCAATCTTTTTATGCCATAAAATATGAAACACACTTAAATATTTTATAGGTTTACACCCCTTGTTGTTTACTAATCTTGATAACTACTGTTGACAAAATTAAATAATAAAAATATGAGTATTGCTTTGCTATAATTATAAATGATTATTTAATGACTGCTAGTAGTGCTATATAGTTGTGTACACACCCTCAAAGGCGTTGATTTTGTTAACAATAGTGGGGTAGATTCAGGTACTGCGGCGCACTCTTACGGAGGCACAGCGTTACGTTTTTACGCTACGCCTCTGTAAATTACTTGCGCTACGCTTGATTCAGGAAGCAGTAGCTCCGTAATTTGCGGAGGCGCTCCGTAAAATTGGCTGGCGTAAGCGCGCGTAATTTAAATGATCCCGTAGGGGGCGTGGATCATTTAAATTAGGAGCGTTCCCGTGCCGAACGCAGTGCGCATGCTCCGTCGGGAAACTTTCCCGACGTGCATTGCGACAAATGACCTCGCAAGGACGTCATTTGCTTTAACGTGAACGTAAATGGCGTCCAGCGCCATGCACGATTTACTTACGCAAACGACGTAATTTTTAAACATCGCGACGCGGGAACGACGGGTATATTTAGCATTGGCTGCCCCTGCTAATAGCAGGAGCAGCCTTACGCGGAACCCGACAAACGCAAACGACGTAAAATGCGTACGCAGGGCGCGCGTACGGTTGTGAATCGGCGTGAGTATGAAATTTGCATACTCTACACTGACCACTACGGGAACGCCACCTAGAGGCCATCGTAAGAATGCAGCCTACGATACGACGGCATAAGAGCCTTATGACAGTCATATCTTAGGCTGCAGTCGGCGTAACGAGCTTTCTGAATACAGAAAAGTCGTTACGCCGGCGCAACTAAGCAATTGCGCTGCGTAACTATGGATACGCAGACGCAATTGCTTACTGAATCCACCCCATTGGATCCAATACACAAAAACTGGAGTAAGGTGTAGTGGAGTTGACATCCTTAGCAACCATTCAGATCTCTTCTCTCTCTTTTTAAGAAAAAAGGAGGTTTAAATCTGCTAGGCTGCTGTAGACAACATCTCTAAATCCTCCAGATTTTAATATTCAGTCCTAAGATCTGAAAAAACACATGATCCTTAAATATAAAGTTAAAAAATAAAATACCATGGAAATACAAGAAGTTTGGAATTTATTACAGAGAAAGCAAGGACAAAGGACAATTTGTTCAATGGTTATTTCTATATGTCGGTTGGAAGGAATATAATAATTACATTCAAAAGAGCGATACAATACATTTTTACTGTATATACAGTTTGATAAAAATTGTTAGCATAGTTTTAGGGGGGAAAAAACATACATTTGTATTCAGAGAAGACTCTTGGAAAGTTTATCTATAACATTTTCCCAGGGTTCGGAGTAAATTTGTTAATTAGCATTGATGCAATTAGCATTTTCCCAGGCCCAACCAAAATGGATTTTAACACCGACCCTCTGTGATTTGCGTATTAGGATACTCACAGTAATTTCTAGCAGACTCTCAGTTTTGGTGGCAGGTGGCCCTTGCTACAAAAGACTCATTAAAGCACCTTCTGGAAGTCTTTGAGAATGAGACAACCAGATGGGAGGACTCCTCCACAGGGTTCCTCTGCTCAAAATAAGAATTTTTCCCTTCTATATTGGGGATAGAATATTTTTTCTATTCCTTCCTTCTAATGAGCTATAGAAGTTCAAAGAACGATGCATTGGGATTTATATCATGCTATGTTATGAGTGCACTTGGTTAAGACAAGGCTCTGCCTCTGAAAAGATTAAACCAGCCTAGTTACTGCTTAACACTGAACATTCTGCTGTTAATAAGCAGAAATATTGGGTAGTTTAAAAACCTCTCGACTAGAGTGCAAATTAAATGTTAGAACACAAAGCATGCTCACCAAGATGTATCTTCGTAACTATTATACAATTCAGATTAAAACCATTATTTAGATTTGTTATTAAACATGGAAAATGTAAAAGTAAGATACCCTTGCCACATAGTTAAGCTCAAGAACATAATTCACAAAAGTTGGAAATAGGATAAAAGAAACTAGACATATGGCTATGGCAAAAATGTATAACAATGCTTGTTAAGAAAGGTGAAGAAAGAAAGACATGGTGAAATGGGGAATGATGAGTGGTAACCTGTGAAGGGTTTTAGTGGGCGTTTCAGCCAAATTGCAAGGCTGAACCAGACCCAACCTTTTTATTTTTTAATGTTTTGTTTACTAATTTCCTCTAGTAATAAGGTAATGGTGCTTAGTTTTTGGCTTGTCTTAAGTAGTAGCTAAACAAAAATGTTATTTGACCCAGAGGGAGACATTATAGCCTCTATGCACTATGAAAAGAAATCACTAAAACCCAATTACAGTACACTTTATGTAGTCAGTTACTAAGCGTATTAACCACTTAACGACCTGCCCATAGACAAAATACGTCTACAGAGCGGTTCGTTAAGGCTCCATGCACACTGGAATAAAAAACGTTGCTTCTACAGGAGTTTTGTGTTCTGCCTGTAGAAGCAACTCAATGTTACCCTTTGTGTCCATACTCATTAGGACGTTTACAGGCATATTTTTTAGAACAACGTTTAGAGGCAGGAAAAAAAACCTTCTCATTCGCGTTTCTGATTGGAGCTCACTGGCAGAAAAAACTTAAAACTCTCCTAAACTCGTCTAAACTTTGTACAAAAAATGCTCTATATTGACGTTTTTTACTCCAAAAAGAACAGACGTTTTTTTTTAAGCCCAGTGTGCATGGAGCCTAACTCTGGGAGGGCGTACATTGACGTCCTCCCAGAATCGCGCTCCTGCGCGCCATCTGGGTTCGTTAACTCTGGGAGGGCGTACATTGACGTCCTCCCAGAAACTCCCCCTGGGGCGCGCACACAGGAATGTCTGTGGCCGCCGGGTCCAGAGGACCCGGCACATCACGGATCGCGGTAAATCGCCACTGATAGAGGCCGTTTACCACGTGATCGCTCCCTCCAATCACAAACCGGCGTCATTTGATGACGCCGGTTCCTCCCTCCTCTCTCTGTACCGATCAGAACAGTGCGAGAGGAGAGAACGGGTGTCAGCAGCGCTGTGGACTGGATCTGTGACTATTGCAGTCACAAATCCAGCCATCCCTGCTCAGCCATCCCTGCAATACCCTGCGCAATACTCTGCAATACCCCTGCGCAATACTCTGCAATACCCCCACGCAATACTCGGCAATACCCCTGCACAATACTCTGCAATACCCCCTGCGCAATACTCTGCAATACCCCATGCGCAATACTCTGCAATACCCCTGCGCAATACTCTGCAATACCCCCTGCGCAATACTCTGCAATACCCCCTGCGCAATACTCTGCAATACCCCCTGCGCAATACTCTGCAATACCCCCGCACAATACTCTGCAATACCCCCGCACAATACTCTGCAATACCCCTGCCAGTACTCTGCAAAACCCCTGCACAATACTCTGAAATACCCCTGCCAGTACTCTGCAATACCCCCACACAATACTCTGCAATACCCGGCCAATACTCTGCAATACCCAGCCAATACTCTGCAATACCCGGAAAATACTCTGGGAAAAAAAATGCGTTTTAACCACTTCCTGCCCGCCGGCCGTCATATGACGTCCTTGACTTTGTGCAGGGATATCTGAATGATGCCTGCAGCTACAGGCATCATTCAGATATCATCTTTTTCAGCCAGCAATTCTCTACACCATATGAATGATCATGGCGGCTGTTCCACCTCTTGATCGTTCTTACAGGAGGTGAAAAGGGACGTCCCCCCCTCCCGTCGCCCTCCGGTGCTTCTTCCGACTCACCGCTAATTTTTTTTTATTATTATTTCAGGCTTCCCAGCCTAGAGGTGAGATGTGGGGTCTTATTGACCCCATATCTCACTGAAAAGAGGACCTGTCATGCTACATTCCTATTACAAGGGATGTTTACATTCCTTGTAATAGGAATAAAAGTGATCAAAACATTTATTTTTGGGGAAAAACGTGTCAAACTAAAATAAATAAAGTAAAATGAACAATAAAAAAAAATAAAAAATTTAAAGCGCCCCTGTTCCCGTGTGCTTGTATACAGAAGCGAACGCACACGTAAGTCCCGCCCACATATGAAAACGGTCTTCAAACCACACATGTGAGGTATCACTGCAAACGTTAGAGCGAGAGCAATAATTTTGGCCCTAGACCTCTTCTCCAACTAAAAAGTAACCAGTAAAAATGTTTAAAGCGTCACCTATGGGGATTTTTAAGTAGCGAAGTTTGGCGCCATTCCACAAGCGTGTGCAATTTTGAAGGGTGACATGTTGTGTATCTGTTTACTCGGCTTAACTTCATCTCTCATATTATGCAAAAACATTGGGCTAACTTTAATGTTTTTTTTTTTTAAAGCACAAAACGTGCGTTCGAAAAATTCCTGTGCAAATACTGTGCACGATAAAAAGTTGCAACGACCGCCATTGTATTCTCTAGGGTCTTTGCTAAAAAAGCATATCTAATGTTTTGGGGTTCTATGTAATTTTCTATCAAATAAATGATGATTTATACATGTAGGAGAGGAATATCAGTATTGGCCTGGGTGCTCCCTGCATGTTGGGCCTCTGTATGTGGCCACGCTGTGTAAAAGTCTCACACATGTGGTATCACCATACTCAGGAGGAATAGCAGATTGTGTTTTGGGGTGTATTTTGTTGTATGCATATGCTGTGTGTGAGAAATAACCTGCTAATATGAACATTTTGTGAAAAAAAATCTTGATTTTGCAAAGAATTGTGGGAAAAAATTACAACTTCAAAAAACTCACCATGCCTTTTTCTAAATGCCTTGGAATGTCTTCTTTCCAAAAAGGGGTCATTTGGGGGGTATTTGTACTTTTCTGGCATGTTAGGGTCTCAAGAAATGAGAGAGGCCGTCAGTACTTCAGGTGTGATCAATTTTCAGATATTTGCACCATAGCTTGTGGACGCTATAACTTTCACAAAGACCAAATAATATCCACCAATTTGTACTTATTTTTACCAAAGATATGTAGCAGTATACATTTTGGCCAAAATGTATGAAGAAAAATTACAAATTTGCTAAATTTTATAACAGAAACAAAGAAGAACATTTTTTTTTACAGAATTTTCAGTCTTTTTTCTTTTATAGCGCAAAAAATTAAAAACCCAACGATGATTAAATACCACCAAAAGAAAGCTCCATATGTGGGAAAAAAAGGACAAAAATGTCATTTAAGTACAGTGTTGTATGACTGAGTAATTGTCATTCAAAATGTGAGAGCACCGAAAGCTGAAAATTGGTCTGGTTATTAGGGGGGGTTTAAGTGCCCAGTTGTCAAGTGGTTAAAATAGCTAAATTTAACACTGACTTTCTACTTCCTTTAAACTGACAAGACTATAGAAAAATTAAAACTGATTTCATTACTAGGTATTACTGTATTTTCACTCTTTTTGCAAAATAATGATTTCCTTTGTGTGATTTTATATGGCGGTTTTAGGCCAAATCACTGAACGTGAATACAAAATGTTGAATTGCTCTAAAAACAGGAAAAGGGGAAAAATCATCCAATGAATACCTTTGACAACTGTTTAACACCTTCTCTGGCCGGCTCATAGTAGAATGACGGCCAGATAGTGGCTTTACCATCCCAATTGGACATCCTATGGGGCAGATCCACAAAGAGAGTACGCCTGCGTATCTACTCATACGCCGGCGTACTTTCAAATTTACCGCGTCGTATCTTTGTTTTGAATCCTCAAAACAAGATACGACGGCATCTGGGTTAGATCGGACAGGCGTACGTCTTCGTACGCCTTCGGATCTTAGATGCAATTCTTCGACGTCCGCTGGGTGGCGTTCCCGTCGTAATCCGCGTCGAGTATGCAAATTAGCTATTTCCGATGATCCACGAACGTACGAGCGGCCGTTGCATTCTTTTACGTTGTCTCTAGTCGGCTTTTTCCGGCGTATAGTTAAAGCTGCTATATGGTGGCGTACTCAATGTTAAGTATGGCCGTCGTTCCCGCGTATAATTTAAATTTTTTTATTTTGTTTGCGTAAGTCGTCCGTGAATCGGACTGGACGTAATTTACGTCCACGTCAAAACAATGACGTCCTTGCGACGTCATTTAGCGCAATGCACGGCGGGAAATTTAGGGACGGCGCATGCGCAGTTCGTTCGGCGCGGGGATGCGCTTCATTTAAATGAAACACGCCCCCTACTCGCCGCATTTGAATTGCGCGTCATTACGCCGCGAGAGATACACTACGCCGCCGTAACTTACGGCGCAAATTCTTTGTGGATTCGAAGCTGGGAACAGTAAGTTACAGCGGCGTAGCGTATCTCACATACGCTGCGCCCATGCAATTGTTTGTGAATCTGCCCCTATATGTCCTTTGCATTGCTCCGCTCTTGGAAAGGAAAGCCAATAACCGGCTTTCCAGTTACAGGAGACATTTACAGTTATAATAAGGGCACTGATCATCAGTGCAGCATATCAGTGTCCATCAGTGCAACATATTAGTGTCCATCAATGCATCATATCAGTGCCCATCAGTGCAGCATATCTGTGCCCATCAGTGAAACATATTATTGCTGCCTGTCAGTGCCAGCCAGTGCCACCTTATCAGTGCCACCTCATCAGTGCCCATCAGTACTGCCTCATCAGTGCCCATCAGTGATGCCTCATCAGTGCCCATCAGTGCAGCCTCATCAGTGCCCATCAGTGCAGCCTCATCAGCGCCCATCAGTAAAGAAGAAAAATTACTTATTTACAAAATTGTAAAACAGAAACAAAGAAGTTTGTTTGGCAAAAAATAAAAAACCCAGTGGTGATTAAATACCACCAAAGGGAAACTCTATTTGTGTGAAAAAAAATGCTAAACAATTCAGCAAATCAGTGTCTATCAGTGCCCATCAGTGCAGCATATCTGTGACCATCAGTGCAGCATATCATTGCCGCCTATCAATGCCCTCCAGTGCCCATCAGTACCACCTCATCAGTGCCCATCAGTGCAGTCTCAACAGTGCTCATCAGTGCACATAAGTCAAGAAGAAAAATTACTTATTTGCTAAATTTTATAACAGAAACAAAACAAAAAACTCAGTGGTGATTAAATACCACCAAAATAAAACTCTATTTGTGTGAAAAAAATGATAAAAATTCCATATAGGTACAGTGTTACATGACCGTGCGACAGCACTGAAAGCTGAAAATTGGGGTGGGCAGGAAAGGGGTGAAAGTGCCCTGTATTGAAGTAGTTAAAATAGTATTTCCCTTACATTGAAGAAATATCATCTACTTCCTGTTGAGTCTACAAGAGAGGAGTACTATGAGGCAAAGTTAGTAGTAAAGTGGATGTAAATCCCCCCAAAAATCTTTAAAATCTTCTTACTTATTTTTATGAACTTTCTGTGCCCTTGTTTTTATTTGAAGGAGAAGTAGCTATTTTGGCCATATTATTGGGATCCCAGGAGTGCACTTAGTTCCGCACTCCTGTAACCTAGATCAAGTCGACACCAGGCTAAAGCCGCTTTCAGCTGATGGCACAGAACTGATCCAGGCTCTGCAGGGATCAGAACAATATTGTCGGGTTCCACCCAGATGCCTGAGCAGCAGCTGGTTCAGCCTCTCAGGGTGCCATGAGGGCTGGAGCCAGCTGCTCCTGTTCCTCCACAACCTGTTACACTAGTGAGTGCTGAAGGGGCAGAGAGTCAATGACTAACGTGACCTCTCTCTTCTGACCGAAGACTGAGAACTGAGTGATCAATGGCCATGTGATCACTCGGTTCTCTGTCTTAGAGCCAGCATGGGACAGCTGAAATATTGGATTGATGCTCCATCCACATGGGTGAGTATGTATGTTTATTTTTTTTAAAAAATGCACGTCTCTTTTAAGCCTTCTTCTTATAAATTGTACCTGTCACTGGCAACAATATGTAAGCTGTCTTTGTCCTTACGGGTCAGATTTCAAGCCTGGGGCTGTGCTGAACCTCATTGTGTCCTTTGATGTCAATTAATGAGTCCCTTTCAAGCATCTGATCTGACAGTCCACACCTCTCTGCATGGCCTTGAAAGAGCTAGGCAGATCAGATTCTTGACTGACAGCATACTGTACTTCATTTTACATGACAAGGGGGTAGGGTGTGAAATAAAATCATCAGAACATGTGATGCACTGAGGCTTAGCACAGCCTCTGGCTCATGACGTGATGAACTCAGTCACATAGTTTACATAGTCCATCCAGTTCAACCATAAAAAAAAATGAAATACAAAATATCGTACAATTCAATATATCCAATTCTATACTCACAGTTGATCCAGAGGAAGGCAAAAAACCCCAGCAGAGCATGCTCCAATTTGCTAAAGCAGGGGAAAAAATTCCTTCCTGATCCCCCGAGAGGTAATCGGATTTTCCCTGGATCAACTTTACCTATAAATGTTAGTCCCCAGTTGTATTATGTACATTCAGGAAAGAATCAGGAAAGAATCCAGACCTTTCTTAAAGAGGAAGTAACCCCCCCCCCTGAAAAACGGGGGGAAAAAACCTGAAAGAGAAAGGCATAATGAGGTAGTATGCATAGCTCATTATGTTGCAATTACCTGAGATCGAAGCCACTGAAGTCCTCCCCTTTCCCCGCCAACACCATGTCCCCTCGCACATACTTCCTGCGAATGCGCAGGAGTGACGTCATCGCCGCTCCGGCCAATCACAGCGCCGGGGCGGCGATGACGTCACTCCTGCGCATTCGCACGCGACCGGCAGGTCCCAGCGCATGCGCGAAATTACGGCATTAACCCCCTTAATGCCATTGACATAAACGGCACTTTCAGTGCGCCTGCGCCGTAGCCTATGGTGCGCATGCGCCATAGACATCGGCGCCTGTCATTTCTGTAAATATCTCCTAAACCTTTTAGGTTAGGAAGATATTTGTTGCACCTACAGGTAAGCCTTAATCTAGGCTTACCTGTAGGTTAAAGAGGGTTTAAGGGGTTTACAACCACTTTAAAGCAATCTACTGAGCTGGCCAGAACCACCTCTGGAGGGAGTCTGTGAAGAAACCTTTCTGTATTTGGAGATGACATATTTTTTTCCTCTAGATGTAAACAGTGCCCCCTTGTCTTTTGTGTTGACCGTAAAGTGAATAACTCAACACCAAGTTCACTATATGGACCTCTTATATATTTGTACATGTTGACCATACCCCCCTTATTCTCCTCTTCTCAAATGGACTAAGAAGCAAAGTTAAATAAAGATGTATACAACATTGCTTTTTATTTTTTACATTTGCTCTTGAAATGAAATCACTGGGGGTGTACAAAATCCTTAGGCCTCTTACACACGACCGAGAATCTCGTCGTAAAAGAAACATCGTTTTCCTCGACGAGTTTCTTGTCAGGCTTGTCAAGAATCTTGTCAAGCTTTCTTTGCATACACATTGTCAAGACAAAATCTCGTCGTTCTCAAACGCGGTGACGTACAACACGTACGACGGCACTATAAAGAGGAAGTTTGATTCCACTGGCGACACCCTTGGGGCTGCTTTTGCTAATCTCATGTTACTGCGTGTTAGTAAAAGTTTGAGAGCTGATTCGTGCTTTTCAGCCTGTTACAGCGTGACAAATGTGCTATCTCCATTAGGAACGCTACTTTTACTGAAGGTGCGCTCCCATCTCATACTTTATTCTGAGCATGCGCGGGTTTCTAAGCATACACACAAACGTGTTTCTCGTCGTAAACCAGCCAGACGAGAAACACGATGAGGAAATTGAGACTCCATGTTCTCTTTTTTCTCGTCGAGATCCACAACAGTTTTCTCGATGAAAAACATACACACGACCGTTTTTCTTGGCAAAAATGCTCTGCCACCAAGTTTCTTGATGGATTTTGTCCAAAACGGTTGTGTGTACAAGGCTTTACAAGGTGAACTTAATATGGGATCACAAGCACTTTAATATTAAGAAACCCAGAGATGCATCATTATGTATATTATATGACTATAGAACTGAGAAACAGCTTAAAAAAAAAAAACATGGTAATATTATGTTGGAATCTTGTAAAGAAAAGATAGATTAATTATTTCATAGATTCACTAGCTGGTTGACAAACTTTATTTGCACCTTAGACAAGCACAAGCACAAGTTACTTAATCACAATTTGACTCAGTTTATTCAATTTGCAGCAAAAGTACAGATGCACATTTATTTTTCATTGTAACCACATCAGCCCTGGAAGGATTTACCCCCTTAACCAGGCCATTTTTTGCAATACGGCACTGCGCCGCTTTAACTGACAATTGTCCGATCCTGAGACGCTGTACTCAAAAAAAATTTAGGTCATTTTCCCCCACAAATAGAGCTTTCTTTTGGTGGTATTTGACCCTTTCTGCGGTTTTTACTTTTTGCTATAATAAATAGCCCAAAAAAAATATTTCTTCATCGGTTTAACCACTTAAGGACCGCCTCCTGCACATATACGTCGGCAGAATGGCATGGCTGGGCACATCCACGTACAGGTACGTCCTGTACTAGTACCCAGCCGTGGGTCGTGGGCGCGCTCCCGTGACCCGGTCCGCAGCTCTGTGACTCGCGGACCCGATCGCTGCTGGGGTCCCGCGATCGGTCCCTGGAGCTGAAGAACGGGGAGAGCCGTGTGTAAACTTCACTGTGGCAGCAGCATCGATCGTGTCATCCCTTTTATAGGGGGACACAATTGATGATGTCACACCTACAGCCACACCCTCCTACAGTTGTAAACACACTTCAGGTCACACATAACCCATCAGCGCCCCCTGTGGTTAACTCCCAAACTGCAATTGTCATTTTCACAATAAACCATGCATTTTAAATGCATTTTTTGCTGTGAAAATGACAAGGGTCCCAAAAATGTGTCAAAAATTGTCTGAAGTGTCCGCCATTATGTCGCATTCATGAAAAAAATCGCTGATCGCCGCCATTAGTAGTAAATTTTTTTTTTATAAAAGTGCAATAAAACTATCCCCTATTTTGTAAACACTATAAATTTTGCGCAAACCAATCGATAAACGCTTATTTCGATTTTTTTTACCAAAAATATGTAGAAGAATACGTATCGGCCTAAACTGAGGAAATTTTTTTTTTATATATTTTTGGGGGATATTTATTATAGCAAAAAGTAAAAAATATTGAATTTTTTTCAAAATTGTCGCTCTATTTTTGTTTATAGCGCAAAAAATAAAAACCGCCGAGGTGATAAAATACCACCAAAAGAAAACTCTATTTGTGGGAAAAAAAGGACACCAATTTTGTTTGGGAACCACGTCGCACGACCGCGCAATTGTCAGTTAAAGCGACACAGTCCCGATTTGCAAAAAGGGGCCTGGTCCTTTAGCTGCATTTTGGTCCGGGGCTTAAGTGGTTAAGCCAATATTCTTCTACATATTTTTGGGTAAAAAATCGCAATAAGCGTATATTGATTGGTTTACTCAAAAGTTATAGCATCTACAAAATAGGGGATATATTTATGGCATTTTTATTACTATTATTTTTTTTTACTAGTAATGATCAGCATTTTTTTTAGCAGGACTGCGACATTGGGGCGGAAAGATCGGACACTTTTGACACTTTTTTGGGACCACTGACATTTACACAGCCATCAGTGCTATAAATAGCCACTGATTACTGTATAAATGACACTGGTAGGGAAGGTGTTAACACTAGTCGGGCAATCAAGGGGTTAAGTGTTCCCTGGGGAGGTGTTTCTAACTGTGGGGGGAGAGTGGACTGACTGGGAGTAAAAAGAGATCACTGTTCCTGATCACTAGGAACAGACAATCTCTCTCTACTCCCCTGTCAGAATGGGGATCTGTTTGTTTACATTGACAGATCCCCGTACTGGCTCTCTGTGGAGCGATGGCGGGTGGCCGGCAGACATTACGGCCGCCGACCACGCGCATCGGCTCCGGCGACGCGCCGTGGGCGTGCGCGCCGCCTTCTATAGCCTTTAAAGGGACCGCCGTAATGGTATGGCGATTCGTGCAGTCGAGCCAACCTGCCGCATTATGCAGCTGCTGGTTGGCAAGCGGTTAATAAGAATTGAGCTGATTATCTTTCCCATTTTAAAATGATATTAATCTACTTATCTAATAGTTTTAACCAAAAAAATATAACAGACAATTTTTTTTAAATGGTAACATCTTAACTACAATAATATTTTATATTGTATTGCTCCATAATAGCACACACTAGCTTAGATACAAAGGGCCAGATTCTCGTAGATTGGAGTAAAACTGTGCGGGCGTAACGTATCTCGTTTACGCTACGCGGCCGCAAGTTTTACGGGCAAGTGCTTGATTCACAAAGCACTTGCCTGTAAAGTTGCGGCGGCGTAGCGTAAATCCTCTGGCGCAAGCCCGCCTAATTCAAATGATCCAGGTAGGGGGCGTGGATCATTTAAATTAGGCGCGTTCCCGCGCCGATCGTACTGCGCATGCGCCGTCCCTAAAATTTCCCGACGTGCATAGCGCTAAATGACGTCGCAAGGACGTCATTGGTTTCGACGTTAACGTAAATGGCGTCCAGCGCCATTCACGGACGACTTACGCAAACTACGTACATTTTTAAATTTCGACGCGGGAACGACGGCCATACTTAACATTGGTTGCCCCTCATTTAACAGGGGCAACTTTACGCGTCGCAAATGCTACGGAAACGTCGTAAATTCACTGCGCCGACCGCGCGTACGTTCGGGAATCTCGTGTAAATAGCTAATTTGCATAGATGACGGGGAAAACGACGTCGGCGACACCTAGCGGCGGGAAAAAAAATTGCATCTAAGATCTGACAGCGTAAGAGCCTTACGCCTGTCAGATCTAATGGATATCTATGCGTAACTGATTCTAAGAATCAGTCGCATAGATACGCCGGGCCAGATTAGGACTTACGACGGCGCAAATGGCGTTGCGCCGTCGTAAGCCTTTTGAGAATCTGGCCCAAAGATCCTAGATGCAAAGCTTTTGACAGATACAGTACAACTGGTTTGTACATTTCTTTCATGTATTTATATTTAGCTATGCTATGTTTAATTGCTTCATTTTTTTTATTTTTAATTGGGTCATTACACCATGTTTTTGTACTACATTTATAAATTAAGGAATTGAAAAGCAAGGACACATGACAGCACTGAATGGCATGTATCCTAAACATTGGATATTCTGAAAGATTAGCTGTATTTTTACTTTTGTAAATTAAGCTCAACTTTTCTAGGTTGTATGCAATCATAAAAAGTACAAAATCTGTGCAACATTGCATACTTTGCTGGATTGTGTATAGGCTTGCCTGATCTCAGATTAACATTGACATTGGCCTCAGAGGGGACTGTTCGTCTGCTCCCCAGCCTTTATAAATAAACATGCCAGTGACAGCTGTCAGAAAAGGAGGAGAAAATCATGATAAATTAGTGGTGTGGAAGGAGAAAATCTAACCCAAATCGAACATAAAAAGATGCGTATTTCAATCTTTTGAATTAAGACCCCTAAAAATGCCCCCATAAATATTGCAGCTGCAAAACTAGATGTTAGAAAATGTCTTATGTTTAAAAAAGTTTCCATGTAATAAAATGTAATGTTTGACGGTATCTGCTGTTAACATATTAAACTAGGCTGGAGCATAAGAGGGACTGAGAGCTCATCCTCATGGCTCGAGGCTTGAAAGCTGCTTTACTGGGCATGACGCCACCTCTTAGCCATCAAAGCTGTCCACCTGGCAGGAAATTTCAAGCCAGTTAGCTGTCAGGCATACAATCCAGCCAGGCAGGGGAATGGGAGCTATAACAGAAAGAATATAAGCAGCCTTTCATCAAAGACCACAAAAGTTAGAAAAAAAGTACACTGTTGTGGATCACAATAAACTCAATCTGAACCGAAGAAAATAGCTTTTTAGCTTGAGATGCTCATTAGTTGGTTCAACTATAAATATATGTGTCGGAAATGGAGAGAACTATTTACTATAGTAGAAAGGAAAATGTCAACATTTTTGGACACATGGAGAGCGTCAAGTATGTTAAAATATTGGTTGTAGGTCAGGTGTTCTGATATATGTGGCATGAAATTATGTGTAAGCATGAAGTGTATTGTATGATATATAGCTTATGTATTGTATGATATATATATAGTTACCTGTAGCCTTTAAGGATTTTATAAGAAAGAAGTAACACACTATATGGTGGCTGTACGAAGTCCTCTAAGCTCTTTGTATATTACCATTATAAACAGAAATTCTGCATTAGCAAGACGTGTAGAAATTAAAGCAGAGTTCCGCCAAATTATTATTTCTTTTTAAAGTCAGTAGCTACAAATACTGCAGCTGCTGACTTTTAAAATGAGATCACTTACCTGTTCACTTGTGATGTCCTCACCTGAAGCCGCCCTGTCCCTCGGCTCCCGGGTGGGCTTCACAGCCTGATTCCCTACTGCGCATACGCAAATCATGCTGCACGTTCTGACTGGTCCTTGCTGTCTTCTGGGTCCTGCGTGTCTCCCAGAAGACAGTGGGCATGGGACGGAGGACGGGCTGGAAGTGAGAGAAAATACCTGTATGAGGCCCCGTACACACGTCCGAGGAACTAGACGGGCAAAACACATCGTTTTGCTCGTCGAGTTCCTTGTGAAGCAGCCGAGGATCTCGGCGAGCCAAGTTTCCCCGTTGACTAACAAGGAAATAGAGAACATGTTCTCTATTTGGCCCGACGAGATCCTCGTCGGTTTCCTCGGCCGAAAGTGTACACACGGCCGGGTTTCTCGGCAGAATACAGCTCAGATCGAGTTTCTGGCTGAATTCTGCCGAGAAACTCGGTCGTGTGTACGGGGCCTAAGACAGGTATCTGCTCCCCACCTGAAAGGTGCCAAATGTGACACCAGAGGGGGGAGGAACCGGATAAGTGGAAGTTCCATTTTTGGGTGGAACTTATTGAATGGGGCATGTAATCTTTTATCAACTGTTTTTTAAATAACATATGTAAAAACAAATTTTACGCAATGACCCAAACACCAATAAGAAGAGTGAACTAATTAAAGAGAATCTATCTATGTAGACCAGGTGTCTCCAAACTTTCTAAACAAAGGGCCAATTTAACAGTCCTTCAGGCATTAGGGGGTCTGGAAAAATTGCCCTGTTGTTGGTATCTGTGGGAGAAATAGTAGCCCATTATTGCTGTCTGTGGGAGGAATAGTACCCCACCACTGGTATCAGTTGGTGGAATGGTGCACCATCATAGGTGACAGTGGGTGGAATAATGCCTCAAGGGCCAGATAAATGCAAGCAAAGGGCCACATTCGACTTCCGGGCCGCAGTTTGGAGATCTCTGATGTAGACCAAAGTGACAGGTTTTCATTAAAAAAAGCTTGCTTCCCCATCCGCTTATACTTCCCTTCCCTGCACACTCACACCACTTTATACATCTGTGAGACCCATGAGTCTAAATTGCAAATTGTAAGCTCTGTGTCAGTGAGACTAATGTAATGCTCTTCAGGCCTGGTAATTGTCCACCTAGAAAAGAACAACACACTCCTGCGCTAGAGTCAGCTGGCTGTGTAGTGTCACAGGTGCATGGTCAAATCATGGATAATCTCATAGATGCCTTGCTGCCCTCTAGGACTGGGGTCACCCCAACAGTGCTGCGAAGATAGAAAAAGGAAAGGGCAAGAGGGCGCACTGGCCTAGTGCATTATCCAACAGATTTATTAAAAAGATACAAATAAAATCATAAAGAGGTCTACTCACAAACAAGTTAAAAACACGCTCATCAGGCCACATGTGTGTCTATCTCTCATCGGTGGCTCGAATCACCAAACCTGGGAGTGGGGGGTCCTGGATTAGACAGTCTCATCCACGACCCCCCACTCCCAGGTTTGGTGATTCGAGCAACCGATGAGAGATAGCCACACATGTGGCCTGACAAGCGTGTTTTTAACTTAGATTTGTGAGTAGACACCTTAATGATTTTATTCATATATTTTAATGAATCTGTTAATGGATAATGCACTAGGCCAGTGCGCCTTCTTTTCTTTTTCTATGCTCGCAATTTTCCACTTAGGCCTGAGCACTGAATCCTGGTAGGAAATGGAGAAGGTATCTAATAACTGAAAACACAATTTTTTTCCAGGGGCTCCAGGCGACAAAATAAGTATTGAGAGAATGTGGTAAACCTGAGTATCAAAAAATGTGTGTGTGTGTGGGGGGGGGGGGGGCAGCCTATTAATGTGATCTAAATAGTCTAAGGCAGTGGTCATCAACCCTGTCCTGCAGGGCCCACTAACAGGCCAGGTTTTATGTATTACCTTGGGGAGATGCAGTCTAGAATACTGCAATCACTGAGGAGCAAATGATATCAGCTGTGATGTATTTCAGTTATCTTGCAAACCTGGCCTGTTAGTGGGCCCTGCAGGACAGGGCTGATGACCACTGGTCTAAGGGGGCAGATCCACAAAAGGATTACGCCGGCATATCTATTGATACGCCGGCGTAATTTTAAATTTCCCGTGTTGTATCTTTGTTTTGTATCCACAAAACAAGATACGACGGCATCTGGGATCGATCCGACAGGTGTACGTCTTAGTACGCCGTCAGATCTTAGATGCAATTCTTTGACGGCCGCTAGGTGGCGTTTCCGTCGAAATCCGCGTCGGGTATGCAAATTAGCTATTTACGGCGATCCACGAACGTACGTCCGGCCAGCGCATTTTTTTACGTCGTTTTTGTTCGGCTATTTCCGGCGTATAGTTAAAGCTGCTATATGGTGGCGTACTCAATGTTAAGTATGGCCGTCGTTCCCGCGTACAATTTTGAATTTTTAACGTCGTTTGCGTAAGTCGTTCGCGAATAGGGATTTGCGTAGAATGACGTCACCGTCGTAAGCATTGGCTTGTTCCTGGTTAATTTTGAGCATGCGCACTGGGATACCCCCACGGACGGCGCAGTTAAAAAAACAACGTTGTTTATGTCGGGTCACGACGTATTAACATAAAACACGCCCCCATTACATCCATTTGAATTCCGCGCCCTTACGCCGCCAGAGATACACTACGCCGCCGTAACTTACGGCGCAAATTCTTTGTGGATTCGAAAAAAAAATAAGTTGCGGCGGCGTAGTGTATCTTAGATACGCTACGCCCGGCGGGAAGATGCGCCCAGGTACGTGGATCTACCCCATTATCTTTAATACCACGGCATTGAAATGTTTACAATATAGATATAACACTAACCCTAAAGTTAGGTAGATCATGGCTGCTTCTTAAAGTATATGCTACCAGTTGGCAACAATGGTCAGGCATGTAGAGAAATACTTATGTGTACATTTTTAGACATGTCCCATATGCCTATAAGCTACAAATCATGTTTTTGGACAGTGCAATTTGGAACACCCTAAGGAAACCATTGCAAACACAAGCAAAACATGCAAAATCCACAAAGACAGTGTCCAGCACCCCAGCTCTGCCAGACAGAAGTGTTATCCACAGTGGCATCCAGCAGCCACACAAATTAATACAGAGCATTCTAGCCAAAAATTGGGATTGAAACATGGCCTCTTGCTATGAATTCATTAGACAAAATTAACTATGCCACTTATTTCATTTTGCATGTATCTATAACTATAATTATTATGCCGCGTACACACGACCGTTTTTCGGGATGTAAAAAATGAAATTTTTAATGGTCTAGAAAAAACAACGTTTTTTTCAACCCGATCGTTAAACCGGCCTTGCCTACACACGATTGTGAAAAAAAATTCTCTAGCAAAGCGCGGTGACGTACAAAACATACGACGGCACTATAAAGGGGAAGTTCCATTCGGATGGCGCCACCCTTGGGGCTGCTTTTGCTGATTTCGTGTTAGTAAAAGACGATTTGTGCTTTTCAGTCTGTTACAGCGTGATGAATGTGCTTACTCCATTACGAACGCTAGTTTTACCAGAACAAGCGCTCCGGTCTCATAACTTGCTTCTGAGCATGCACGTTTTTTTCAAGTCGTTAAAGCCCACACACGACCATTTTTTACGACGTTAAAAACGACAACGTTAAAAACGACGTGAAAAATTAGAGCATGTTCTAAATTTTTAATGCCCATTTTTTACATCATGAAAAATGCTCTGGAACCCACACACGATCATTTTTAATGACATAAAAAAAAAAACGTAATTTTTTACAACCCGAAAAATGGTACATTCCAATCAAACATGAAAAATCACTTTGTTTCATAAGGTGAAAAATCACGTTTTAAATAAAACATTACCCAACTGCCTAATGCCACTAGATGTCATTAATGTGTGGCATGCTGTCAGGTTTCTTTGTCCCGCTAAACTTTATAGCTGCTGGTAACCCAGTCATCTGTAATTCCCTGTTTCCAAGATAGCAATTACGCAGGTCAGAAAGTTAAAGATTCTCAGCTCTGTTCATCTGAAAACATAAGGGTGGGATATACGGTCTATAAATGTGTACTCTCATTCCAGCATCCAACAACCATGATCATTCATAAAGTATTCATTTTCTTGAACTTCCCTGTGTAATCATTAAAAATAAATGCACAAAGCTACACAGTCTTGTCTGAAGAACCCGTGAAGCCCTGCTCAATATGACTGGCAAGATTCATGGGAAAATTATATAAAACTTGAGTTATATTAATGAACTTTATGGCTGCAGAATGATGGTAATGCTTCCAGGATTGCACTGTCCTCAGAATGCTTTTACATGTTGCCTAAAGTTGCTTTTTATTAAAGCATTAGCGAGATCAAATTATATGCAATAGTAATGTGCAGTAACCCCAGCCAGCCAATCAAATTTCAGCTTACTCATACCAATTAAAGATATATTTTGATTGCCACTTCAAAATATATTTTGATTGGTCCTATACTCACAATTCACATGCAAATCACATCTTTATGAAGCCCCATTCTCTTTGTTAGGCAGAATATTTACAGTACAAGTGTTCAAGCTACACACAAAATATACGTCTAACATTTTCCAAAAACTAATATAACTTGATTTTTGATTGATGTCAATAAATATGTGATCACCAGTAAATAGTCACAGGATATTATTTTCAAGTCATTGCTACTCTGTAGTAGATAGTAACCTACTGTGCAAAAGCCTGTTGAGATACAGTAGACGCTTCTTAAGCAGAAGGTTAGGTTACCCAACTGACCGCCAAAACACACCTTCTAGCAACAGAGAAAAAGCAAAGATCACCGTTGTGTCAGGATATCTAAACTCTGCTGCTATTTTGTGTTCTAGTTTAAAAAAAAAAAATTATTATGTGTGTAAAAAGAATGACAAAAAACGTATCTGGATGATGTTAAATATATATGACATAAAGCACTATCCCAAAAAATAAATATGTAAAATTAATATTTCATACTACATTAAATATTTCCTATAAATAAAAGAATAAAAGGATGTGCATTAAATCAATCCATCAATGTATCAATATATATATATATATATATATATATATATATATATATATATATATATATATATATATATATATATATATATATATATATATATATATATATATATATATATATATAAAAACCCTAATAATTTATATCACAACATATGATCTATACACATAAAAAAAGTGCATTAAATCAATACATCAATTAAAAAAAAATTTATGACAAAAATCCTGTGCAGATTCATAAAGGTGCATAAATCACAAGGTCAATACTCCATCCAGCAAGCAATGCAGTGAAAAAGAAATAAATTGTTTGGAATTAATCCAACTGTATATATAATAAATCAAATATAAGTCCATACAGAGTTGAAACAAACATATTCTACAAGATGAGAAATGTGATAACTAATATTTTATGTGATAAATTACCTTTGATTAGGGGCGGACTGACCATTGAGTCACTCGGGCACTGCCCGTGGGCCCCATGCCACTAGGGGGCCCTATCAGGGTTGCCAGGCTCAGTAAAACCAGGGACAGTATGTAAAAATCTGTGTTTTTTTTACATCTGTCCCTGATATGTCCGAAACTGACATGCTTTTGATGTAAAAATCAAGAGATTTTAGCTGCTCCGCCTCTGCACTGCCTCCTGGCGTGGTGGTCATCTGTAAGCCTGGGGGCCCCATAATCTTCTATTGCCTGGGGGCCCCATGAGTTGTCAGTCCGCCCCTGCCTTTGATCAATTGACCACCAATTACAAAACACGCAAGGTGATATTGCCTAAAAGTAGTGTAATCCCTTGGTTCCTGTGATGTTCATAACACTCATGAAAAGAAGATCCCATACAAAGAAGATACAAATCTCATTGCATAAAACAACTTTGTTAGTAAAAGGTCACACTAAAAACTATCCAGCGGAATTTACAAACAAAGGGATTAGCCCAGAACTAAAGATGATGGTGTGCCGATATGACAATACTCAAGCCCTCCAACGCATTTTGTCTATACAGACATAATCAGAAGTGGTCATAGAAATAATGCTAACTAATTTTTCCTTTAAAGCACACTGTTCAAACTGTTTTTTCAGATGGTAGAGTTATAAAAAATGAATTAAATGTACTAATTAAATAATGTTTTTTGTATGCTTTTCTTAGAACAAAGTATTAAAGAAAGAAATAACAAAGTTAGGATAATAATAAGGATCTTACCAATATTTTTTATAAATTCCTAGTTTGATATGGTTATTATTCATCAAATGTTAATAGTCATTATAAAATTCTGCACCCACTGTAGCTGCTATTCTAATCAATGGCAGTTACTAGCAGTGGAGGATGTATTGGCCCTCGATGAATCCCAGCCTATAAGTTATAGGCAATGAAACATATGCCGGGCCAAAGAATACACAGTGTTATAGCATGTTTTATATGAGCAAATTCTTTTAACAGGATCGCCTATATATCCCAATTTAACTCCTTGGAGTTCAGGATTGCAGCAATGTTTTATCCAGATGTGTTATTTTTTTAACGAAAAGAAAAACGATTAACTTACAGTACTTGTCCTAATGACACCTCTAATTTACTAAACAAGTGAATTGGGTGTAGTCTTAAAATATTCATCAGATAAACATCAAGGGCCAGATTCACGTAGCTCAGCAGATCTATAGATCCGCTCGATCTACGTGAATTAAGATCCGCTCCCGCAAGTTTAGGAGGCAAGTGGCTAGTTCACAAACCACTTACCTCCAAACTTGCGACGGCGGATCCTAAATCCCCCGGCGGAATTCAAATTCCGCGGCTAGGGGAGTGTACTATTTAAATCAGGCGCATTCCCGCGCCGATTTAAATGCGCAGGCGCCGTCCGCGAAATTTCTCGGCGTGCATTGCTCCCACTGACGTCGCTAGGACGTCAGTGGTTTCGACGCTTACGTAAACGACGTCCGTCCGTATTCGAGAACGACTTACGCAAACGACGTTAAAAAATTCAAATTTGACGCGGGAACGCCGGCTATACTTAACATTGGCTGCGCCTGATAAAAGAAGGGGTAAGTATACGCCGGGAAAGCCGCTACGGAAACGTCGTAAGAAGACTGCGTCGGGTCCGCGTACGTTCGTGAATTTGCGTATCTCGCTGATTTACATATTATTTATCGTAAATCAGCGGGAACGCCCCCGGTGACATTTTTAAATTGAAAAAAAGATCCGACAGTGTAACACAGTGTAACACTGTCAGATCTTAGTCCTATCTATGCGTATCTGATTCTATGAATCAGGCGCATAGATAGGACCAGTGTAAGTCAGAGAAACGATAGTGTATCTGTAGATACACCGTCGTATCTCTTTGTGAATCTGGCCCCAAGTTTTCATCTTCCCCTTTTTACCTAATTATATAGTTACTCTAGTTACATAATTTAACTCACTTATGGCTGTAATAGGCTTATACAGTGGTGACTACAAATAGAAATAGGTTCATTCTATTGTACAGAAATGTCCATATTATGGGGGCTGGTGGTAATGCAGTGTGGCATAGTGCTCTTCTTGAAGTGCAACTGAAGTCTTCTGGAATGTTTATATCAGTGGTTGCCAAACTATGAGCTTAAGGGGGCCTCACATGTGGCCCATGACATCACAAATGGGCTGCACATAATGTTTAATATATGTAATGGTTGAGAGGACTGTCAGAAACTGTAGACTTAATAGAGGAAATGAGGGTCAGAGAGGACATTTGCTGGGATATGATGCAGAAATCATCATGAACCTAGGAACATAGGGCCAGATTCACGTAGCCCGGGCGCAGCGTAACTTAACCGATTTAGGTTACACCGCTGCAAATTTTCTGGCTAAGTGCCCGATCCACAAAGCACTTACCTGGAAATTTGCGGCGTTGTATCCTAAATCCGTCCGGCGCAAAGCGGGCCAATTCAAATGGGGCGGGTACCATTTAAATTAGGCGCGCTCCCGCGCCGGACGTACTGCGCATGCTCCCGACACAAATTTCCCGACGTGCTTTGCACAAAATTACGACGCGCCGACGTTTTGTGAATTGCGACGTGAAAAAATGACTTGCGCCGGGAAAAAAAAAAAAATTCAAAAGTGACGCGGGAAAGACGGGTATACTTTTACATGGTGTACTAATTTTACACTTTGTAAAAGGTGCCCTATCTTTGCGACGGCAAACTAACACTTGCGGCGACGTAACGACGGGAAAAAGTTTCGTGGATCGCCCTAACTGCTAATTTGCATACCCGACGCTGGTTTACGACGCAAACTACCCCCAGCGGCGGCCGCGGTACTGCATCCTAAGATCCGACAGTGTAAAACTATTACACCTGTTGGATCTTAGGGATATCTATGCGTAACTGATTCTATGAATCAGTCGCATAGATAGAAACAGGGATACGACAGCGTATCAGCAGATACACCGTCGTATCCCTTTTGTGAATCTGGCCCCAAGTACATGAGACTAGTAGAGATCAATGCTGTTGCCCTAAAGCCGCATGATGCTCTCAGGCCACAGGTTGAGCACAAGCTGTTTATATACTGTAAAAGGTCTGGGATCATATAGATTTAATATATGCAATACTGCTTCTTTAACATAGTAGGAGTAGTAACCAGTTGCCGACCGCCCTATAGCACTTTTACTGCTACAGGGTGGCCGTGTTGTGCAGGATCATGTATATATATATATATATATATATATATATATATATATAAATGCGTGATCCTGAATTTCCGTGTATCGGGTGTGAGTGCACGCCACCGGAGGTAGGTCCCGCAGACCCGATGTTCATCGGAATCCATCTGCCCTTACCGATAGAAAAAAAAATGATTGTTTGTAGGCACGTCCATCGGTTAAAAACCCACGCATGCTCAGAATCAAGTCGACGCATGCTTGGAAGCATTGAACTTCTTTTTTTTTCAGCATGTCGTTGTGTTTTACGTCACCGCGTTTTGACACGATTGGTTTTTCAACTGATGGTGTGTAGGCACGACTGACCATCAGTCAGCTTCATCGGTTAACTGATGGAAAAATCCATCAGACCGTTCTCATCGGATTGACCGATCGTGTGTACAGGGCATTACAGTAAAAAGATAAAAAATAATCAATGTTGATTGAGAGAGTGAAGCACCAGGCAGCAAGTAGCACAAGGAGTAAGGTGTGTATTTAAGTTTTTCTTTGCTTTAATCTAGTATTTTGCAGTCAGGTAGTAGGGGGATTCAGCTGCTTAGTAGTCTTTGTATTTTAGTTCAATGTTTGCTTTAATTAAAGGGGAGTTCCACCCAAAAGCGGAACTTCCGCTTTAAGTACTCCTTGCCCCCTTACATGCCACATTTGGCATGTCATTTTTTTAAGGGGGGGGATGGGTACCAACTTTAGAGAGGGACTTCCTGTCCCACGTCCTCATTCAGTCTTCAGGCCTCCTAGGTGACTCCTCCTCTCCCCCTAGGCGACCCCTCCCTGTAGGCAATCTTCTGGGACATGTCAAAGGTCCCAGAAGATTGCCTGTCCACTCGAAAAGCACAGCGCGACTCACATGTGCACAGTGCGCACCCAGCCATGAAGCCACATGCTGTCACAGTTCCAATGTCGGTGCCGAGGAGAGAAGAGGGCGAGGAGCGGGGCTCCGTGCTCCCACATCGCTGAATCGTGGGACAGGTGAGTGGCTGTTTATTAAAAGTCAGCAGTTACACTTTTTGTAGCTTCTGACTTTTAACCACTTCCATACAGCGCCTATTCTGGCACTTCTCTCCTTCATCTAAAAATAATATTTTTTTTTGCTAGAAAATTACTCACAACCCCCAAACATTATATATATTTTATTAGCAGACACCCTAGGGAATAAAGTGGCCGTCATTGCAACTTTTTATCTCTCACTGTATTTGCGCAATAATTTTTCAAGCGCATTTTTTTTGGGTTAACCCAATTTTTTTGTATAATGTGAAAGATGATGTTACGCCGAGTAAATAGATACCTAACTTGTCAAACTTCAAAATTGCGCACACTCATGGAATGGCGCCAAACTTTGGGACTTAAAATTCTCCATAGACAACGCTTTAATTTTTTTTACATGTTACCAGTTTAGCGTTACAGAGGAGTTCTAGTGCTAGAATTATTGCTCTCGCTCTAACGCACACGGTGATACCTCACATGTGTGGTTTGAACGGCGTTTACATATGTGGGTGGGACTTAAGTGCGCGTTCGCGCTTCTGAGCGCAAGCGACTGAGGACAGGGGCATTTTAAAAAAAAAAATATTATTTTTTTAACTTTACTGAATGTTTTTTTTTTTTTACACTTTTTTTTACATTTTTATTATCACTTTTATTCCTATTACAAGGAATGTAAACATCCCTTGTAATAGGAATAGTGTGTGACAAGTCCTCTTTATGGAGAGATGCGGGGTCAATAAGACCCCACATCTTTCACATCTCTCCTCCAGGCTGGAAAGCATGAGATCGGAAAAAATAATTCACAGATCTCATGCTTTCAGCCTGCGAATGCGGCTTTGTTTACTTCCGGGTACCTGGGCGTGATGTCATAATGTCGCCCCTGGGCCTCCGACGGTCATAGAGATGACCGGTGAAATCTCTATCCTCCTTATCCGGCGGCGGCCGATTCTTTCTCCGGGCCTCTGATAGCACGGGAGAGCCCGGAGAAGCACCGGATGGCAGCAGGAGGGCGGATGTCCCCTCCCGCCACCTATAAGAACGATCAAGTGGCGGAACCACCGCTATGATCATTCATATGGTGCACAGAATCGCCGCCTGAAGAGAAGGATAGCTGAATGATGCCTGTAGCTGCAGGCATCGCTCAGATATCACCCACTAAATTCCAGGACGTCATATGACGTCCTACGGTACAAAAGCGGTTAATGAACTAAAAATAGCCTGGAACTCCGCTTTAAGTGTACCGATTCACCCAGCCATTCAGGATTGTGTGTTAAACATTCATTTGCTTTAAATCAGAGTTGAACCTCCTATATTGAAAAAATAAAAAATAAATAGGATAATGACTTTTTTCACCATGATTTTTCTCCATACTCAAATACCAGATATGATTTAGGTGAAATGTATAATTACCCTTGTACCCAAACAGAAATGTGAAGTGATTGGAAGATGGTATGAAAAGTGCTCCTCTTGTAGTTAGCCCATATACTGTATATTTTGTTTGGAAGTATACCTAGAAAATGTAGAAATTGAACTTTTTTTCCATGAATCCTATTTTATGCTTTTCCACAGTGGGCTTGATTCATGTTTTTGCAAATGCACGACAAATAAGTCATATTGAAATTTGCCATTTATTTCAAGTGACTACTAGCTCAAGTGAGGATTGTAAGAGCCAATGTACTCTGCACTGTCCATGGTGCTGATGGTAGTATGGACAGGTTCATTTTTAACATTTCCTATTTTTTTTCTCCCCGAATTTCATTATATTATTTTTTGATAATGAATTAGATTATCATACCAGCATACCAATTACATTGTAGGATATACAGTTAGGGCGTTCATGGGTTTCTCCTCCTTTCCTTGCCTAGAGCTGCTATTCTAGCCTAGTTATCAATATAATACCCCTAAAATTGTCTTGTCCAGGATACCCTTACTTTCCCAGACGCCATGCTGTGAGGAAAGGAGCCTTTCTCCTTGTTTACAACTCTGATGCCCCATACACACGATCGGAATATCCGTCGGAAAAATCTTGGATGTTTTTTTTCCGACAGAATTCCGCTCAAGCTTGGCTTGCATACACACGGTCACACAAAAGTTCTATGAACTTCCGTCCGTCAAGAACGCGGTGACGTGCAACACTACGACGAGCCAAGAAAATTAAATTCGATGCTTCCGAGCATGCGTCTAAGTGTTTCGGAGCACAGAATTTTTTTTCCGTCTGAAAATTTGAGAACCAGCTCTCAATCTTTTGCTGGCGGAAATTCCACCAGCAAAAGTCCGACAGAGCATACACACAGTTAGAATTTCCGTTCAAATGTTCACAACTGACTTTTGCTGGCGGAATTACCGATCGTGTGTACGGGCATTACTGTCAACTGGCAGTCTGTTGTAACATGCAAGCAGTCTTTATATGAGTTTGTAACACGTGAGCAATCTCTGCCAGTCTCTTGTTACATGCAAGCCGTTTCTGTCAATTACTGTATTTGTAGCACGTGAACAGTAACAGTAGTTTGCAGGTTGTGTCAGCTATCTTAATGTAAAAGGCAGTAATAACTTTTGTGAACAGAAACCCTTTTTACACTGGTTCTTTTTTTCTATAGGCTATTTTTGTTAACCACTCCCATGTTTTCATTTGCTGCATTGATTTTTTTTATTTGTTGTACATGTGTTTTGAATCCTGTTTCCTGTTGGATGCACTTTCTATAAACCAATTAACATGCCATAAGTAGGATTTAACCACTTGACCTCCAGAAGATTTACCCCCCTTCATGACCAGGCCATTTTTTGCGTTATAGCACTGCGTTACTTTAACTGACAATTGCATGGTCGTGTGATAAAATGTATGCCCTTTTTTCCCACAAATACTGGTAGCTTTCTTTTGGTGATATTTGATCACCTCTTTGGTTTTAATTTTTACAGACAAATTAAAAAAACAAAAAACAAAAATAAAACATTTTTTTTACTATTTGCTATAAAACATATCCAATAAAAAAAATTTCCTTATAAATTAGGCCGACATGTATTCTGCTTCATATTTTTGGAAAAAAAATAATAAGCGTATATTGGTTGGTTCGTCTATAAACTATAGGATATATATATTTTTTTTTACTAGTAATGGCAGCGATCAGTGACTTATAGCTAAACTGCAATATTGCGGCAGTCAGTCGGACACTAACTGACACTTTTGATACTTTTTGGGGAACAGTGACACTAATAGAGTGATCAGTGCTAAAAATATGCACTGTCAGTGTACTAATGGCACTGGCTGGGAAGGGGTTAATCATCAGGGGCGATTGAAGGGTTAACTGTGTGCCTAACCAGTGTTTTGGTGTACTGTGGGAGGTGCTTTTACTAGGGGAAGACATGGATCCATGTCCCTGCTTTGCAGGAACACAAGATCCATGCCTTCCCTACTGACAGAGCGCCGTTCTGCCTCAGTGCTGGATGATCAGTGGGTGCCGGTGGATATCGAGTCCACGGCAATGCTGTATCCTGGCTAAGGCCAACAAGGCCCAGGCCTAGGGCAGCACGGAAAGAGTCCCTACCGGCTCGCGCTACACTGCTTCTAATTTTGACTGTCCTATCATGCTGGACCACAAACCTTGCTCACTGTGCTATATGTTTTCTGCTGCACCATTGGCACGGTTATATCTTCTTAGTCCTCTCCATAAAATTATCCGAAATTTGTGTTTAAAGTAGAACTACAGTATAGGCAACATTTTTTTTTTTTTCATTTTAGATAGTGTACCATCCCTATCCCATTGCAGAGATTTCCCTTCACTTCCTACCCCATAGCCAAACAGGAAGTGAGAGGATATCTATGAAAATTAAGGGTATCCAATGCCCCCCCCATCCCTAAGACCTAGTGTCCCCTCTCAAAAATTTGAGAACGGGTCTTAAACAGAAAGAGGTGTGGCCTTGACAGGAAGAGGTGGGTCATATTTAAATTAGGAGGTGCACAAGTCTAGTCAGGCCTAGGGCAGCACAAAACCTAAATACTCTACTGGTCCACGGTACCTGCAGATTTGCTCCCACTGTGTAAAATCACAGTGGGTGCAGGCCATCCACCAGCATGCATGTGGGCCCCAGACCTGGAAGTGTTGAATCACGTACTAGGTAAGTGATCAGACGTAGCAGTGCCACCTTGACGCCGTATGAGCAAGTTGTATGGTTGGCTAGCGATACATTAAGGTGACTTGTCCCTTATATCAATAAAAATAACTGGTGCAAAGAAAATAAATTGATCTCGCCAAATAAAATCCATAGCAATCAGATATATTTCTGGGCTGTTGTGCAAAATGTGAGCTCCTAATGGAAAAACTGTTATAATATTTAGTTTTACATGACACTTAGTAGAGAGTGATGTGACAAAAAAATTATGTCTAAATTACAGAAAATTGAAACACAATTCATAGTAATAATATTACTTAATGGCAAATGGAAACATTACTTTCATTAAGTTAAATTAGCTTTCAAGTGAATTGAACATTTTACTGACATCTCTGGCTGTGTCCCAGAGTGACCTCAGCTGACTGTTTTCAGTATTACACTTCAAAGATGGATCTATTTCCAGTGTCACATATCTAATCAAACTGAACCTCGTGACATTTTCAGAATATTCAGCTAAGAAAAAGGCTCAGCTTGAAAAATAGAGATCTCTTAATAAAAAGTCCACTATCTTATTTTGGGAGCAACGCTGCAAAATATTTTCTCTGGAGATGCCAGATTCAAAGAAATTGCCATACTTTCAGGAAAGTAAATGGTATGACAATGGTAGACCGTTTATAAATGGTCTGCTAGTTTAGGGTAAAAAAAATAATTCACAATGCACTTTTGTCAAATGCGGAACAGGAAAAAATCGGCAGCGGCTCATAAAGGTAATTTGTTTTGTTTGGAAATATATATTCATTAATCAATAAAGTTCTAAATTCCAAAGTGCAGAAAAAAATTATCTTTCATGTCGCTGAAGTCAGACCTGTACAAAATGACACCTTCCTATTTTTTGATACTTTATCTGCAAAGATCTTCAGTGTTGCTTTATTCATTCAAAATGACACCAAGGCAGCCTAATACAGTAAAAACTAATTCTTTGATAGTTTGCTCTTGTTTGTTAAAATATAGAAACACACTGGCAATACATCTACATACGGACAATATAGTCAGCGTTAATAAAATCTCCATACGCTGTTAAGTGAACTCCAAACAGCAAAGACCATGCATGCTGGTGTGATGTTTTACTAAAAAGACTGCAGTAACATCTTTCTTGAGATGTAAACCCTAACAATTAACTTATTTTAATTGCTCCTTTTTGCTCTGTTTAATATATTCTTGGAAGCATTTTGTTTCTGTTTCTTCTGTTTGATAAATGCAAGAAAAATAAAAGTTGATCTTGCCAAAACTTTAAAGCTGATTTGTGTCCATTGCAATCTGTGTTATCCCAAGCAGCTGCTCTAGTTCTTATATAGACTTCAGAATTATTAGCCTTTATGGTATAGATATATGAGAGTGGGAGTCATTGAGTAGTTTAGCAAAAGACCACTCAGTCACCAAAATGCTGTGGTTGACAGCCCACAACCTACTGTAGCTGAAAAGCTGAGGGCATTTCTAAATGATCTACAGGTACTGTAATGCCGCGTACACACGATCGTTTTTCGTCATGAAAAAAAAAACGTTGTTTTTCAGCATGTCCAAAAAACAAAATTTTTCCAACTTCATCATTAAAAACGATGTTGCCCACACACCATCGTTTTTAAAAAATTATGAACAAAGCGCGGTGATGTACAACACGTACGACGGCACTCTAAAGGGGAAGTTCTATTCGCCTTTGGGCTGCTTTAGCTGATTCTGTGTTAGTAAAAGACGGTTCGCGCTTTTTTGTCTGTTACAGCGTGATGAATGTGCTTACTCCTTTATGAATGGTAGTTTTACCTGAACGAGCGCTCCCGTCTCATAACTTGCTTCTGAGCATGCGCGGGTTTAAAACGTCATTTTTGCCCACACACGATCATTTTTTACAACCCAAAAAACAAACTTTTTAAAAACGTTAAAAAATGCAGCATGTTCAAATTTTTTTTGTCGTTTTTCAGAACCCGAAAAACGATGTGAAGCCCACACACGATCATTTTAAATGACGTTTTTAAAAACGTTGTTTTAATTCATGCCGAAAAATTATCGTGTGTACGCGGCATAAGTCGTTTAAATGGATAATGTGCATATATTTCAGAAATGTACTGCATGTGTGTTTGACACTTTAAAACGGAGTTCCGGGCGAAAAATTACTTTTAAGATAAAAATACCCCTAGAATACTCATGCCTCGTGCAATGTAACAAAGGTATGCTGTAAACTATGCCCAGTTTTCTATCTTTGCTGCATTGTTTTCTTACTTTGTGAAGTTTCTGCACAGCACGGCCATCTCCAGTGTGGGCATCTGAAGCCACAGTGTCCCTCTTTCTGGATTCCGTGCATGCTGGCTACCCAGCATGCACCTGCCGATCTCAGGCATGTTCAGTGCGGTGCAATTTTGGTCAGCTGACCAAGATTTTCCATAGACGCTAATGTTAACCACTTACTGAACAAGCCTCTTTCTGAGGTTTATATTATATACATTATATGTATATAAACATCTTATTTAGGCAGTCATAGAAAATCATTACAAATTCATTATCAAACATTTAACGCCATAAATAAAGATGCACTTAGTTAAAAAAAAAATTCATATTTTCTTAAAAGCCCTACTCCAAATTTAAAAAATATAAAAAATATTTGTTGCCACTGTTTTCATTTGAGGATCTGTCCTCCTGCATTAAAGTTCCCCCACTCTGGATGAAGGAGAACAGAGACACAGCAGAGAGCAACATTGTTAATCGGGGGGAGGGGAGTGTTAGATCAACTAGCAGATTTCAATACTCGGACAAATTAAAGTGGTTGTAAAGGTTCATTTTTTATTTTCTAAATAGGTTCCTTTATGCTAGTGCATTGTTGGTTCACTTACCTTTTCTTTTGATTTCCCTTATAAATGTTTTTATTTCTTTGTTTTCTTTGTCTCAATTTCTCACTTCCTGTTCGTCCTCAGTAAGCTATTCAGGCTGACTAACCCCCATGGATGATGGGGGCAAGCTTACTGAGGAGAAAAATGAAGCGAGAAATTCAGACAAAGAAAAAAAATGTTTAGAAGGGAAATCGAAGGAAAAGGTAAGTGAACCAACAATGCATTAGCTTAAAGGAACCTATTTAGAAAATAAAACCTTTACAACCCCATTAAAGTCAAATTCCAGGTCTCACTGCAGTTACACAAGCAGTTACAACAACATTTTTTATTTTGTTATGTTTTTTAGGGGGGGGGGGGGTGTGGGTTACATGAATAAATAAAAGCTGATCAATGTAAGCATCCCAATCAGTGGTAAATGGTTTATCTTAACACTCTTAACTGATACATTTATGGCAGAGCTTGTTCTGTTTAATAATAATAAAACAAAATAGACTTATGCCGCGTACACACCATCACTTTATGTGATGGAAAAAAACGACGTTTTTAAAAACGTCACTTTAAATGACCGTGTGTGGGGGAAAACTTTGTTTTATGTCTTGTAAAAAACGACAAAAAAAAAATTGAAGCATGCTTCAATTTTATGTGTCGTTTTTCAAAACATCGTTTTTTACTTCACAGAAATTGACCGTGTGTAGCAAAAAACGATGTTTAAAACAACGTTTTTACACCCGCGCATGCCCAGAAGCTAGTTATGAAGCAAGCTTCAATGGAAAAAAGTGGTGAAACGTAACCTCGCTTTGCTAGAGCATTGTGAAAAAACGATGGTGTGTAGGCAACTTCGTCTTTGAAAATGATGTTTCAAAAACGTCGTTTTATTTCATGTTTTAAAACGTCTTTTTTTTTTCATCACAAAAAACGACCGTCTGTACGCGGCATTACTGACTGGATCACCAGGGCTACTATTATCAGAGCTTTTTTTCTCAGAAAATAGGTGCAGGAACTCAACCACAGCCCATTCAGATTTCACAAACAGTAGAAGGGTCTTTAAGGGGCATTAAATACCAGAATTGCATTACATACAGAGTGCAGAGTTCAGGGGGTTACAAAGCTGTCACTTGTAAACACAGAAACCAGACTTCTGTGTTTACAAGTGATTGTGGTGAGCAGGCACCAAAGGGTCTGAGCCAGAGGTGGTGGAACTGAGTTCCCCCAAGTTCCCCCTGAAAAAAAGCCCCGTTTCTACTAATAATCATCATCATAATAAAATATACCGTATTTATCGGCGTATACCGCGCACTATTTTGCCCTGAAAATCAGGGCAAAATCGTGGGTGCGCGATATACGCCGATACCCGCTTTCCCGCCATGAGTTTGAATACTGCGCCCGCATATAGCGAGCGCAGTACACTCGTGAATCTTCGGCCAGTCTCGGCGCCTCTCGTACTGACGTCCTGACGTCCTGAGCGTACAGGACGTCAGTGCGAGAGGCGCCCGAGCCTGCCCGAAGATTCACGAGTGTACTGCGCTCGCTATATGCGGGCGCAGTATTCAAAGTCGTGGCGGGAGGACGCCGCCGAAGGACGCCGGACCCGCCGAAGATGGACACCGGACCCGCCGAAGATGGACGCCCGACCCGCCGAAGATGGACGCCCGACCCGCCGAAGACGGACGCCGGACCCGCCGAAGAGGACACCCGACGAGGCCGCAGAAGGACGCCGGACCCGACGAGGCCGCAGATGGACGCCGCGCAAGACATCAAAACTGTAAGTACAAAACAACAAAAAATCTTTTTTTCCCACAGGATTGGGGGCCACTTTGGGGGTGCGCGGTATACGCCAGAGCGCGTTATACCGCGATAAATACGGTATATGCTTTTCATTCATTAACTCAGAATGTTAAAGTGGACTGATGTTTCCCATTATATCTACAAGTTGTACATACCCTACAATGGTGATCAGCATGAAAACTATTTTTCTGAATAAGTGTAAATGTTGTCCTCCAGGAGATTTGTCATACATGAAGCCAATATTTTTTAGCCACAAGACATGTATGCAAAAGTGAAACATTTATTTTATTTTGTGTCTCTTTGGGGATATTTACCTTAACCCTCATGTCCCACTCCCTTCTTAGATTTAACAGGCAGTACAAAAAAAATCTCTCGAAAGTGAGGGACGTCCTCTATTAGACAATTGTTACTGCAACACAGGTCTTTATTTCCCTTAAATCACCTATCTTCTGGCAAATGTAGTTACAGTGTATGGCTGGACAGGAGCATTATTATTGTGGATTAACATACACATATGTCCTCCTGCATCAGCTATTTATGCACACTCTCATGTCCATCGAACACAGCGGATCACAGATCAGGGTACAGGGCCACAGTGTTCCTGATCACCACCACACCAGTCATAGTGTCATCAAAAGGATATGTTCATGTGTGCAATGCTCTATGAAGAGCTATCTGTGTTTAGATCACTCTTTAGTAGGGATGAGCCAAACACCCCCCCCCCTTCCCTGGTTCGGTTCGCATCCAGAACATGTGAACAGACCAAAAGTTCACACGAACATTCAAACACCGTTAAAGTCTATGGCATTCTGCCTGGGTGTTTGGATGGTTTTGGGGGTTTCTTTTTTATGTGTAGACTGCTGATGTTCTAGCTGTCTATAGTTTAAAGCTGTGACTGTTTTGTAACAGCAAACTGTACTGGTTTATTGTTGTCTTTGTAATTTCTTTAAAAAACAAAACAAAAATAAACACATTTAAAAAAAAAAAAGTCTACGGGACTCGAACATAAGAAATCAAAAGTGCAAATTTCAAAGGTTAATTTTCAAGTTAATGCAAAAAGTTTTAAAAACTGCAGTTTTTTCGGGAGCAGTGATTTTAATAATGCTTAAAGTGAAACAATAAAAGTGAAATATTCCTTTAAATTTCATACCTGGGGGGGGTGTCTAAAGTATGCATGTAAAGTAGCGCATGTTTCCAGTGATTATAACAGTCCCTGCACAAAGTGTCATTTCTGAAGGAAAAAAAGTAATTTAAAACTACTCGTGGCTATTCATGAATTGTCGGTCCCGGCAATACAGAGAAAAGTAATTGAAAAAAATTTGCATCTGGCATGAATATTAAAGGGAACCCCACGTATTAAAAAAAAATTATGTGGGGTCCCCCCTAAAAATCCATACCAGACCCTTCAGGTCTGTTATGGATTTTAAGGGGAACTTCGTGCCAAAATGTAAAAAAAAATTGCGTGGGGTCCCCCCAAAAATCCATACCATACCCTTTATCCGAGCATGCAACCTGGCAGGCCACAGGAAAAGAGGGGGGACGAGATAACAACCCCCCTCCTGAACCGTACCAGGGGGACAAGGGCCTCATTCCCACAACCCTTGCCCGGTAGTTGTGGGGGTCTGCGGGCAGGGGGCTTATCGTATTCTAGAAGCCCCCTTTAACAAAGGGGACCCCCAGATCACAGCCCCCCCCATGTGAATTTATAACGGGTACGTTGTACCCCTATCATTTCACAAAAAAAATTCAAATTGTTAAAAACCACACAGACACAGCTTTATAAGTCCTTTATTAAAAATGTAAAAATTAAAAAGAAAGAAAAGATTCCAGCTATGTAATCCACTCTTGATCTCCACTCCAGCGATGGAATTCATTCTCGGTATCCAGTGATGGGTGATCTCCACTCTCCAGCGATGATATCCAGCGAGGAACACGCACATGATCCTGACTCCACCGGAGACACCCCGGGAAAGACGCAGCGCTAGCCTGACAGCTCTCATGTAGCTGAGGGCGGGGCAACGGAAACCATCCATCCACGGCAATGGTAAAGCCTGGCGTTTCCCCTTGCGTCAGAGGGGGAGATCACGCATCGCTGCATACCGAGAATGGATTCCATCACTGGAGTGGAGATCGAGATTGGATTACATCACTGGAATCTTTTTTTTATTTTAAATAAAGGACTTACAAAGCTGTGTCTGTGTGTTTTTTAACAATTTGACAATTTTTTGGTGAAATGATAGGGATACAATTTACCCCTTATCAATTCACATGGGGGGCAGGATCTGGGGGTCCCCTTTGTTAAAGGGGCTTCCAGATTCTGATAAGCCCCCTGCCCGCAGACCCCCACAACCACCGGACAAGGGTTGTGGGGATGAGGCCCTTGTCCTCATCAACATGGGGACATCCTCCCCATGTTGAGGGCATGTGGCCTGGTACGGTTCAGGAGGGGGCGATCTCTTGCCCCCCCTCATGTCCTGCGGCCTGCCAGGTTGCGTACTCGGATAAAGGGTCTGGTATGGATTTTTGGGGGGAACCCCACATATTTTTTTTTTAATTACACAGGGTTCCCCTTAATATCTATACCAGACCTAAAGGGCCTTATATGGAATTTGGGGGGACCCCCCCACACATTTTTTTTTCATTTTGGTTCCCTGCACAAAATGTAATTTTTTAAGGGAAAAAAAAGTAATTTAAAACTACTCGCGCTATTAATGAATTGTCGGGTTCCGGCAATACAGATAAAAGTCATTGAATAAAAATGGCAGGTGTTCTCCTTAATATTCATACCAGACCCAAAGGGCCTGGTAATGGACTGGGGGGGGGGACCCCTGTCATTTTTTTCAATTACTTTTCTCTGTATTGCCGGGACCAACAATTCATGAATAGCCGCGAGTAGTTTTAAATTACTTTTTTTCCTTCAGAAATGAAATTTTGTGCAGGGACAATTCTAAACACGGGAAACATGCACTAATTTACATGCATACTTTAGACACCCCCCAGGTATGAAATTTAAAGGAATATTCCACTTTTATTGTGTTTCACTTTAAACATTATTAAAATTACTGCTCCCGAAAAAACTGCAATTTTGCCTGACATTTTTTGAACCATTAAAATTTGGTCTAAAGCCGCGTTCACATGATCAGTTTTCTCGTTGGGAAAGCGGTCATGTTTTCTCTTGTACAAATGATATGCACTCACAAGCTTAAGGAGTTCAGGGCATGTAACTGTCGGGCAAAATTTGGACCAATGGATTGCCTTTATGCTTTATCACAGTAAGAAGAAGGGACTGCTCTGATTTAGGGGACCACTGAAGCCGCCAGTATGCAGGGAACCTCAGAAGCCTCTTGAGCTATCACTATGTTCGCAGGGAACTCGCAAAGTCTACTGGAAATCACATATCCCAGTTTCCTTTTTGTACCATGGCTTGTGACAATGGACTTGTCTAGATACATCAAATAAAGGTCAGCAACCACTTTCAGAAACATTCTCTTCTCCGTGGAGGTTTTGCACACTTTTTTTGCTTTTGAACATGCAACAGTATGTGCACACAGCCTAGTATGCATGGGGAAAATGTTTTCTAGTAAACAATATTGATAGAGGAAAGTTCATCATATATGCACAAAATATTTTGTGAATCAGGTACAAAAGCATGCATGAAATTGACACAGTTTTTTTTTTAATAAAAACATTTGTTTATCTTTATACTACATTAGATTATTCGGGTTATGTGTATTTCAATATCACTTTTCTTCATTCACTGGTTACAAAGTCCTATAAAGAGTCAGTTTTTCTCAGGTCTGCTCTGCCTGTGCAGAACATCTAAGTTGATTCCCCCAAAAACATGACACACATTTAGGTAGGGCAAAAGCATTTGATGCGATATTTAACATTGGCAGATGCCTGCAACTGGGATATGGATATCAAAAATATTTACACTTGTAAATGTAGTCTTTGCAATGGAAGCTTCCTTCACCATTATATTCCTTTTAACCAGTTTTGAAATGCATGGACCACACAGAAACCGATGAGCCATCTTTCCAACCATATGTCGTTACTCTCATATGCCTAATGAAGTGTAGTACCTCCTTCCAGGCATATTATCATTAGCTCAGGTTTTTAATATTGTCAAGAACATTTTGTATTTCCGAAGACATTACCTCAAAACAGTGCGGTCCAAATTCTATTATTAGTTCAGTCCTCATAGTTCATTCCACTCAAACTTGCCAATTCTATGAATTCATAATTTAGCAATAAGGTGCAATGTGACTTGTTGAGAAACATACTGACTGTGTGGGGAATAAAATCTTACACAAACAATTTCCACAATCTTTAAAGTAAGCCAGTAGTAAAAAAGAAACAGCAAACATGGCACACAACTTTTGACACCTTAGGGTACCAGGATATGCTCTCCCAAAAACGTACACAGTAAGAACATGTCCCTCCAACATAGCAAATGGCATTGGTCAAACCACCTAATAGTACAAACAAAGAGCAACTGCCCAACGTATAACTGGCCTTAACAGCAAGGAGCACATGGATGGGCTTGAGCTGGGAATTTTTCTTTGTGTTTGTTTGCCATGCGTCGCCCCTTTCATGTGCTACATGCTGTTAAGGCCAGTTGTAGGTTGGGGCAATTGCTGTTTGTTTGTACTGTTAGAATACTGGTGAGGGGCCACACTGGACACCTTTGTGGCAATTGTGCTAGGTGTCCAGAGTGTCCCTGTGCCTTTAAGGAGGAGTGGGTTCCCTTCAGGCAAACCTGCCCTCAATCTATCCATTACTATATACAGTATGTGCTCCTACTATGGAGGCTCTCAAAATATATAGAGTTAGGACTTTAGATAATACTGGGATTCCTTGACACAGCTTCTGCATGTATTTGCAAATGTGTGCAAACGAAACCCCTGTTTTTAATGTGAAAATATTTTGTTTGTTGCGGGCTGGTTGGTAAGTGGAGCTGGGAATTTTTCTTTGTGTTTATTTGACAGACCACTTAATAGGTTGCACAAACACCAAGCAATGCATTTTGGTATAAGGGCGGACATGTGTGTGCTTCACTATCAGAAAGTAATTGTTAGAGATCTGCATTAAGGCCAGACGTACACAGTGTGAATTTTAGTTGGTATAGCAGGAACCAGCCGAGATTCGAACAGTTAATGGGCCGGCTGAATCTACCAAGTTGATTTCTCAACCTGGGTACAACCAGCCTGCTAGATTCTCTTGTGATTATAATAATCACTGTTTTCTCCCAGTGAGGACAATCACTTTACAGCAACCCGAAATTTGCATCGTGTATGGCCTGCCTGAGGCAGACAAATCATTTAAATACAAGATAGAGAGGAAGGTTGAACTGCAAACAGTATATGAGCTGTCATATTTTCCATATGATTAGATATTCTGTTCAGCCATATCTGCAGTCCATGCACCCCTGCCAGATAACACAGTTAGGTTCACAGCCTAGTCCTGGACTTACCAAAATGCAAGTGAGTGATATGGTATGGTACGATATTCAATGAACAGCTCTGTACAATTCAGCTGATTCTAGTTCACTGTTCTTCCTCCTCTTTCTCAGTAATGCTGTACAAGGGATTGCAGGTGGACAATATTAACCACTTACAGATCAGAACATTTCCCCCCTTAATGACCAGGCCATTTTTTTCACTGTTCCTTATTACTGGGAACAGCATATCTCTCTCCTCCCCTGACAGAACGGGGATCTGTCTGTTTACATTGACAGATAATGGCCATCAGAAATCACAGCCGCTGGCCACGCGCACCAGGTCCCCCGCCGCGCAGCAGGCGTGCTATGGCTCTTAACCTCCCTGGCGGTATGATTAATTCAGATTTTAGGTGCTGAAAGCGGTACCATTATTTTGCATGGAAATTTGGCGTTTTATATTGTAGGCCTGTAATTCTTAGAAATAACATACTTAAATCTGCCCAAACAAGAGTCTAGTAGACATCCCGGGTATAATAAATTTGAAACACAAAATCATAAATTATAATATAATAAATAAATATAAATAATTATAACAAATAATATAATAATAATAAAGATTACTTTTAATTTTTTGATGACAAATTTCCCCACAAATCACTATCGCTCAATTGTGCAAGTGATTATTTAGCTAGTCTAAAACCACTTTTGACACTTTTTGGTTGCTATGGACAATCTCCAGTTTCCAGGCAGAAAGAACAGTTTTTATTATATAAAAGTGCATGTAGGACACTGGGCAGACCACTGGGGAAAAAGGGGGTGTGTATTTTTTTCATACAGTACTGTAATCTATACGATTACTGTATGTATTGTGTTTATTTACTTTTTTAAATTTGGCGCCAATCTCCACCCCGTGCGTCGTAACGTCGCAGGGAATGGAGCTCAGTGGCACTCAGCACTGTGAATCGATGGAGGAGGACACAGCTCGATCACACAGCGGGGAGGCTCCAGGGAGAAGGTAAGTAAACCCTGCCTGTGGATACTGCGAGGCGATCCCGAGACTGGCTCGGGATTACCGCTTTTGGTTCTGAAATTCCACCCCGAGCCAGACTCGGGAATACCGCCAGGGGGGTTAAAGGAGCCAATGTACAGCTATGGCAATTTGTGCGAACAAGCCATCCTGCCGCCGTATAGCGACTGGTCCGCAAGTGGTTAAGAGAAATTCAGGTACTTATAGCACTTATATATAAATTTGTGCTTTAATGAATAGATAACTGGTTTAAAATAGACTTTTATTGTGAGAATTTGAAGGTTGCCTCTCTTCTGAATTCTAGTTTTCCTGGCTGTCATGATGATCCTGTGGTTTCAGTAGTTTCTGAGGCACAGACCTGGAACATGTATGTAGATCAAGAATCCAGACTTCACTCCGACTTTATGACTTGTAGGCTTTCTTCTGGGTCAGTGACTGAGAAAGTATTCAATCAAGATGGCTTGGTGTCAAAACAAGCCTACACACCTTATTGGCTGACATAATACACTGCAACTGTATGTAACAGAAATAGGTGTTATACTACTATTTACCAAAATTAATTTTTAGCTGCCTGTGTCCAGGTAGATAGGAAGTTTACATTGTATAATTCATTAAATTTGACTGTAATAAAAACAGCGGGTTATGGAACTATATACTCTTTGGTGCCCTGAATTTTTATTTTTTATTTGTGGATTACCCAGGTAACAAGCAAGGCACAATTCATGCAATAATAGCCTATTGGACAGACAAAAATCAGATTGGCTAAGTGGTTAGCACCTCTATCTGACAGCACTAGAGTCGTCGGTTTTAATCACAAGCACGGCACTGCCTGGAGTGTGTATGTTCTACCTGTGTAGATTTCCTCCCACACTCCAAAGACACGCTGGTAGGTAAATTGGCCCTAGGGTATGAATATGAGTTAGGGATCTTAGATTGTAAGCTCCTTTGATGGTAGGGACTCATGTGAATGTAAAGTGTTGTGTAAATAGATGGCACTATATAAGTATCTGTAATATATGAATGCTTTTAGAAAAAAATAAAAATACATTTGCATGGAGACTCAACAGAAAACATCTTCTAATCACTTGCTATATAATACTTTTATTTTTTGTCTCAGCTCATAATCTTTCCTATGCACTATCCCTGCCTAACCTTTATGTTGGCCTCTGTGCATGCAAACCTGTTTTGTCCTGCAAGCACTACCCAGTGCAAAAACAAGATAAGACAAAGACTGAAAACTGAAACTCAAAGCAATCTGTTGCAACTTTTGTTTGGTGCCATTCCAATGTAAGACAACTGTCTGAAGAAAACATGCACATTTCCATAATCCCTGATGATATGGGGTTGCATGTCAGGTAAAGGTACGGGGGAGATGACAGTCATTAAATCATCAATACATTCACAAGTTTATATTGAGAATTTGGACACTTTTCTTATTTCATCAATTGAATGGATGTTTGATAATGATGACACAATTGTTCAGGGTGTAATCTGATGCAGATGTTTGGTTTAGAACTGCAAAGTACATGGTGATTTGATAATATTTTCCTCAGAATTGAGTGATTCCATATTTGTTTCCTCTGCTTGATCTGCAAAACTCACTCCAGTTTTCTTTTCTTTTTTTTTAACCGTTTCTTAAAGCCAGAAGGTTGTAATGTTAAATGAAAATACTTTTGAGGCATGTCTGTGATTAGATTTGTTATTTTTTTACACAATTAAACAATTGAATGAACATTTAATTTTCCAAGAGTGATTCCATACTTTGTGCCAGGGGTTGTAGAAGGCCTATTGAACATCAATACAGTGAGAACAAGGGGTTTGATTTTTTAACCACTTCCTTACTGGGCACTTAAACCCCTTCCTGACCAGAGGACTTTTTGCGATTCGGCACTGCGTCGCTTTAACTGACAATTGCGCGGTCGTGCGACGTGGCTCCCAAACAAAATTAACGTCCTTTTTTCCCCACAAATAGAGCTTTCTTTTGGTGGTATTTGATCACCTCTGCGGTTTTTATTTTTTGCGCTATAAACAAAAATAGAGCGACAATTTTGAAAAAAAATAAAATATTTTTACTTTGTTGCTATAATAAATAGCTCAATTTTTTTTTTTACGTTTTTTTTTTATCCTCAGTCTAGGCCGATACGTATTCTACATATTTTTAGTAAAAAAAAAAAAAAAATCGCAATAAGCGACTGGTTTGCGCAAAAGTTATAGCGCCTACAAAATAAGGGACAGAATTATTATTTTTTTTTTTTTTTTTTTTTACTAGAAATGGCGGCGATCTGCGATTTTTATTGGGACTGCGACGTTATGGCGGACACATCGGACACTTTTGACACATTTTTGGCGCCATTCACATTTATACTGCAATCAGTGCTATAAATATGCACTAATTACTGTATAATTTTTTTTTTTTACTAGAAATGGCGGCGATCTGCGATTTTTATTGGGACTGCGACGTTATGGTGGACACATCGGACACTTTTGACACATTTTTGGCGCCATTCACATTTATACTGCAATCAGTGCTATAAATATGCACTAATTACTGTATAAATGTGACTGGCAGGGAAGGGGTTAACACTAGGGGGTGAGGAAGGGGTTAAATGTGTACCCTAATTAGTGTTCTAACTGTGGGGGAGGGGGGGTGACTGGGGGGGGTGACCGATCTGTGTCTCTATGTACAAGAGACACAGATCCGTCTCCTCTCTCCCCTGACAGCACCGCTGTCTGCGAGAGCCGGGAATGAGAGATGATCTCATATGTAAACATATGAGATCATCTCTCATTGGCCGCACAGATCGCCTAGGAAACGGCCGCTCCGATTGGCCGTTCACGGCGATCTGTGACTGGCTGTGTCCAAGGGACACGGCCAGCACAGCAGTTCCCCGCTGCGCACTCGGGAGCGCGAGCGGGGAACGCGAAAAGGGGAGGCCGTAAAAAGACGGCCTGTTAGAGATTGGGAGCCGCGCTGAGGCCGTACAAAGTCGTACGGCCGTCAGCAAGTGGTTAAAACTGGAGGGTGTAATATCTGGCGCAGCTATGCATAGAAACCAATCAGCTTCCAGTTTTTTTTTTTCCCCATAGACTTCTAAAGGGTGTTCCGCAGCTTCTACCGTTTACATATTTATTATTGCATTGCACCCAGCTGCTGTGCCAGTTCACACGCTCAATTAATGATTTATCCGGCGCACCAATTGAGGTATGAACTGGTGCAGCGCATTGTTCATAGTAAATCAGCCCCATAGTCTCATTCTGTATCTGATTACTTTGTTACAAAATATTTATAACAAACTGTACAGACTGTATTTAAGATGACAAATGACACTGTTAAATGGCATGTTATATAACAGACCATAGAATAGACTTTGGCACAGTGATGGGTACCATTATATTTTTGTCTTGTACAATTTAAGGGTGACTCTTGCTATTACTGCAGTGATATTGATCACAGATTCTATTGTAATATTCTTAGACATTTAACCCATATACCTGGTCATTATTGCTAGGGGAAACTCTGAAATGGAGTAAAACACACCAGTGGGATGTTCACATGCACTTTCTAGCTCCTGGGTTGCATATCAAACATTTCCTGGTGCCTGCATACAGTTTAATGTTATTTCCAGGGAACCCACCCAGAAGCCCAAAACCCATTCTAAAATATACAAATCGCAAATGAACTTTGTTGATAGCCAATAAGGAGGAAAAGGACATTTAGTGAGTAAGCAAGAGTGTGACTTTTTGAACTTCAGCCAGAATTTGTATAGTAGAAAGCCCTACGATTTTGAGCTCATGAAGTGTTATGGAAACAAAGTGAAGTTGCTACTGTACATACACTTGAATGTATATGCTATGCAGTCCAGAAGCCACTTTACTAGCAGATCAGGGAAGCTCAACACAGATGGTGTGAACAAGCCCTAAATATTTGTAGTCAGACATATGCAAATTATTACACAAAAAAAAAAAAGAATTACAAATCTTTACTTCTGGTCACCATACAGTTTTCTGTATTCATATGACCCCGACCCAGTTAAAGCGATTGTAAAGGAAAAAACAAACAAACATCTCTATACTTACCTGCTCTGTGCAATTGGATTGCAAAGAACGGCCCTAAATCTCCTCTTCTCATGACCCCTGCTAGCACTCCTGGCTCCTCCTCTCTGTCCAGTGCCCCCATGGGAAGCTTCTTTCCATGGGGCCACTCGTGCATGCTCACTCTCTCCAATGACACAGACAGCGTGACTCGGCCCCACCCCATCTTTGATTGACAGCACTGAGAGCCAATGGCTCCTGGTGCCCCAGCAAAGAGAGCAAGACCTGTAAATGAGGGGAGAGAAAAGCTGCAGACGTGCACAGGGCTGGATCGAATGAAGGCTCGGGTAAGTATAAGGTTGGGATGAGGGGCTTAATTCGATGCCTAAACATTTTTTGTCGTAGTGCAGGGAATGCATTTTTTGTGCTTCTATGACATCTTCACAGATATTTCTAATAATTATGTCCTTGCAAAAAAACTGTGCAGACAGAAAATGCATAGCAGTAACACAGTCTAATATGTAAAGCCACGTGCCCTATTTATAATTTTGTGCTTGTACTTTGACTGTGTATCATTATCATTAGATCTTTTTGTAAGACCTTCACAGATCGCTAGTATAAATACTGTGCTCAAGTCTTCAGGCATCTACGTATGTGTTTGTCAGTTTACACTTTTAAAAGCTTCAACATTCATCATTTTCTGTAACAAATAATTCCAGAGGGGCTGTGCAAAAAAATGTGCTGCATAGCCTGACGAAATGAAGAGATCTGTCTTTACATGCCGTGTGGTATTTTAAAATAACTGAAGACGATGGGTGGATTACTGTTAAAACAATATTTGAACATAAATAATGCCTATACAAAAGACACAATAAATACTTCCTAGCAAGCATAGCTGCTTTGTAAATAGCAGAAGAAAGAAAGAATGAATGAATAAGAGTTCTTTTCATGCTGAAGGGTCTTTTTGTGAATTTGTCTTTAGTGGCTTGCTTTCACTGCTCTGCTTTAAATCCTCAGTAACACCTCTGAAAATCCCCTGTTAACTCCTTCCCCTTTAAGCTATTTAACTTTTTTTCTCTTTCACTGCAGGACCAGGCAGAATCCTCATATGCCCCATCACCTTGCGGTCACACTCATCCACGTGGTTTACAGTATTCCAGACTTACATATACATCACCAACAGAAAAAAAAGGGGTGAAAATGACTTCAATATTTTATGTTGGATAATGCAGATGCATAAAAACTTGTAACGTAGCCATCAACTCTGGAGTCTTATTGGGCCAATCCAGTTTCCATAAACACAGTTCAGTGACAGAATAACACAACACTTACACCCAGCCTTTCACCGCTGACTTTTACAGTTTGAGCTAAGTAAAAGCAGCCTAAAGCAACATTTGTATTTATGTAATTGGTTATTTAATCCACTTTTGTCTTTAACTCTATGCAAGTCTCCCAGACTTTATTTAACTACTATTGATTTACTTGCAAAGGACAATGAACTTAGTGGAACTTCAGCCAACATTTTATTTTTAGTTCTGGATATTGTTTAAAATAGACTTTTTTGTTACAATGATAGTAGGCGAGGGAAATTTTTGCAAAGGAATACATTCTAGCCTCTTTGATTCTGCCCAACAAAAAAATGTGATAAACATATTTACAAATACTGAATATGCAATGTCACAAATACTGCCCCAATATTACATTTTTAAGGAATAATCTTTTCAGCTTTGAGCCTGGGTTCACACATATGCATGCCAAAATTGCGATGCAATTTAAGCATGCGTTTCTTTGTGAATACCATTCCAGTAAAGGTGCGATTTCCATACAGGTGCGATTTTACCAGTTCTCACTTTCTATCCACAACTGCAATGCAAAAACTCCTCCAAAATCGCATTCTATTGACTTCAATACAAAATCGTCTCCCTTTGGCTTCAATGCAAAATCGGCTCCCATTGACTCCTATGAAGAAACGTCCCCTTATTGACTTAAAGGGGTTGTAAAGGTTCTTTTTTTTATTTTCTAAATAGGTTCCTTTAAGCTAGTGCATTGTTGGTTCACTTACCCTTTCCTTCGATTTCCCTTCTAAATGTTTGTTTTTTTTGTTTTCTTTGTCTGAATTTCTCACTTCATGTTCCTCCTCAGTAAGCTGTTCAGTACGCTGTTCTGACTGACTTTCCACTGCTCAGATGATGGTGGAAAGCTTACTGAGGAGGAACAGGAAGTGAGAAATTCAGACAAAGAAAAAAACATTTAGAAGGGAAATGGAAGGAAAAGGTAAGTGAACCAACAATGCACTAGCTTAAAGGAACCGATTTAGAAAATAAAAAACAAACCTTTACAACCCCTTTAAAGCAGAGTTCCAGTCCCCCAAATACTTATTTTTTTAAAACACTCCGTCGTACTTGTGTACACATATATAGCAACATTTAGATAATGTTATATATGTGCTCTTTGTAATTTATGTGAAATTAGTGAATTACTAATCAGATCTCAGAAGAAGACAGGTTCCATGTCAGCTGTGGGCATCTGAAGCCCACTTCTGTTCATTTCCGGGATTCAATGCAGCTGGCTACCCAGTATGCACCCCCCGATCTTGTGCCTGCACAGTAATGCCACTGTGCGGCGTTCTCTCTGGAAATAATGCAAGATTTGGTCACTAGGCGATTTGCATGGAATCCTGGGATAGATGATGCCAAGGATTCCATGCGCAACGCCAAGGGAGAAGGACAATATTAGGCGTTATGCTCTGATCATTGTGTTTCTGGACACAGACTTGTATACATTCCATGTTTTTGTTTATGTACAACTGTTTTTAAATGTATTTTGTTATATAAATACTTTTTGTTACAAATATATATTTTTCTATATGTCTCTCAATACAGAAATGCCTATAAAGTCCACTTAGGGGTTTTTATCTTCTAACAATTCTTGGATGTGGCACTATTGAGGATGCACTCACTGATCTCATTTTCATGTGCAGCGCCTGGTGACGAAATCACCTAGGTGATTGCAGCTGAAAGTGCTGCAGAAAATTTAAGAAAAAAGCTATTTACTTATCAAAAAAGAACCCAGCCGTGGGTCGTGCGCGCTCGCATGCGACCCGGTCTGAAGCTGCGCGGTGTCCCCCGATCGGTCACAGGAGCTGAAGAATGGGGAGAGGTGTGTGTTTTTCACAGTTGCACTGTCATTGATCGTCTGTTCCCTGATATAGGGAAAGACGATCAATGACATCACACGTCCAGCCCCGCCCCCTACAGTTAGAAACACATATGAGGTCACACTCACACAGTGCCCCCTAGTGGTTAACCCCTTCACTGCCAGTGTAATTTTCACAGTAATCAATGCATTTTTATAGCACTTTTTGCTGTGAAAATGACAATGGTTCCAAAAATGTGCCAAAATTGTCCGATGTGTCTGCCATAATGTCACAGTCATGAAAAAAAAAAAATTATTAATAAAAATGCCGTAAAACTATCCCCTATTTTGTAAACGCTATAAATTTTGCCCAAACCAATCGTTAAACGCTTATTGAGATTTTTTTTACCAAAAATAGGTAGAAGAATACGTATCGGCCTAAACTGGGGAAAAAAAACATTTTTTTATATCTTTTTTGGGGATATATATTATAGCAAAAAGTAAAAAATATTGAATTTTTTTCAAAATTTTCGCTCTATTTTTGTTTATAGTGCAAAAAATAAGGTGATCAAAATCCACCAAAAGAAAGCTCTATTTGTGGGAAAAAAAGGACACCAATTTTGTTTGGGAGCCACGTCGCACGACCGCGCAATTGTCAGTTAAAGCGACGCAGTGCCGAATAGCAAAAAGGGGCAAGGTCCTTAACCTGCATATTGGTCCGGGTCTTAAGTGGTTAAATGCAAAAATGCCTTCCATTCACTACAATGCTATCATTCAATCACTTAAATGCAATCCTATGTGAACACTTATCTCTGCATGCCACTATACTCTATCACTTGCAAATCTGGAATGCACCCCTCCAAACTTGCACAGGATCTTATTCATAATCGCACTCAAAACACAATGCGTGTGGATCACACCTGTGTAAACCACCTCAAATAGGAACACATACATATCTAGCCTGTCATGTGAGTCTGTGCATTTGAAAATACATTCATAATCACATATTTGTGAACCAGTGTTGACTGTAGAAATACTGATGTAGACTTTCCCAATGCAGTTTGGACTTTGACTTCTGAGTGTGAGTGTTTTGCACACTACCCCTATGAAACCCAACTACAGCATTGCTGCAGGTAGAGTATATTTTTCCTATTTCCTTACATCATATACTTTTATATTATTTAGCAAATATATCAGCCACTATATAGGCTTTATAAATATGGGATGCAGAAAGGAGACTATGCATTAAAAACAGATAAACAAAATGGGTTCATCGGTCATCAGGTCACCTATAAATGTAAGTGGTTGTAAACCCTTATAACACACTTTTTGCTACAGGTAAGCCTATAATAAGGCTTACCTGTAGCTACCCCAGATATCTCCGGTTTAGGATATACCCCCTGTATCTGTATGTGCCGACGTCATCGGCACATGCGCACTAAAGAAATGGCACTTGTGCCGTTACTGGCAGCTCCCGCGTGCATTCGCGACAGTGATTTCCTCGCGGCTCTTGCCAATCACAGCGTCAGAGCCCATGATACCTGTAAGTACACAGCCAGCCGGTGCTGTGTACAGGCACAGCAGCGGGGGCTTCGATCTCATTATGCCTTTGTCTTACAGGTCTTTTTTTTTCAATTTTTTTCTATGCAGGTTTAACACCACTTTCAGGCCTCATACACACGACCATTTTCCTCGGCAAAAAACATACACACGACCGTTTTTCTCGGCAAAAATGCTCTGCCAGCATTTTTCTTGATGGTTTTTGCCGAGAAAAACGGTCGCGTGTATGTTTTTCGTTGAGAAAACTGTCGTGGATCTTGACGAGAAAAAAAGAGAACATGCTCTCTTTTTTCTCAACGGGAGTCTCAATTTCCTCATCGTGTTTCTCGTCGGGCTGGTTTACGACGAGGAACACGTTCGTGTGTATGCTTAGAAACCCACGCATGCTCAGAATAAAGTATGAGACGGGAGCGCACCTTCGGTAAAAGTAGCATTCGTAATGGCACATTCGTAATGGCACATTCGTCACGCTGTAAAAATTATTGCAGAGTTCTGACTAACTTTTTGTAACATTTTTCATGCTGATCTCATGAATATTTTTAATTAATTTATATAGCAAGATACAGTATATATATATATATATTTTTTTAAATACAAATCTCCATTTTTTATTATTTAATTTCTAGTCATCTCCAAGATTTATTTTTTAATTTTTTAAAAATTAACATGTCTACTCAAAGGCAACATTTTTGGGTTGATTAAAAACACAAAGGCAAGTATGAACTGTAAAAAAAAAAATGACCATTTATTCTGGTAAAGAATATAAATAAAATAAATAGAAGGCAGCACTGGAGAACCTGATGCCATTTGTGCCACTCTGTGTGGACACTAAAATTGGGACATTGAAAAGCACATACAGGAGGGAGCCCAATCTGGTCCTGGACTCTCAGAGGTCAGGAACAGCAGCAGGTCAGATATATGTCCCAGGTTTGTGGTACTACAACAGGCTGCCTTCTGTCAGACCACCTTGAAGCAAGGCCATCACTTTCTGGTCTTCCTGGTAGCCTTCCCTCCAGTCTTCTCTGCAGCCTGCCCTGCAGCCTTCTCTGCAGCCTTCCTTCTCCGCTTACCTGGAGCCTGTGCCTCTGGAGGTGTACTCGTGCCAGGAGGAGGAGAAGAAGGTGGAGGAGGAGGAGGTGGAGGAGATGAAGGTGTAGGAGAAGAAGATGGAAGAGGAGGTGGAGGACATGAAGGTGGAGTAGAAGAAGGTGGAGGATAAGAAGGCGGAGGAGGATGAGGGTGAGAAGAAGCAGGTGGAGGAGAATGGCCGTTGCTACAAATGACCGTGTCCTCGGTAAGTGTCCCCCTCACCCCCTTATTGAGCAAACTAATTAGGAGGGGCTCAAATATGAGGCGTTGGTCCATGGACATCTGTCTCATTTTGGCCATTACTAGGGTGCCATAGCCCTCCTCAGGGGTGGTAGGCTGCTGGAGTGTGGCCTGTGCCTCTTCAATCAGGGCCAGTGCTGCCTCGCTCACACTCCTATCCCTCCTGGCCCTTCTTGTTGGAAGGTGGATGGGAGGAACCTGGCACCTTGTTATGCCACTTGGCCCTGCCACCTCCTCTGTGCCACTTGGCCCTGCCACCCCCTCTGTGCCACTCACTCCTGTCACCTCCTCTCTGCCACTCACCCCGGCCTCCTCCTGCCTGACACTTTCTATTGATATGGAAAACACTTTTAGATCAAACATTATATATTTTTTACATATTAACATCTATTTTACATCATTTTTTTTCACAATAAATACATTTTAAATACTATACCTGGCTCCAGACAGCCATATCCGGGTCTTCCCCCAGGATGGATGGCTCATCTTGCTCCTGAGGAGGCTCAGCTTGGCTGCATGGAAGGCTGGAGGTTTTTCTGGAGGGAAGTCTGGGGGGAAGGCTGGAAAGTGACTGCCTTGTTTCAAGGTGGTCGTCAAGAAAGGACAGTCTGCTGTAGTACCACACCGACGGTACATATACCTTCCCTGCTGCTCCATACCTCTGAGAAGCCAGGACCTTGTTACGCTCACCCCTGTATGTGCCTCTCAAGGTCCCAATTTTAGTGTCCAGCTGTTCAGTGGTTACATGGGGCAGTGCTGCTGTCCTTAGCCCTTTTTGCCTGTGAATGGGGTCTTTTGTCGCCCAAAGAGCGAGCAGCTCCCTTAAGCGTTCAATGAATTTACTAAGGAACTCCTCATTAAATGGATTCATTTTTTCTGCAAGACAAAACAAAAGACAAATATACTAATGTCAATCACAGTCTATAAACTCTAGTAATCTTTATCCCCATATAGGCCTTTAATCTCTATGCAGTATTGGCCACTGATTTCCCAAGTTCAAATCATACCTTCGTTCACACGTTAGTCACTTTTACGACTTTCTCTATACACCGAGCGTAGGTACGACACATGTGTGTTAAGCTTTATATACACTATGCATGCGTGACACTCTGCACACGTCGCCCGCCCATGACGTTCTTACTCGATGTTTCCCCGCCCCTTCTTTCGGCGCGCAAACGACATGGCGGAATCCGATGATCAGGTGTCTCCAATTAGGCCTAGTTCATCCAAAAACGACGACATGGCGGAGTCTGATGAGCAGGTGTCTGTACTTATAAATTCGCAGAACGACGACACAACAAGACCGGAGCCTGATGAGGAAACGTCACAAACGAGGAGCAGATACAAGGCATCTAACATGTCCTACGCGGAATTGACGGAAATGGTGGACATATTGCAAAAGTCTGATTATGATGGCAGGCATGGGCCCTATAACCACGCAAATTTAAGGAAGGCCGAAATTATGTAAAAAGTGGTAAAAAGTCTGAAGAGACATTTTGGGGTGAAAAGATCGAAGGAGCAGTTCAGAAAGAGAATGCTTGAAAAAAGTAAGTACTGTTATTATTGTTTTTCAGAACTTGCATGTTGCTCCATGTTGATGCTTTTGAATATAGAACCTTAGAAAATTACAGTCGTTTCAGACACATCGTTCGGCCACTGCATACGATGTTTTATGAAGATACAGGGTTAAAAATATTTTAAAATGCCTGTTTATATTCAAGAAATATTTTTACAGTGGTGTCTAGCTGATGTGTTTGTAACTAGAATTAAAATCAAAATTACATCAGTCTAAAGGAGAGGACACTCAGCACCTGTTTACACATCTGCACTCAAGAGCACTAGTGTGGGTCACCAGAACAACCTTTTTAGGGTGACCCACACAGGTGCTCCTGTGCATTTTTGGGGTGTCTACATGTGTGAAACTTGTCCCAAAAAGGTGAGTAGTCAAGATTTGTGTTTGCAAAAATCATGTCTTCTGCTTGTAACTGCCCAAACAGACACTTGTACCCCACTTCCAAGCAATGTTTAATATTCCTAATTTTGCCCTCAAATGCATGTGTGCTAAGTGTACCTTTTGTTTCAATCTAATAGGGGAGAGAAGACTGGGAGGACACCACTCCTCAGAGCCCAGGAAACACAAACCTCACCAACCACCTCGCCAGGAACCCAGACCTCACCAACCACCTTGCCAGGAACCCAGACCTCACCAACCACCTCGCCAGGAACTCAGACCTCAAGATGTGGAGGAAGGAGAAGTGGAGTAAGGAGAAGTGGAGGAAGGAGAAGTGGAGGAAGGAGAAGTTAAGGACATGGTGGAAATTCTCACAACAGGTCAGTATCTGTCACCACAGCTTCAGGTAATACGAGATGTAGGCCTGCAGATTTAATAATACCTTTTTTTTGTTCTTTTTGGTTTAGGGGATGAACATGTGGCCGAAGAAAGGCCTCAATTCTCCCGTTCGAGGGCCCAAAACATCCTCCTCCAAATCAAGGCGTGTAGTAGGGAGATGTACATCATCAAAAAAAATGGCCTTTATTGAGCAAACATTTAAGGACATAATTGATGACTTGGGGGAAACTAAGAAAACCCCCTTTTTTTTATTCCCAGTTTACAGATTTTTTGCACTTTTTCAAACAAGCCAAAATTTGAAGATGCACACAGTGGGTCAACATGTGCTATCTGCCATCTCAGGATATCTATGTATGTGTTTTGTGGGTGCAACCCCTTCCTCGTTTCTCAAGAAGGTGAAAGGAAGAAGGGGTTGCACCCACAAAACACGTCCATTGATCAACCATGATGGCAGATAGCACATGTTGACAATAGGGATCAGGAGGAAAATACCCATTTTTAACCCAAAAAAGACTGTGTGCATCTTCAAAATGCCAGTTTATGGCAATTAAAAGAAAAAAAATTATACACCTCAAATATTTTTTTAAGACCATGTGTGTGAATATGCACTAAGTAAAAATGTTTAAAAACGTGGCTTGTTTTTCTCAAATCCCCTATAACTTTTTGTTGAGTTTAGTTTTGGTGTTTTTTTTACCATTGAAATGGTTGTTAGTTCATAAGGAAAATACACTTGACACTACAAGTAGTACAATAGGAAAAACTAGGAGATAGCTAAAATAAATACAAGCAAGACATCAAAAATTTAATTTAAACAGATTTCTTTATGTTTTTTCTTAAAATAATGAATAATGAATTTATTGGCTGGCATAGGAATGGCCCCCCTACCCGTGAAATATTGCACATACTTATCCCGGACTGCACGGGCACTTTGGGGGGGCAAGCCAGTACGTGCATGTTCTAGACCCGGCAAGGTGATTACACCTGAGGTAAGTCCGGCCTCTGGCCCAACTGTGGCCATATAAGTTATTACATTTATGGAGAAAATTATGGAGAATACAGCAACAAAAAACTATATAGTTCCATTTATATTCCTCCATATGCATAGAGGTTAAAAACTGGCGGATCCAGCTGGCCATTATCCTGAAGGCATTCTCCACAACACTTCGGGCTCTGGCCAGCCCGTAGTTGAACACCCTCCTCTCTGGGGTGAGGGTCCTTTGGGGGAATGGCCTCATGAGATGCTGTCCCAGGCCAAAGGCTTCATCAGCCAGAAACACAAAGGGGAGTCATTCCACATTCTCTGCATCCGGTGGCAATGCAAGGTCATCACTCGGCAGACGAAGAGCAAACTCCGTCTGCCTGAAGGCTCCCCCATCCGAAATCCGGCTGTTCTTCCCCACGTAATCATAGAGGAATTCATACTGTGCTGACACCACCGCCATCAGCACAATGCTATGAAACCCCTTTCTAGTTGTAGTAATGGAAACCCGAATGGGGTGGTGGCACGATGCGGACGTGCTTCCCGTCAATGGCTCCACCGCAGTTAGGGAAGTCCCACCGCATAGCAAACTCCGATACCGCAGTCTGCCATTCCTGTGGCGTGGAAGGAAGCTGTGGAATCAAACAAGATAAAAAAATGTGTTCTTTTGCACATAACATTGTAAGCAGATTATACAAAAACATTATTGGCCAACATCATTCTAACATTTATTTTAAGGAGCATTTAAATACAAAAATATAAGGCCCAATTATCACATTCCTCATCCCCTCTGATGGATCATTGTAAAATTTTTAGGGGGGGACAGATAAGTTTGGGACCTCAAAAGAAAATGGTGAAGCTATTCTTTAAAACAAATTTTAGGGGGGGGGGTGCTAGATGAATTTGGGCCCTAAAAAAAAATGGTGAAGCTATTCTTTAAAACACATTTTAGGGGGGAGGGGCTAGATGAGTTTGGGACCTAAAAAAAATGTGAAGCTATACTTTAAAACACATTTTAGGGGGGGGGGCTAGATGAGTTTGGGACCTCAAAAAGAAAAAAGAACAAATGCAAAGCTATACTTTAAAACACATTTTAGGGGGGGAGGGTAAAGCACTACAATGGATCTTACAAAATATTGGGAAGTGACTAGGCTAGGTGTGTTTGGGCCCAGGATAGCATGCTGGAGAGGTTAGTGAAGGGACATATGCATGTAGGCCAAAAAAGGAGCATTAAAAACTTACAGCATGCATGGGGGCAAAGGGGACATTCACAGCATATTACAATCATGGTAATTAGGGAGGGAGAAAATAAATACAATACATTAAATACATTGAATGTGATATTAAAGGAGAATACTTACCCTCATATAGTCCTCCTGCAGGACTTGTATAATGGCAGAACAGGTATCTGGGATTATGAGGCCCAGAGCCTGGGGGGAGATGCCTGTCGTGAACTTCAAGTCCTGCAAGCTTCTCCCAGTTGCCAGATAGCATAACGTGGCAACTAGCCTTTGCTCAGCGCTGACGGCGTCTCGCATAACGGTATCCTGCCTGGTGATATAGGGTGATACCAAAGCCAAGAGCTGCTGCAAAACAGGGTCAGACATCCTAAGGAAATTCCTGTAATCATCAGGATTATTCTCCTGGATCTCCTGCAGCAGAGGCATATGAGAGAATTGGTTCCTACGGAGCAACCAATTCTTGTTCCACCAACGCCTCCTCACCCTGTTCATGGCCTTGTCTTGGTCTAAAACAATAAGACCAACACACACCGACTGCACAACACGAACTCTACGACGAGCATTTGCCTGCAACATGGCTAGAAAACAAACGTCTAATCAGAACGAACAAACTAAACAGAACACACTGAAGAACAGCAAGTCCTACGAAGAACGACCTGAAAATCAGAAACAGGCGGACAGGAACGCACTGTAAAACAAATACGACCTGACTACACGCCCTGAAAGACAAGATACGAACCCACAAGCACAAACTAAACCGCAGAAAACGATTTGAAAGCATGAAGACTGAAAAGCCCAAATCGTATCTCATCAAACTTTTACTAACACGCGGTAACACAAGATTAGCAAAAGCAGCCCCAAGGGTGGCGCCAGTGGAATCGAACTTCCCCTTTATAGTGCCGTTGTATGTGTTATACGTCACCGCGTTTGAGAACAACAAGATTTTGTCTTGACAGTGTGTATGCAAGGAAAGCTTGACAAGAACCTCGTAGAGGAAAACAACGTTTCTTTTACGACGAGATTCTCGGTCATGGGTACGAGGCCTAACTGTTGTATACAATAAATCCTAGATATAAACAAAAGCCACACACAAATAGGCTGTTTTTCCTGTATTCATTTCTGTGTTATTTGTAAAAAAATAAATAAAAAATAGTTCAAGGAGTTATAGGTATGGTCTCCAAAGGCAACCAATTAAATGTTTTCATATGTTGGAATATGCTAAATTTCTAAGAGTTCCCAGTATTGGACAGATATCTCTGCACAATCCTAACTAAAAATTGCCTTCACGTGTTGGCAAGTACATCTTATGCAGAACACAGTAAGTTATTATATAAAATCTTGGGGAAAATGTAGTCCAGATATCTACAGTAAGAATAGTAAAAGAATAGCAATCAGTCCTTTCCAGCAATAGAACCTCTGAAAACAAGGCTCAATTACATGGAGGCATATTAAAGTGATAATTTTTCCATGAACATATTTTAACTTTTATATACAAAGAAGCTATTTTGCTGTTAGAGCTTGTATGTTTTGTGCGAACTCTGTGGCTAAATATTGAATGTATGGAATGATTAGGTTTCAGGTCTTTGTCCTATGAGAAGTGATGAGGGGGTCAGTTTAATTTTAATATTGTAGATATTAATCTATAAAATGGTTGGCTGGATAGATGACAGTTAGCTCAAAATATAACTGCATCCATGAATATAGTCAATTGTGCTGGTTTCTAAATCACCATTCCAAACATTGCCAGGAATACAGTAACCAGATAATGTAGGTGTGTGGATTTGTATATCATGTATACCATGATGTAAAATATAAATTTTAGTGAATATGAAAAAAGTGTACCACTTTTTTTGTGCATAAGTCAGTTGATAACACATGTCAAATGTTGCAAACATACATATACATGAAATCTTAATTTCAGTGACACCAAGTGACTAAGTGTGTTCCGTGAAAAAAAATTGTAACAAATGAATCAGAACGAAACAGTCCTCTATTGTGACCAAACACAAATAACAGTCCAAAAGTGTAAAAAAAACTGCAAGGTTGAAATAAAGAATTCCACATGGATATGACCCAACTTTGTGAAAGGATAGAGACATCACCACCGATATATGGAGGAGGCTTACCAGATGGTGTTGACTTGGTGAGGTATATACCACCCAAGTCAAAACAGGCTTGTATATTTAGTCAGCAAGATGTATCCAGCTGGTCCTGAATCCACATATCAGTTGGCACCGCAAATTCCAATAAACACCAGGAAGTGTAAAATACATGTAGTCTTGCTGGAGCCAGAGATACAGTAACCACATAACATGCGTAATGGGAAAAAACTCACATAGTGTGATACCGTACAAGGTAGTATTTATTAAAAAGATTAAAAATGAACACTCACATTTGGAAGAACATCATAGGCATATCACAAAGTGCAAGAGCGATGTGTGTGAATGGGTCTACCCGACGCGTTTCAACTAAACAGTCATCATCTGGGGTGACCGTTTTCTTCTGATTTATTTGTTACACTTTTACACTTTTTTCAAAAATATGGGCTGCCTGCATATACAGTATATAACACACCTGGTGCGGGAGGCCATTGGAGAGAGGGTTTCCCTTGCGGCTAAGCTTCAGACTCACCTGAAGGTGGAACAGGAGACGTCAGGCTCACAGAAGCATGGGTTACCTGCTGGAGTTGCTTGCAGAGATGCTCTGACTGGAGTGTTGTCAAATGAGGTGTCAATGTACTCAAATAAGACCACATGGATAGTGTCTGCAGACAGGTGGCACCTGTGGGAAGTAGCAGTACTCAGGCAGAACAGGAGTTAGGAGAGATACAGTTCAAAGCCAGGGTCAGGTACCGGGTGTGGATAAGAGCAAGCATGGTCAGGAGGGTAGCAAAGGTCATACACAGAAAAGTAGGATAAAACAGTCCCTTTAACAAGCTAAAGTCAGATCAGGAGGCAGGCAGAAGTCAGGTCCAGGGGAAAACTGAGTCAGTAACAGGTATCCACAAATGCAAGGTAACACAGAAACAAATGTGCTGGAGAGCCGAAGATCAACCAGCAACCACAAAGAGGAACTGACCTCTTATAAAAGGCTATTTGGTGCCAGTCTGGGCCAGCCGTGTGTGTGTGCGCATCCGTGCATGCATCTGTGCGCCAGTGTGCATTTGTGCATGCCAGCGTGCTTCCATTCAGACATGTAAGATACTGGCAGGAATGCCAGGTCTTCATGAGCGTCTGCTGCAGATAGAGTCCTGACAATGTAGCTCCAGCCACATAAACAAACCACTCAATCATGCTAGATGGGCCACAGCACCTCTGTGAATGAACTCTAGTACAGTGAAACCTTGGATTGCAAGTATAATTCGTTTTTTAGAAACATGCTTGTAATCCAAAGCACTTGTATATCAAAGCATTTTTTTACAGGGTATAAAACAGAAGAGAGGCATCTCTAAGTGTAGCAATAAGTTGCTTAATGTTGTACCTTCATTAAATATAACCATATTGCTACACTTAGAGGCTCCTCTCTTATTTTATTTACTCAGTTGTGACATGACGCTACTCTTATATCAAGACATCGCTTGTATATCAAGGCAAAATTTATTAAAACAGTTTGCTTGTCTTGCAAAACGCTCTCAAACCAAGTTACTCTCAAACCAAGGTTTTACTGTACATGCCTATTTGAGCTAAGTTTGCATGTGGCTGGTTCAGAAGAGAGGAAAAACACAACTAGACACTAAAACAAAAGCTTATCTCTGGGCAACCCAATCACAAGTGTCGCTAATTATACAATATAAAACCAACTGCTCTGTTCCCTGATGATGGGCAATTTCTAAAATTTGCTGGGGAACAAAAACATGGTGGTTAACATCCTAAAGTGAACATGCACTTAATTTTCATTGATTAAATATTTATTTTGGGTCAGTGACTTGGAAAGTACTGAAGGCAAAAATAACCATGCAACTAGCATTTTCATTTGAATGCCTGCAATGATGGCCAAAATATTTGTTTACCACAGATTACCTTTAGGCTACTTTCACACTGAGGCACTTTACAGGCACTATAGCACTAAAAATAGCACCTGTATAGTGCCTGTAAAGAGCCTATCCTCTCACTCCAATGTGAAATCCTGTGGGCTTTCACAGCACCAGGGAAGCGTCACCAAAGCGACACAGCAGCGGCGCTTTGCAAGCACTATTAACCCTTTTTTAGCCATTAGCAGGGTTAAAAGCGCTCCACTAGTGGCCAAATAGCACTGCAAAAACTACGGTAAAGCCCTGTTCAAAATGCCGGCGCTTTACCGCCGACGCCCCCAACGTCCCAGTGTCAAAGTAGCCTTAAGATGGAGATACCTATGAAATTATTGTTGCCTGCTTCAGCCAGTTTTGACTGGAGCGTGATAAATTCTTCATATTTTAACAAGGCAATCCAATGCTATACTATGAGATATTCTCTGGGGTTTATTTACTAAAACTAGAGAGTACAAAATCTGGCGCAGCTCTGCATAGAAACCAATCGGCTTCCTGTTATTTTTGTCAAAGCTTCATTGAACAAGCTAAAGTTAGAAGCTGATTGGTTACCATTCACAGCTGCACCAGATTTTGTACATTCCAGCTCTAGTAACTCAACCCCAATATCTTGTGCATGTATAGGGAAATAGATGAAATACCATCTTTAATTCTAGCAGATGTTATTATACTGTAAATTGTAAAATTGTGTGTGTGTATGCTAGAGAGAGAGAAGGAGCTGGAAGGAGGACTAAACAAAGGAGCTTTAATTGTGGGCTGATTATTTTAAGCCTTCATAAAGGGCTGAATTTTCTTATTTGTACTTGAAAATGCACAGACATGCATATTGTAAATGGGAGTTGATGATTATTTGTATTTATTGTTAAAAGTTTATACTTTTTCACAGTGATGTTTTATATATTTTTTTCCCTTCTTTTGCTATTGCTTCATTCCTCTCTCTAATCTTTTAACACATGACAATGATTTCCAAAGCACAGCTGGTTAACTAAAGAGAAAGCACAAGAGGAAATACCTGAATTTTGCCAATTTTTTTCTGATTGAACAACAAAAGCATTCAAGGTAAGGGGTGGGGTGGTTAAGTTGCTCCTCTGACTCATTCATATGCGTGTAAATCTCAGCTTAAATTAGTGGGTTTTGCAGACAAGATTTTGTTTTTCAAATAAATGAGAAAGAAGAGTTCCCCCCTCCCCCCGGCAATAAATTAAAAGTCAGCAGTTACACATACAGTAGCTGCTGGCTTTTATTATTAAGACACTTACCTGTCCTGGAATCCAGCGATGTCAGCACCCCAGCTGTTGTTTCCATCAGCTCTCGGTGCTGCCGCCAAAATTGCCTGTAAGGGAAACGGCAGGAAACGGGCAGTGAAGCCTTTCTGCTTCACTGGCGGTTCCCGACTGCGCATGTGTGAAGTGTCCGGCCCGTCATTGGGGGAAGGAAGAGGGGGACCGAACTTCCGAGTGATCTTGCCACAGTGAGATCTTTCGGAAGTGGGGAGGGGTACACCTGGCACACCCTGTGCGCACGCCTATGCACATCAGACAAACATACTACTGAACATAAATGGAGACTGATGCCGCGTACACACGGTCGTTTTTTTGTGATGAAAAAAAACAACATTTTTAAAAACGTCATTTAAAATGACCGTGTGTGGGGAAAACGTTGTTTTATGTCTTCTGAAAAACGACAAAAAAAAAATTCGAACATGCTTCAATTTTTTATGTCGTTTTTCAAAACGTCATTTTTTGTGTCATTTAAAATGATAGTGTGTGGGTAAAATGATGTTTAAAACTATGTTTTTAAACCCGCGCATGCTCAGAAGCAAGTTATGACGCGAGCTTGAATGGAACAAAGTGCCGTCGTACGTGCTGAACGTAACCGCGCTTTGCTAGAGCTTTTTAAAAAAACGATGGTGTGTAGGCAACGTCGTTTTTTAAAATGAAGTTTGAAAAACGTCATTTTGTTTCATGATATAAAATGTTGTTTTATTTCAACACAAAAAACGACCGTGTGTACGCGGCATAAGGGGTTGATTTTCTAAAGGCAAATAAACTCCAGAGCTTAGTAAATAAGGTAAAGACTCACTTTGCAAAGAATACCAATCACGTGCAAGAAAAAAAAAATTTGCTTGCACATGATTGGTTGATGGAGGTCAGCAGAGCTCCTGCTAATTTACTAAACTCTAGAGCAACTGCACTATGCAAAGTGCGCAGTCTATTTGCCTTTATTAACCACTTCCATACCAGGCACTTACGCACCTTCCCGCCCAAGCCAATTTTCAGCTTTCAGCACTGTCTCACTTTGAATGGCAATTGCGCGGTCATGCTACACTGTACCCAAACAAAATTGGCGTCCTTTTTTCCCCACAAATATAGCTTTCTTTTGGTGGTATTTGATCACCTCTGCGATTTTTTTTTTTGCGCAACAACTAAAAAAAGACTGAAAATTTTGAAAAAAAAATTACGTTTTTATTTTTTTCTGTTAATTTTTTTGTAAATACGTTTTTCTCTTTCAATTACGGGCACTGATATGGCAGCACTGATGGGCACCAATGAGATGGCACTGATGGACATCGATGAGGTAGTACTAACGGTCACAGATGAGGTGGCACTGATTGGCGGTGCTGGTATGCGGCACTGATGGGCACTCATATGCGGCACTGATGGGCACGCATAGGTGGCACTGATGGGCACACATAGGTGGCACTGATGGGCACACATAGGCGGCACTGATGGGCACTTATGGGCGGCACTGGGCACTCATAGGCGGCACAGATGGGCACTCATGGGTTGCACTGATGGATACTTATGGGTGGCACAGATGGGCACTGATAGGTGGGAACTGGGCATGGATGGGCACTGTGGGGTGGCACTGATGGACACTGTGGGGTGGCACTGATAGACACTGGGGTGGCACTGATGGACACTGTGGGGCAGCACTGATTTTCCCAGGTTGCCAGTCAGTGCCCATTTGTGGGCACTGATTGACATCTTTTTTATTTTTTTGCAGGCTTTTTTTTATTTTTTGCCCACCCTGGTGGTCCAGGGTGGGCATCCCTGGTGGTCCAGTGTGGCGATCCGAGGGGGGGATGCGCTGATAAACAATCAGCGCGAACTCCCCCTGTCAGAAGAGCCACCGACCGGCTCTCCTCTACTCGCGTCAGACGCGAGTGAGGAAGAGCCATCAACGGCTCTTCCTGTTTACATCGTGATCAGCCGTCATTGGACACGGCTGATCACGTGGTAAAGAGTCTCTGCCGGAGGCTCTTTACCGAGATCGGAAATGCAGGGTGTCAGACTGACAACCCGCATCACCGATCGCCGCACTGCGCGCCCCCACGGGCGCCTGCGGCATGAAATCCTGCAGGACGTTCTGGAACGTCCTGCAGGATTTCAGAACCACTTCCCGGACGTAAATCGGCTATAGGCCGGGCAGGAAGTGGTTAAATCAACCCCTATGGGTCAATTCACACTGGCTTAAAAAAATGCTGCTTCTACTGGAGTTTTGTGTTCTGCCTGTAGAAGCAGTTCAATATTATCCTATGTGTCAATGCACATTAGGACTAATAGAGGCACATTTTAAGGGTTTGGAAGCAGGAAAAAAAAACTTCTGGTTTGTGTTTTTGAGGGCAGTTTTCTGCCAGAAAAAAAAATGCTAAATGCTCTTAAACTCTCCTAGAAGCTCCTAAACTCTTCTAAATGTCTAATAAACTCCTGTATAAAACGTTCTATATGAGCAAGGGGACTGGCATTATTCTAAGTCCAGTGTGCATGGACCCTTAAGGTGTGGAGGTCTAGTTTATTAGGGGAAAGCACAGTATACATTATGATAAGCAATCATAGACATGCTCAGCAAATGAAAATGAAACTGCAAAACCGTTGTTAAAGGAATGAGCACAGTACTAAGGGCCTTTGTTGTTGGGCTTACGTGGGCAAATACATTATGCTTTTGAGATTAGTTTGAGACTCTACTGAGATAATTCAGAAATCATTACAGGTTCAGCTGACCTGCATTTGACCTGCAATTGTAAAGCTAACAAAAGCTCATTGAGCCCTGGTTCACACTGGGTACGATTTGGAACGATTTGAGATGCGATTTGACATGTCAAATCGCATCTCAAATCGGCGGCAATTGTCGGCAATGGCACTGTCCTAATCAGTGCGACGCCGCATCTGCGATTTCAAAAAGTAGTTCCTGTACTACTTTTTGCGATTTCGGGCCGCGATTTACATTAAATTGCGGCCGAAATCGCGGCAAAATCGCAACAGTGAAATCGCGGTAAAATCGTGCATTTTACCGCGATTTTGAATTCGCAGCAGTGTGAACCTAGGCTCCCACTTACTTTTAAGCTGAAATCTATGCATTGACATGAGAGCTTTGTTTGGCACAACAGTACAATGAGTTAAAGCTGTCATAATGCTGCCCCTTAGAGGGCAAGTCATGATAGCTTGGGTCCAGAGGAAGTGGGTTGAATGACACTGGACACCGTTTAACCTGCAGGAATGAGGACATATAGTGGTGTTTTTTCTCTTGAAAAAATTATACGTTCTGCTTTAGAGTCCAGGGAGTAGATAGCACCAAAATACCCTAAAAAATAAGCAAGGCATGGAAGAATTTGTAAACAGGAAAAAGCTCAACATTAATGTGGGAAATCAAAGAACCGGAGGGTTTTAGTGGACAGTGGATGACAAAGAAATGTTTTGTGAGCCTAGGTTGGGGAAATGTAAAGAATATGATGTAAGTTGTTTGTAAGTTTTTTTGCACAGTAAGCATGAAACATTAAAGATTGACAAACATCTCAAATTGGAACTATAGAAGTGCAAAAGATGATAATTTATACTGTTTTGGTCTTATAAATACGTAAACATTTTACCTTATATGCAGTTTTTTCCATAAGATACACTAGTCAGTAAGCATTTATAGATACTAGTCAGTAAGCATTTACAGGATGCACATTTTTAACTAAACATAAACATTTAAAAAATGAGAGCAGTTATTAAAGTATATCAAATGGCCTTATCACACTACCAGTTTTCTTTCCTGTTTTTATGCAAACTTTATTGACATTGCACAAAAAGACAATTTTATGAAATTCTATGGCAGCAGCATGGTGCAATGGTTGCACTTTTGTTTTAGCGCACACCACTGCATTGTGGTGTGAACTGACCTGTTAGGAAACAAAGCACTTTCCCTTTTTTTTTGTGGTGGGACTTTACTGGGTAAGGGTGTCCAGTTCAGTCCCTATGCACCCAGTGTAAATGGGCCCTATATCTTTTTGTTTTGCAATTTGTTATTTCCAGATAGAATAGGGAATGGTTAAAATCTCTCAGATTTTTTGCCATTTGTGTTCCATTCCAGAGATTTCACTTACTTTCCTGTAGGCACAATAGGAAGTGAGAGGAAAAGTGAGGTATATCCCCTCTTAGGTGGTTGTCAATGGCACAAGTGTCCCGCTTGAATGATTTCCAATTTACTCCTGTGTTATTTTTGAATGTCCCCTACTTTCAGTCCAGGTGACAGTGGCCATTAGTACTAATAGGGTAAATCCTCCAAGTGGGGACACAGACCGATTAAACAATGGATTATGGATAAAACCAAATTGTACTGCTGAAAATGTAATCTTTATGTGTTCAGCTGTAGAAGGCATGCAAAATAATTACTATGCAGAGTTTCACTTTAATGGAAATCAGCTGGGTAACATCCTCAAATATTCTCCCTCTATAAAGCATCTATTTTATCATTTATATATAGCCTGTTGTCAGTGAATACAATAACTATGAAATCAATGGATTTTTAGCTGGATTTATAGTTTTAGAAGAATAGTATGTTCAAACGGCTGCTTCTTTCAGACTGTGTTTTTACTGGCATGGAAAATAAACAGGCTCATGACCCAACGAGTAATTCTGCATTTTTAACTTTTTATGAGCATAATGAAGTGAGACTTTCTGCAAAGAATATTATGTAAGCTATTCCTTTTCCAGAAAAGTATCCCCTTTTCAATGGTTATGGGCTTTGCAAGACTAGTTTGACTTATTTTTTCTTGGTTAAAATGTAAACCTATGGGACTTAATTTCTCTTTATTTCAATAACAAACCTCCCAATTTACCCCACACTAACAATTCAGCACTTTTGTACTTTTAAATGGCCACCCCTAGCTCCTCTTTTAAGTACATGTACAGAAATGTGGTAATTAAATATATTTGCTAAAATACATTTGAGAATTATAAAGATTCTGATATACACTACACTCATTGAATATAAAAAAAAGTTAAATACATTTGGTTCATAAACAATTGATACATTACCCTTGTTAAGGGAGAACTAGGCAAAATGAATATTTTCAGAAAGCATACTGTAAAGACACGATTTAGAGCTTAAGCTTAACTAGCAGTTAAAAAAAAAAAGACGAAAAAGTAATTTGTGAAGTCAAGGAAACAAAGTAACCTGATTTGCCCTCATCCCCTATTGGTTTAATACTTTGCATGTCCTTTAGAGTAGAAAGCAAGCTTTATTTAGTTGCAGACTGCAGATTGATGTCTTCTTCCTTCTTCTACTAAAATAAGTTCCCAGTTTTGTTACTCTGACTTGAAACAATCCACAAAACTCTCTTCCCCAAACCTGGGCCCCACTATGTATAAACCTTGCTTTCCCAGCTAATAAAAACAGAACTTTAGACAGTGACTTCATAAGTCTTTCAACACACTTGAAATAAAAAACAGTTCATAGCAAATATCATACGGTTTATAAAATAATAGAGAAACATTTTAAAGCATTTATTTTAAGTGTGCTTAATTTAGTCAGTGAGGTCAATCAATTGCTATGCAGATGATAAGATGTTTATGGTTGTACAATATGGACTTTGTACACAGAAATTTTCTGATGCAGTTATAGTTGGTCCACATGCCCCCAAATCATTGGAAAATAAACAATATTGCTAAATATCACGTTGGGTTCATATGAGGTTTTAATAAACCCATCCTATTACAATGTTTTTGGGTTTAACTTCTGCTTTGCAATGACATGCTTTTTCTAACAGGAGGAATTTAGCAAGCATTCACTTTTCCATATGTTATTTTTACTGTATGTGAAAAAATGTACATTAATGTATTTCTACAATCCATTTAGAAAAACGAATTTACGAATTGTTTATAGGTTGAAAACTAACTGATTTGCATGTGTAATGCCTTGAAAGTAGAGAAACGCCCTAATTCTACAACACTGCTTCCTGAACTGTCCTGTCAACAAAATAAAACAGTTGCCAAAATATTCTAGAGAACCAATGACCCTGGTGTGAACTTGCTGTTCTGCAGACTGGAATTTTCAGAATTTACAAAATATGGTATAGAAACCAAGTAAGGATTGCAGTAATAAAATCCCACACTCAGTAAAATTTTTAATGCAGTGAGAAATACATATATGACAGTATTCGATTAAAAACTGCAATGAGTAAAGCTAAAGTACATCCAGCAGTATAGTACCAGGCAGAATCCATCTTATACTGGTCTGTAAACTTAAATGATTTGTATAGGTCATGGTACTTTCCTTTGCACTATGTACCTTGCCCCTTGAACTGCTTTTGGAATAGAACCAATGGGGATTGATATATATACCGTATTTATCTGCCTATAGAGGGCACCGGCGTATAGCGCGCACCCCTAATCTAAACGTGAAATTCCTGGAATTCTTTTTTTTTATTACTTACAGTTTTGGTGTCTTGCCCGGCGTCCATCGGCAGCCTTGTCCGGTCCGGCGTCCATCTGCGGCCTTCGTGGTGTCCTAACAGAACACGCTAACAGAACACGCTAACAGAAGCAATCAGTCACTCCCATTTCAGCGGTGCAGCAGGACGTTCTCACCTTAGTCTGCTCACCCCAGGGCTAGAGAGAGCTGGATGCTCTCAAACGAGTCGGCTCTCCCCAGGGACAGAACAGCCAGGCAGGGTCCTCCCACCTCTCTGCTGGAGCTTCCGGCACGGCACAACAACCAGGACGTAGTACCATCTCCTGCCCCATTGGCTTGCCCTCGACCTCCGCTGCCGCTCCCCGCCCGCAGGCATCCCAGCCCAGCAACCTCAAAGGTAAGGCCTGCTTTGGGACAGTCCGCAGCCATCCTTTTCAGGATAAGCCGTGGCTGTGGCCCTACAGGACAGAGCAACGGCCTAATTGCCTCTCCTTGTCACCGCTCTCGCCAATCCGCAATCCCCGTCAGCCTCTCCCCGCAACCCCCGCTCCCGCCAACCACAATCCCCACGCCTCTCCCCACCACCGCTCCAGCTAACCGCAACCCCCTGGTCACGGCGGCCAGAGCTAGAAAAGTCCCCGGCTTCAGCCGGGGCCTAGTGGCGCGCCACACACCCGCCCCTTAAACATCATTCAAACCTGCCAATCCCCCCATGTAGACCTCCACCACCTCCCCGGTGCCCCAGGAGGACCCCTACCACCTCACCTCGCCCCCCACAGCCTCTGCTACACCTCCAACTACAGTGACACCCTTTTCCAAGCGTCCCTACTCACCCTCCTGGACCCCTATTGCTGGTGTTTTCTCTTTTCCGTTCACCCACGAATTTAGGGGAGCATATACCCCAAGCCCCCCTCCGTTAGCTCATCAGCTTTCAAATCCAGGAACGCCCACCAGTTCACTACTTGATCCAGGCTTTGCTCGATCGCCCTTGAGGGATCAAGTAGGAATTTTTTCCCTATCGCTGCAGATTGACACAGCACGGGTAGGTTTTTTTTTGCCTTCCTCTGGACCAACGGGGAAGGAAGGTTTTAGTGAGTGGAGACCCACTTGGCGAATCTTTCCCCCCATAAATTATTCAAACACCCCCCGATCAATATCATCTTCCCTGCGTTTCTGCGACTATGGCTAACTTGAGATATACCGCAGAAACCATCCGGGATTTAAAACCATTTGCCTCAAGATTATCAGAGGTCACCATAAAAGCTCTAAGGAGTATCCAACTGTTAAGAATCGATCGACAGTCAAATATTATATCCATTCACCCCAGCCTAAGCGCATATCATGCGCTTTGGTCAACACAAGATCAGCAGTAAAACACAGACAAGAAATCCATGATTTCATCCTACAATATGACTTAGACCGCCTCTTTATCACAGAAAGCTGGCTTACAGCCGACTGTAACACCATTCTAGGAGAACTGGTGCCAGCAAATTATTGTATTCAAACACAAAACAGAGTGGGGCAAAGAGGGGGAGGCCTGGCGGTGATCCACAAGATTCACCTCTCGATCACCAAACCAGTCCTTCAAAACTCGCTTCCATTCATGGAAATTTGTTTGTAGTTATTTCAGTGATATTTAAAACGACTATTTTTGATGGTTATTTGAATTATATGTATTCTATTACTGTAATTAGGTCTGGCTGCAATGGTAGTTCTCTGCCTGCAAATGTCGTTTGGCTGCTGAGGCTGGCTGTTTTTCTTTCCCTCATATTGGCGGACAAGTACACATCCCCTGGCTGGGATTTTGGTTTCTAACCAATCCCAGCGTGCCTCTGTGGACCAGGCCTCCGGCCAATGGCGCTGCTTGAGGCATTTGATGCAGCACTGAACAGTGCCTGGCATCATGGGGGTGTGTTGACCCTGTGACGTCACACGCTGCTCCGTCGGCGGGGTTGGGGAAACACATTTAAGGGCTCCAGCTGGAGCCCATAGTGTGAGCTCTCTGACTCTCCACAGGCTGTATTCCTGGGATCTGAGCATTTGGGGTAAGCCACCTTGTTATGTGCATTGTGACCTATTTCCAAGCTGCTGGTTTACTCCCTTTATCTGATGTGTTTTTTACTTCATCTTTGGCTCCTTAGTGCAGTCACTTTATGTACCTGGTTCTCACCACTGTAAATTGCCATGCAGTGTCTTGGGACTTTACCTCGTTGATGACTCACAGCTGATTATCCTCTGCTGCCTTGTCATAACAGACCTACCCTTACACTTGTTGCAACACTCACATCCCAGCTGCCCCAATCAAGTGCTTTTACCAGCCTTGGTAAGATGTTTCAGCTTTTATTTTTGTACCGTATTACCTCACTACCTGGTGTTAATAGCATTTGCTATGTTGGTTCATGGGTGTTTATCTTACCCCCTTCCTTCTTTGCCTTACCCTCTTCCCCCCTTCCCCCACCCCCCCTCCCTCCCCTTTCATCCCTTTCCCTTCCTTCCCCCCCCCCTTTTTCTTCCTTTTTCTCCCTTTCTATCTGGGTTTGTCCCCCCTCCCCACCTCCCTTTTCCCCTTTACTTCCCCCCTCTTTTCTTCCCCCTCCCCTCCCCCTCGTTCCCCACCTCCCCTCCCCCTTCCAATCCCCCTACTCTTTCCTTCCCCCCTTCCTCTTCACCTTTTCATAACGCCCTTCTCCTTACACCCCTCCTCCTCACATTCCTTTTCCCCTCCCCCCTTCCCCCTCCTTCACCCCCCTTTCCTTATCCCCTCCCCCCCTCTTCCCTCCCTTGGGTTGCTCATCACACACTACCTTTTCTTCTTCACGTGGTGCCCCGTTTCTTTATATAATAATTAATATTACTCACCTCAAAATATTATTACTCTTTCAGAGACCGAAAAAAAAATTCCCCCTTGTCCGCCGTGAGGGGCTTTTTTCGGCGTATTCCATGTTGGTCCTTGACCCTCTGGAGGTAAGCCGATCTATGTCAATTTGTATACTTGACCTCTTACAGTATAATAATGTTGTTTTGTTATAATTTTTTTTTTTTTTTTGCTAGTCATGATATGATGTTAATTGTTGTACAGATTACCTCCTGAAGAAGCGGTCATCCGCAAAACCGGTAGAGGTCTCCTTTTGACTTTACCTCACAACCATAGATACCTTACAGATTTCCGTTCATATTCCACTGCTGTAACTAGTGTGAGGTTGATTGTCATAGCTGTGTTTTTAAACTGTATATTTTTTTATGTACAATAAATGAATTTTTTACTGTATCTATCTGTGTCATCAGTACCGAGAAAGTCCATATTATACAAAAAAATATTTTCTGGGTGATAGTTATTTTTGGTTTACGGTACTAGCAGCCATTACCATTCTATCCTCCGGTGCCCCTCTCTCTATTAAATTCTGGATGATGGTACATTATATGATTATTTAAATAATTAATCTGAGACTATACTCAAAATGTATGCATAAATAGGGGCAAACACAAAAGTGTTGCGTTTATAATTTTGCTCAGTGTATATACATTCTTTCAGTACTGTGTGCCACTCTGCACAGTGCCAAGAATTCTGGATCCTGTGACAGCCTATGACACATGGACACTATGGGGCAGTGCCTAATATCCTGGGACTGGCCTGTGGGACCTGGGGCAGCTAGGCATGTGTTTTAGAAAATAAGATTCAATTTGGCAAGTCTGCGTGACAACATTTTAATGACCAAAACTTCTTCACGTGAATGAAGGGCAAATTCAGCTCTGTTTTTTACTACAATCTACACTTCTAGAATGATAAAAAATACATATTAAGTCTATATAAACACGTGTATAATGTTTATTTCTTTGTTAATGTTACTGAAAGTGCACTTGGAAGTGCAGTCGTTGTAGAGGGGGACATGAAAGAAAAAAAAAACAGCATTTTAGCTTGCACATGATTGGATAATAAAATCAGCAGAGCTTCTCCTCATTTAAGATCTACCCCTCAGATGTACAGCGACTACACTTCCAAGTGCAAAGTGGATTTGCTTTTCGTAAATATCCCCCAATAGTCTTTTAACGTTGCAAGGGAATGTTCTCTAAGCTTAGTGAGGTGAAGCTCTGCTGATATTTATCATTCAGTTTTTACATTTTTTCTTTCATGCAATTTGGTATTCTTCACAAAGTGTTGTTGGTTTTTTAACATAGTATATATATTGGTTGCACCAAATGTATACAATGACCACTAATTGGATTAATTAGACGCATGTATAGCCAAAACATTTATTCTAATTTAAAAAAAAGTCAAGAATGGTTAAAACTCCTGTAAATGTATTATTTGCTTCATTTGTCCATTTAGAAAGATTGTCCTTCACTTCCTGTCATGGAAACACAACAAAAAGTAAGAGGATATATCTAAAAAGTGAAAGGAATGTCTATCTTAAATAGTTGTGTGGTGTTCTGATTGGAAGATATTCCTACTCCTCTTGTTCTGGTGACACCCATAACTTTTTGGATTTTTCATCACTTTTTACCATCAAGGTAATGATCGCCAGGACGTAGAGAGAACCTGAATCTACCAAGTGGTGACACAGACAGTCAAACAAAAAAAAAATGACAGTGGATCAATTCCTTTCCTACACTATCCAAAATAAAAAATACATTTCTTTACATTGTACACTCTAATGATTTCTAGAAATATGGACACACTACCATTTTCATTGCTTCACATTGTCTATTTTCAATGGTCAATCACTTTAACCTTTCACACAAGACTAGGGCCGACCAGTCCACTCTTGGCGCGGATGTATGTCACAATAATTAATTCATCAATTGCAATGTTTGCACGCATTACATTTGCAAATATTCTATTATTGTATTGCACTACACTGGTTCTTATCCGAAATCTTCCAATTACACATGAATTATAACATTCTTATAAATAGCACTGAAATGGTCGACTCAGCAGATATAAAAATCACTTAATTCACACCATATTTTTCATTAAAAAAAAGAGAAAATGTTCAGTGCTCAGCAGCTGCTCTCATTATTTCTAAAAAATATATAAAATATAAAAAAGCTATATCTAAATCTATTTTGAAAAAAATAGCTTGCGTGAATACCTTCGCTATACATTTATCATATCTTTAGCTTTGAAATGTGCTAAATGTGTTTAAATACCGTATGTGTTTTTATCACTTTTATTTTTATTAAAATCAACAATATCAACAATCAGTGATATACAAAGAACACATATATTAAAATGTAAATAAATAATAGCTCTGAAAAATCTACTGACTATATTGGGAATCTGGACAACATAATTATACATGACCACAAAAATAGCTTATAACATGAATTTTTTTTAGCTTAATAGAACCCTGAGACAAAACAGTAATCAAGGACAAATATATAGTGTCACTGATCAGTGAGTACATATGGTACACTTTATAATAAATCTTTGTATTCAAGAAAAATTGTTTGGAAGTTTTAATAGCAAGTGGCTCAGCTGTACTATTGTGTAGGGCTTCCGTTCTTCTCTCTTGCTTTTTCTTCCCACGACTCTAATAATCAGGACCCGCTCAGTTATCTCCCTATGGTATTGTTTCACCAGATTCTCTCTTTCTCTTGAAGTGGATGGGGAGCAAATGGTTGTCGTACATTTTAAACAACACAACCTTCTTTTGAATTTACATAATTTGGGTTATAATTGAGGCTCAGACTCCTGGTGACACTCTCAGCTTATTGACCTGAGGTTACTGTTGTCAATGCAACTGTATAATGCTAATGACAGACTTATTATGAACAGATGGAAATGATTTATTTTAAATAAAGAAGAATAAACGAATCAAGTAATCCACTGGAACATTTAAAACAGCCTTTACAGTTGTGCTAGAAGACAAGTCATACATTTATATTTTGAAAATATTAAGTTACCAGAAAAAATGCAACAATAAAAAAACAAAAATGATAATCTCTTGGAAATGTTTGCACCGATTAAATTAAATTAAATGGTGACATTTTAAATCAGCACCTCAAAAGCAGACATGTTTTTGTAAAAAGATGTGGTCGGAAAGGGGCATATTTATATTGCAGAGTCACTGCATTTTCTTTCATTGTTCACTGCAGATCCACCATCTTTCGAAAATACATTCACCAGCAAGTATCATGCACATATTCACCGGATCAATCAACTTTAAATACATTCACCAGCATCTATTATTTAATAAGACAAGGCGATTACTATGCTTTTACTATACACCTCTTGTAGAATCTAGTGAATTTGGCATTCATTATGCATTCACCTTTATTTTTCATAATAACTTATGTGATGTGGCAAATCTTTATTTTGAAACTTTGTTAAAAAAAAATGTAAATGCTAAAAAATTAGGAAAAGTGGTAATTTGTCAAACTTTTGTACTTTTAAAGTTTATTACAATACTGTAGTAATAAAAAATAAAAAATAAATTAGTTAAATAATTAGGGTGTTAAAACAACGAATTTGATTTGAGTCACAATTTTAAATTACAGGCTAAGAAGGATCATGAATTTATTACATAAACTCACATTACAATTGCAGCATGCAAAAAATAATAATAAATGCGAACGAAAATGCAGATTGTATAGGTGAGATAAAATAAAACAAGGGGAAAATATAGTTAATATAATAAACTGATTATGACCAAAGATTCACAAGTTAATATAAACACATTTGTTTTGTTTATAATTCACAAACAAATGTGTAGAATCTGTATTTTTGCACATAATGTATACAGTGCCATGAAAAAGTATTCGTACCCCTTGACATTTTCCAAAAAATATATGTATATTATAGGGATTTTATGTGATAGACCAAGACAAGATGACACATAATTGTGAAGTGGAAGGAAAATTATGAATGGTTTTCAAAATGTATTACAAATAAATATCTGAAAAGTGTGACGTGCATTTTTTATTCAGCCCCCTTTACTCTGATACTCCCTATAACTAAAATCTAGTGGAATCAATTACCTTCAGAAGTCACCTAATTACTAAATAGTACACCTGTGTCTAATTTAATCTCATTATAAATACAGCTGTTCTGTGAAGGAATATTAGAGAACCTTAGTAAACAAACAGCATCATGAAGGCCAAGGAATACACCAGACAGGTCAGGGATAAAGTTGTGGAGAAGTTTAAAAAGGGGTTATGTTATAAAGAATATATATCAAGCTTTGAACAGCTCATGGATCACTGATCATTCCAAATGGAAAGAGAATGACACAACTGCAAACCTACCAAGACATGGCCTTCCACCTAAACTCACAGGCCAGGCAAGGAGAGCATTAATCATAAAAGCAGCAAAGAGGGCCATGGTAAATCTGGAGGAGCTACCAAGATCCACAGCTAAGGTGGGAGAATCTGTCCACAGGACAATAATTAGTTGTTTGCACCACAAATCTGGCCCTTATAGAAAGAGTAGCAAGAAAAAAGCCATTGTTGAAAGAACGGTATAAGAAGTCTAGTTTCATGTTTGTGAGATGTCATTGTGTGGGAGACACAACAAACATGTGGAAGAAGGTTGCTCTGGTTAGATGAGACCAACATTTTACTTTTTGTCCCAAAAGCAAAGTGCTGTGTTGTGGAAAACTAACACTGCATATCACCCTGAACACACCATCCCCACTGTGAAAAATGGTGGTGGCAGCATCATATGCCACTTTGTCTTGGTATATCAAATAAAATCCCAGTTTACGAAAAATGTTTAAATTCTTCTCAGTGAGAGAGAGAGACTAGTGGCTCCCAATGTGATAAACTATGCAATGATCTTTTTGAGATGATTTTTAAATACAGTTTTGTGGTACATGTTACAATACCGCAATCAACATCTTTACTGAATTAGTAAAATCAGTATTTATTTACAGAAAATAAAACTACCCCCATTGCAAAGCATGTAACAGAAGCTTTGTGACAGTCAGACTGCACTAAATCAGAACTTTCTGTGAAATATGAAGTTGCACGAGTAAATAGATACCTAACATGTCACGCTTCAAAATTGCACACGCTCATTGAATGGTGCTAAACTTGGGTATTTAAAAATCCCCATAGGTGACACTTTAAAATGTTTTATTGGTTACATGTTTTGAGTTATAGAAGAGGTCTAGGGCTAGAATTATTGTTCTCACTCTAACGTTCGCGGCGACACCTCAAATGTGTGGTTTCAACACCGTTTTCATATGTGGGTATAACTTACGTATGCGTTCGCTTCTGCGTGCGAGCACACGGGGACAGGGGCACTTTAAAAAAAATAAAAACTTATTGTTAATTTTAATTACAAATTTTTAAGTTGACACTTTAAAAATATATATATATATATATATATTTTGATAGCTTTTATTCCTATTACAAGCAAAAATCCCTTGTAATAGGAATATGGCAAAAAAACGATCACGGCCTTCCAGCCGAGGTGGCGCCGTTTTTTTTAATGCAGAGGCCAGACGTGATGTTATTACATCACGCCCGGCCTCTGCATTAAAAAAAAATGGCCTCCGACGATCATAGAGACTCCGGCGACCATCTGGTCCGCCATAAATCTCTATGGTGAATATCCAGGGCTGGCTGATTTATTTTTCTTACTCACCGATCGCAACAGTGAGTCAGTAGAAGCACCGGAGGGTGGCGGGAGAGGCCTAAGAAGTTGTACCGAGTAAATAGATACCTAACACGTCACGCTTCAAATTTGCACACGCTCGTGGAATGGCGCCAAACTTCAGTATATGAAAAGATCTAGGGCTAGAATTATTGCTCTCGCTCTAACATTAGTGGCGACACCTCACATGTGTGGTTTCAACGGTGAGTCGGTAGAAGCACCGGTGGGTGGCAGGAGAGGGGGGAGTCCTCTCTCACCGCTCATAAGAATGATCAAGCGGCTGACCAGCCTCTATAATCCTTCTTTTGGTGTAGGGAATCGCCGACTGAAAACGTCAATATCTGAATAATGCCTGTAGCTTTAGGCATCGTTCAGATATACCACCACAAATCCCAGGATGTCTTTAGACATCCAGCCATTGGAAAGTGGTTAACAGAATTCCAGTATACGCTTAGTTTTTGTGTTCACTTAATTTCTATGTCAGATTGTTTAAATTCAAGAGGTGGAGTACAAAGGATCGATGAGATGATCACCCAAAGTACCCAATGGCTGAGATTTTTTTGGTGCAGCATCCATTTTCACCTGTGTATCTGAACATTATGGCTGGCCTGTTTTGTCATACTGGTGTTGATTTATTACAACTGGAGAGGGCAAAATCTGGTGCAGCTGTGCATGGTAGCCAATTAGCGTCTAACTTCAGCTTGTTATATTAAACTTTGACAATAAAAGTTCATTGGTTTCTATGCAGAGCTGCACCAGATTTTGGACTATCCAGTTTCAGTAAATCAACCCCATATTATTTGTGAGTAAAAATGGGGGACATTAGGGTAAATAGTCTTGCACCCAGATACACTATTATATGTGAACAGCACTCTCAGTAAATGGGACATATGAAACCAAACAAGTGTTGGAAAATAATTTTCTGCAAATAATTATTTTAGAGAAATGCGATCAATACAAATGAAGTAGGCCTTGCCTTATGCCCTCTGGCTGAACCTGCTCAGGGATAGTAATGATGGGCCAGCATTTATTTTCCCAGCCGATCTGTAGTGATTTTTTCATAAGACAGCTTGGTCCTTCTCCATCATAATTAAATTGGAACTAAAGGCTAACAATGAAACATTGCTGGCAGGTAGGCTTGTATTGAATTTGTTGTATGTTGTAAGCTTTTATATATTATATTGTATATTGACATGTATGTCTATTCTGTTATTAATGCTTCTTACCTGTCTGCCAGCAATGTTTCTTCTGAATTTACACTGAAATGCGCATACTCAGCTCAGTGTACATCCTTGGCTTGCCTTGGAACCAGGATGATTTAACTCCTGTGTGTATGCATGCACATAGAATCCCAGGCCAGCCAATGAGGATGGCTTACTCTAGTGAATCTGCAAGAAGACTGGGCAGAGATGTCCGTGGTGAGGAGGGAGCTCAAGGAATGGTAGGGGGAAGGTAAGTATAATGGACTTTAGTTCCACTTTAAAAATGTGTGTTTTTATAGCAATCACTCAATTGAAAACTCATTCAAAGGCCAGATCATATATCTAAAAAAATATGTTCTACTATTTAAAAAGTAAATGATCAGAAACAAAAACTAATAATCATCCTCAAATTGGAAGAAAATAGAATTGCGCTAGCCATGTGACACAAAGTGAATAAGAGTCAAAATAAAATATGTGGTCCACATGTGTTCAAACCTAAGCAAATCATATGAGTGATGCCTAGAATATACCGTATTTATTGGGGTATAGCGCGCTCCCGCATATAGCGCGCACCCCTTAATTTGCCCAGAAATTCCTGTGAAAAAAATATTTTTGTACTTACAGTTTGGTGTCTTGCACGGCGTCCATCGGCGGCCTCGTCGGGTCCGGCGTCCGTCTGCGGCTTCGGGTGTCCTCTTCGTCGGGTCTGGCGTCCTTCTGCGGCATCCTCCCCGCTCGTTTCCCGCTTTCCCGCGCCGAGTTTGAATACTGCGCCCGCATATATCCCGAGCGCAGTACACTCGCGTATAGTCGGCAATGCTTGGCTACTCTCGCGCTGACGTCCTGGACGTACAGGACGTGAGCGCGAGTGTAGCCGAGACTGCCCGACTATACACGAGTGTACTGCGCTCGGTATATGCCGGCGCAGTATTCAAACTCGTCACAGGAAAGCGGGTATCGACGTATATCGCGCACCCACGATTTTGCCCTGATTTTCAGAGCAAAATAGTGCGCGGTATACGCCGATAAATACGGTATATGTGAAATAAATTGTAAATGAATATAAAGACCACAAAGTAGGCTAATTTAATAAAGTCCAACCATTGTGAATCAATATACTATGCACCATTGCACTAATCAAGAAAGTCCGTGCAAATGTGTAATGACGTCTTTAAATTCTGTTGACAATAACCATGCTGAATCCACCACCAAATCAGAAAAATTCTTACCGAATAACCATGATCCCCCATAACAGAGGATCAAGGAGTGTGTGTAATAAAAACCACAGCTTGGATCCAATATGCAGCAGGCTCATTCAGAAATTTTAGCAATCGCCTCACAGCCGGTCAGACCATCAGATAGGTATGCATGGTACATATGAAACAGAAGTGCTCCAAATAGTGTAAATTGTTTTTAATTTATTCTAAAAATCAAAATGTCACACTTACAATGGTAGCATGTAAAAAGAGCCTGACGTCTGATGTGCACAAACAGTCAACCCGTCCTTCTTGGCAAACAAACTGTAACACGAGGTGACGTCAGCGCATCATTCCGCCTTCGCGTTTCGTAATAACTTACATCATCCAGGTGGTCAAGTTTGGACCAAGTTTCCCAAACATTTGCATAATTTTTCTTAAAGCAGTTTCTTTATCCCCTTTGTCCCAATCATCCTCAAATGGTCTAAATTCTAAAATGTAACATTAAATGACTGCTAAATAGCCTCTATCATAATATTGTGTAAGCTTTTGTCGAAACAACAACCAATAATATCCCTAAATTGGCTAAATGTCACACCAAATGATTGTAAAAAGGCCACTATCATAACATTGTATAAGCCTTTCTCAAACCTTCCAAGTCCCTCTCTAGCAAACTTCCCTGGCTGCCAATGCCACAATGCTTGTTCAGACCTCACATACCGTGGCTCCCCTAAGCACCTCATTGGCTCTGATAAAATAGTGGAGAGGAGGACTCAATGTACACTGCCGTTGTCTTCTGAGGTCTTGCAAGTGAAATCGGGAAGGGAGAGAGGAAAGCAATACTGGAAGGTGGGGGGATCTGTATTGGATGGAGGTCTATACTGAGTTCTATATTTAGGAGGAAGAGGTCTGTATTGGGGGAATTTGGATGTGAGGGAGAGGTCTTTTCTGAGGAGGGGTATTTAGGGGGAGCCCTGTACAAGGGGATTTGTGCTAAGAGGAGGGGGTATTTTGCCTTTGCAATGAGCACTGCTGAGTATGTGTTAAGCACTCCTGAATGCGGAAATCTGAGCAAAGAAGTTTCTATAATTGACCCATGCACTCTTTGTGCTACACAGTATTATACTTTTAATATTACCGACCAAAGTGTTTATTGTCTCAGAAGTTGTTGGTTGCCAAGGAGCCACTGACTATCATGATGAAGCTCTTCTTTAAATTAGGCAGTGCACAGAACGCATATGTAATGAAAGATGTAATTTGTTTATTTGTTGTAAATTACTTTGCAGAGAATTGTATGTGTCTGTAATGCCTGTACACACCATCGGAATTTCCATCGGGATAAACTCAGACGGATTTTTCTGACAGAGTTCCGTTAAAACTGTCTTGCATACACACTGTCACACCAAATTCTGACCGTCCAAAACGCGGTGACGTACAACACTACGACGAGCCAAAAAAATGAAGTTCAATGCGTCGACTTGATTCTGAGCATGCGTGTTTTTTTCTCTGTCAGAGTTCCATACAGACGATCACCATTTGCGATAGAAATTACATTCTCTTTCTAAGTCCGTTGGAATTTCCGATGGAAAAACTCAGATGGGGCACACACACGGTCGGAATATGCGATGAAAAAATTCCGTCTCACTTTTTTCATCGGAAATTCTGATCGTGAGTACAAGGCATTCGACTCTTGCTTGTGGAGCAGTAATTAATTTTTTTTTGAAGGTACAATGTCTGACCCTTTAAGGCCCTCCCACTGTTTGTCAATTTGGCCACACCTACTATTCAGCTACGTGATCTGTTTAATTTCCATTGGGTGCCCAAGGGTGCCTCATGTCTTTCAGTCTTGGGTATGCCCCTGGAATCTAATGACATTTTTTTTTATCTGTGGTTATCTTTACAACTCTGACCCATTTGATAGATATTGTGATTGTTATTGATAATGTGACACCAAATAATAGCAAATATTAAGTAAATAAACAATAAATAAACCAGTAAATAAACCAATTACAAATATTGATGAACTTCACTACAAATTTGATGCTTTGTTAAAGTGCTTATTTGGGATGTTGGTGTAGAAAATGAATGTGTATAATATTTAAATTTGCATTCGGAAATTTGTATCAGATTGGCTGCCTACTGTCATAGTCAAAATTTACAGTTGGTGTTGGTTGCTTCCAACACCTCACTTTTCTGCCCCTTAAATAGTGATGCTTCCAGGAACCAGGCAATGTCAGCATTCAGAACCACTTGGATGGTTCAGCTGTCAAACGAACAGCCAATCTGGTTGATGTCCCTATGTTTTTGTGAATTCATTGAATAAATAAATAAATAAGTAAATCAATATTGATATAATTTGTATCTTTTAAAATAGCATGCTCAGTTCCTGCTTGCATAACAAACAATGAACGACCTTAGAAGTATTTGTTTTTTTTGTTTTATTTTAATGACCAAACAATGATATGTGTGATTATACATGCAAGAACTCATCAACTGCAAAAAAGTCACTTTAAAAATAAGTAACTGAAAACATACTATATATTTTCTAAGCTGCAGTTCTATAACAATAACAAACGTCATCAAATGGAACAATTATTATTTTTTCTATATCATATTGTGACCACACAAATACAAAAAATATATGCTTAAAGCAGCCAGAGTTACTGAAAATATTTGAGAATACCACAAATGCAACAATAGGTAAGCATACAGTCCAGGTTTGTTATTCACTGAACATGTATGTGCACTTCCATTATCTGTTGGCTGAGCACCACTGATAAATCAGTAGTAAATTGGCAAATTGTGGGGAACAGGTGCAAACACATGCATCTGTTCAATCAATGAAGCTAACAGCAGGCATTCAAATCAAGAAGGGAAAAAGAAGTTTATAAAAGAATGTTGTCATGTGAAAGTGTACCATATCATTGATTTTTCAAATACGATAGCTCAAATTGTGTATTTGCTGCAAAATATTTTTCATTGAAAGGATTTCTTACTGCTCTTTGTAATATAGTATTTATTGTACTTTTTATGATTTATGTAATAAACTGTTCCATAATATATACATGTTTTTAAATTCTTTTGCTGAAAATTATTAAAGTAAACCTGTTCCGAGAAAAATAGGGTGGCTGAGATTAAGACTACATTCACACAAGTGCACACGGGTAGCCAGAGGTGATAATCAGTAGATTCTTGCAGATCTAAACACTGCATGCACACAGTCCCTGGAATCCATAAAGATTTAGCAAAAATGTTTTTCATGCATTTTAAAAGTGGTGCAACTCACATTCCTGTCTAGAACTTGCACTTAATTTTGGTACATTCTGCGCCACTTTTGTAATGCATACAAGACACTTTCACAAAATGTGTCTGTGCCAGTTTCACTCTCTGCACGCCAAAAGAGAGTTGGTCCTAATTAGATTCACTTTCGTAGGATACGAACCGTCTGTATTGTGTTTCAAATTTGGTGCATGAATTGCTCCACAATGTAAAAGTGGTGCATTTTAGAACTGAATTTGGTGCACAAGTTGCTGTCAGAACCAAAAGTGTTGCAGATACTTCATGGATTTGGTGCAACACATTAACAAGAGGGATCGACGCCAGAAAAGTGGCACTGCAAATTTATTGAATTCCCCCCAGTCTGTGCAGACAGCAGCAGCTGTCAGATTTGTATTGTGTACTCTGTATAAACCTGCTTAGCTGAGCAGTTACATGTGAATAGAACCTTTGACCAACCCCGGCGGCAGACAGTGTTTGTCCAATAATCTACCAGCTTGTAAGTATAAATAAATCAGGGTGCAGCTGTATTCAGAGGTGGCACTTAGTACCTCTGAATGTAGCAAACGCTCTACCCCCCCATCATCCGCGTAAATGTAGCATTAGTGAAGTGAGGTGAAATCTCCCCAGTGGTGTCACAGACAGAAGTTATAAATATTCTCTTACTCACCCTGTCCTAAGAAAGGAAAGAAAATGGCTAGAGTTAGGCTTTAATATGTATCGAACACGAATATAGTTCCTCCAACTTCGAACTGAGGCACTTTTAAAATCATTATGTTTATCTTGGGGAACAATCAGAGCTACAATGTTCTTATACTGTATATCTTCACATCACTCATATTTTATAGGCATAAGCTCCTCTTCTTGCTGCCTGCAATGTGGACAATTAGATGCAGACCTGTTCCATGCCTTCTGGGCATGTCCCAAAATTAAATGTTTTTGTAACACAGTTGTGCATTATGCTACCATACACTACCTAAACTACCTACCTCTAACCCTGAATGGGCAATCTTTGGCCTAATCAACATCCCAGGTGGTAAAATCTCAAGAGGATGTTAACAACTCCCAATTGTCATAAACCCTTGTAGCATGAAAAAACATTTTACATAAGTCTACCTAGAAGTCCCCACCATTTCTTTGTTCATAACCAAACGTTCTTAGGTTTTCCACATGGAATGGATGGAAGCCTCCTTACATAAAGAATAATGGGTCCAAAAATGTGTTCATATCTGTGAATCTTTTATTCATACCTTGCCTACAGGTACCCAACGTTCGATAGTGCAATTTTTTCAATATACTCAATGGTTTCAATCAGTTTGTTAACCAATGACCCTCCAAATGATATCCTACCCTCCACTTAAAATTATCTTTACATTTTAACAGCTGAGTGCTCCCCTCTTTCCTTCATCTGCTAGTTGTTTGACTGATCGCCTTCTGTCTTTGTGTTTATTAATGTCAATTCTTTAACCCAGAGCTGATACATGGTTCATGGTTCTCAAACTATACTAATAAACTGAAAAAAAGTTATAAAAACAATAGATGAGGCCACAAACAAAACTAATGTGATCAAAGCATATTGGGTACAATTCTCTTAAATCCTAACATGTTTTGAAAATGCCTTCTTCCTCAATTACAAGAATCTGTAATTGACCCAAATCATGAAGGTACATTTCTTTGGACAGCGATGTATATATATATAAATGTGTGTATATATATATATATATATATATATATATATATATATATATATATATATATATATGTCCCTCTCTTTGGCAAAGACAATATGCTCAGCTAAGGCAGAATAAAGGGCTACAATTTCTTAAAGATTTGAATGTAGACTTTCAAATGTATGGGGTTTTAATGCACCTGCACAACTAGGAAAGAAAGCGCTTGCAGCACAGGGTGTAAATACACAAAGTAAGCTGCGGCAGTCGGATCTTGGCAAATGTACATCTGTGGAAGGGGAGGGTCAGACAGGTAAGCTCAGAGCAAAGTGGCAAAAATGATAAGTAAACTTTATTTAAAAATGTCTTTATCCTTTAATGTCATAATAGCTAGAGGAAAAACTTGGTAAAGTCCCTTCCCTTGGTTCCCTAGACACCCTCTTGTTTTGCTTAATGGTTAATTCAGCCCTGCACTCAGGTAAGCACTGTCAGATCCAGCTACATCAACACAGTTCTGAAAAGACAAATTAGATCTATCTCTGCTGGATATATGAACAGAGAGCACACTGCTTTGTATAAACACCATAATACAGCTGCCACAAATAACCCTGCAAGGGGCTGTACAGAAAAGTGGGGAATAGAATGAAAGGCAAAGACAACATATTACAAATATATTGTAAAATCTCACCATCTGGAAATACAAATTTAAATTACTTTGTATATTATTGTGAGCACCTCTGAAAAAGTATGATTGACCATAAGTTTTCATGCACAAGGGCACCTGGGGCTGTACAACATAACATATTGTTGCATTTTCCCACTTAGGAGCCACGGGGCTGTACAGCTACGCATAGAAATCAATTATTGTATGTGACTCTTTTTCAGGTATACACCAGTATTTGCATAAACAATTGTATGCATAAAAAAACAAATCAATTGCATGCATACAGATGTATAGTTTTAGATATATACAATCTGCATGCAGGATCATACATGAGTGTAGTTTTGCATAGCAGTATCTGGGTACAGACACGTACAGCCATTGATTTCTATGGGTGGCTGTACACAGTGCCAATGGCTTCTAGGCATATGTATAAGGCCCAACGCTTCGAATTCATACTTCATGGGGTGTTCAAAGATAACACTGCATTGCTAGTGTTGAAGATAGATAAACACAGAGGTATGTCTGCCATGAGCAAAATGAGTTCCTGCCTATCCCATGGTCTATATTAACTAGTGAATTGTGGGAGGACACCTCCCTCGGAGTGTCCCGTTCCCATAGTGCCAGTGCAGACACATTGTTATGGCTATCTCACATGCCTAGAGCCAGTGTTATGATGCTTCTCTGTGCATGGGGATGCCCGCCCTATTTTGAGGCTGGTTAGTAATGAGACCACCCCATTGGGAGGTTTAGGTGTTTTGAGGGGTGGGGTTGTGCGTGTGGGGGAGGTGTCTAGGGTGAGCTCCTCCTCAATCTGTGGGAGGGGTGAGCCACGACCCTGACCCATTAGCCCACTTGTTAGTGCATATGCATGTATATATTTCCACAAGCCCCACGGCGAGGGAGCACTGCAGACCACCAAGCTCTGAAGAAAGGGGTACGCCCCCGAAACGCATCAGCTTCAACATCGATTGTTGATTCAAGCGACTATCGCGTTCCACTGATGTTGCTGGATTTCTGCTGCACTGTCTTTTAAAGCCTGATTTTAAATTCCACATTGTGAGTATAATGATTGATTTTAATTTTTGAATAAAATTCATTTTAGCAGTATCACACTAGGTCGGTGCGCCCTCCGTTCTTTTCTCTTTTCTTAGTTTTATACCTTTTAATTGAACTACACCACCTCATAGCACCTTCCGAAGATACCGGAGCACAGGAGATTTGTTTTTGTTATGACTGGGGTGCCATTAAAGTTCATATGCATTTAAAGGGAGGCATCCCAATACTTTAACAATGTTGGCCGCGTAAGTGTAACTATGCGCCGTCGTATCTGTGTGCCGTGCCCACAATCTGAGATACGCCTAAAAATAGGCTTCCTACGACCGTCGTATCGCGGGCGCATATTTACGCTGGGCGCATTTTTCCGCTCCCATTGATTTTCTATGCACATATGCAAATGAGGGAAATACGCCGATTCACGAACGTACTTGCGCCCGGTGCATAACATACGCAGTTTGCATAAGTCGTAAGTCGTACGTCGGGTGCAAAGTTATTCCCCATATAGGAGGCGCAACTCATGCAAAGGTATGGACCAGGGAACACAAGCTGTGGCATCTTTTGTCGTTTACGTTGTACGTGAATATGACTAGGCGTACATTACGTTCACGTCGTAGGCAGTGATTCGACGTATCTTAGGAAGTTGTTTTGATGTGAATCTGAGCATGCGCACTGGGATGTGCCCACGGAACGGCGCATTTCCCAGCGTATCTTTAAGAGCGAGTGGGAGCAAGTGCTTTGTGAATCCAGTGCTTGCCTCTGTGCGCTGCGCCGGCGTAGCGTAAAAGAGATATGCTACGGCGCCATAAATATGCGCCAATGTATGTGATTCCGGGCTATAGTGTATATGCATATCAGTGTAGTGTAGTGCAGTTTCTGGAATGGTTGATGTTTGGCGGATATCGTACCTGTGGTTGTCAAACCCATGAGAAATGGATTTTCCACTTTTGAAATGTTGATATTTAAAAAAATAATAATAATTGTCAGTCTAATGTCAGTGCACATTACAAAATTCTCCAGAACTAAGCCTGATGCCGCGTACACACCACCGCTTTTCACAACGTGAAAAACGACGACCTGAAAAACGATGAGAAAAAATAGAGCATGTTCTAAATTTTTAATGCCCATTTTTCACGTCGAGAAAAATGCTCTGGATCGCACACACGGTCGTTTTTAACCACTTCAATAGCGCACGCCATTATATGACGTCCACAAAGGGGATCTCTTATTCCGGGTGGACGTCATATGACGTCCTGTACTTTGTGCAGTGATATCTGAATGATGCCTGCACCTAGAGGCATCATTCAGATATAATTTTGTTCCGGCGGCGATCCTGCGCACCATAAGAACGATCATAGCGGCGCCGCTTGATCGTTCTTATAGGCGGCGGGAGGGGACATGTCCCCTTCCCGCCGCCATCCGGTGCTTCTCCTGGCTCTCCCGTGCCATCGAGGGCCTGGAGAGATGATCGACGTGCGCCAGATGGGAGGTATAGAGATGACTGGTGACCAGATGGTCACCAGTCATCTCTATGACCATCGGAGGCCCAGGGGCGATGTAATGACATCACGCCCGGGTACCCGTAAGTAAACAAACCGCAATTGCGGCTAGTAAGAATGAGCCTGTGAATTTTTTTTCACAGTCTTATTCTTTCCAGCCTGGAGGAGAGATTTTGGGTCTTATTGACCCAGAATCTCTCTTTAAAGAGGACCTGTCACACACTATTCCTATTACAAGGGATGTTTACATTCCTTGTAATAGGAATAAAAGCGATCGAAAAAAAAAAAGTAAAATAAAGTGTAAAAAATAAATAAATAAGTAAAAAAATTAATAAATAAAACATTTAAAACGCCCCTGTCCCCGGTAGCTCGCGCTCAGAAGTGAACGCGCACGTATGTAAACGTTGTTCAAACCACACATGTGAGGTGTCATCGCGTGCGTTAGAGCGTGTGCAACAATTCTAACACTAGACCTCCTCTGTAACTCTAAACTGGTAACCTGTAAAAAATTTAAAGTGTCGCCTATGGAGATTTTTAAGTAACGAAGTTTGGCGCCATTCCATGAGTGTGTGCAATTTTAAAGCATGACATGTTAGGTATCTATTTACTCGGCGTAACATCATCTTTCATATTTTACCAACACATTGGGCTACTTTTACTGTTTTGTTATTTTTTAATTCATGAAACCATTTTTTTTCCCAAAAAAAGGCGTTTGAAAAATTATTGCGCAAATACCGTGCAAGATAAAAAGTTGCAATGACCGCCATTTTATTCCCTAGTGTGTCTGCTAAAAAACATATCTAATGTTTGGGGGTTCTGAGTAATTTTCTAACAAATGAATGATGATTTGTACATGTAGGAGAGAAGTGCCAGAATAGGCCTGGTATGGAGGTGGGTATTAAAGCCCAGTATTGAAGTGGTTAATGACCAATTTAAAAAAAAAAAAAATTCTCGTCATGAAAAACGGTCGTGTGTACGCGGCATAAGGGAACATTTTAATAAAAATAGAGGCCTCAGGTGCATACATGTGAATGTACATGAAGACACATACCGAAGTCAGACAACTCAACCTAATGAAATACCCACAAATGTAAAACTGTGATGCCCTATTTTCTATACATTTTAGATGCAAAATAGACAGACTATTATACTAAAGCATTAATAATTAATCATTTAAAGAAAGAAGTGTTTAATCAATTTAGCATAGAACAAAAACTCTATAGAGAGACGAGAACATATGGGTGCCCTGTATGTGTTTAATTTCTGCCACACTGGAAATTCTGATACACTCAAATTTCCAAAAGGCTTCCTTAAGGCATAGGAAACAAAATAGAGATTATAGAGGTAATGGTGCAACATTTTTTGGTTTCGCCTGAGAAAAAGATCCCAGCGAGTGTAGAATCAGAGAAATCTGTTATAACAGTTGACTCAGACGCTTGAAGAGGTTATGCAACTAACTTCAGACAGGGAAATCTCTGTGCACAGTCAGTGAACACCAGAAGTCATGTGTCTGTTGCTGGGGTGATGGCTGGGGATTATATGGAATGCCACAAAACCACATCCTTCTTTTGGACTCATAAGATGAAGCAGAAGGGGTGGATAGCTTTTCTCTCTGTTTCTCCTTGTTTTTTTTGTTTTTTTTATCCAGCAGATTAGACAGACTGGTTGCTGTAGCAACTACACAGAGGAGGTCTCTGGCACACCTGCACCTCAGACAGGGATCCCCCACCAAATCCAGACCTGCAGGCAAAATTAGCTGTGGGAAAATACAGAGTAAACAAGGCAGAGAGGAAAATCACCACTGGGACATAAAAAGGGGACAGAACAACAGCCAGCTTGCTTGTAATAAAAAAAAATGTAATAGCTTATAAATCAAATTGTAAAAGTTACCATTTATTGTAAGGAAATTTTATTTTCAACCTATGCTTCTCATTATGAAAAGAGCTTAGACTGCTAACTGTCTATTAACCAAACTATCAAACTAGATACACAAATAACAGAACTAGCTAGAGAAAAAAAGATTGCTCTAAAAGGAAACAGTTGCAGAAACTGACATTTGATCCCTCCAGATAAAAAGATTGAAAAGACATGAAACCATGGAGGTCTTAAAGGCAAATACACTGATCTGGAATGCCTTGGCAGTTATCCAGGTCCTGCTAATGAAGCAGTCAGTCAGTCATGTGCGGTGTCCTTGCTTCACCTCTCGTGCACCCCTCCTTTTTATTGCTAAGAGTATGATTTCTGACTGGAGTCTCTCATAGAAGTCTTTTCACATGACAGCTGTGGATAGGCTGTCTACATATCATAGAACAGTTGTGTTTGGAAAACAATTGTGGAACTGGTCACAGTCTATCCAAAATAATTGTAACCAAGATCCCTCAAGTATTTTAGTTACTTGGCTGCTGTACTGGTGTCTTTACTCCTTATGTAAGTTATTCATGGGGATATCAAATTTGCAAACACAGCAGAAGTAGCCTAGAAACTATTTAACATATGTAGCCTTCTCTGAAAAAAAAAACTGTGATAAAAATGGTACAGCTTTAATTCAGCTTTGGGCATATGAATGTTTAATGTTAGAGGTTTTCCTGGGAAGTGACACAAGGGTTGGCACAGTATATATAATATATTATCAGTTTAATTTTCATTGTTTTAAAATAAAGACTGAAAAAAAAAAGAATTTAGAATAATCCTTGAGCATAGCAGACAGTACTCCATGTAGCATGAAAATGTTCCTTACTGCGTTTCCTTTAACATATGTTTAAAAGGCTATGAGCACAGTAAACAATGGTCCTTATGTGTTTATAATTTGTACAATCCTTGCAAGGAAGGACTTCATGGCACATGTAATGTTTTCACTGCTATGCCAACAGCAATGCACAAACTGTATGTTGCCAACAACACTTCCAGGTGGATAAAAAACATGTTTACACTGAATTACTGCGGTAGCCTATTTGTAAAATGGTTTTGAAGAAACCTCTTGCTGGCATAGTTTCTAAGATATCCAAACCTCTAGCTAATGAATTCCCTTTAAAGCATGGTTCATTAGAACAGTTTCCTCTCGCTTAATGCGTAACTCCACTTTTGTTGAGAAAAAAAACATTCTCCTCAGGGTGATCGATGTACATTGCAAGGATTATAACAACTTCTGTTGCAGATTCCTACCTTTTGTTATTCAGAAGTAATCCATGTGTGTTTGTTTATGCCTCTGTTCTAAGTGGGTCCAATGGGAGTGGTTTCATAATTAACTATCAGGTGTGCAGCTGCAGGGCACTAATGAGGAAATCTGCTGGGCCTGCATCCCTTTAGAGGTGTTCCTATTGAAATTATTGCTCCAAAAATGAAATTTTTGTTGCAGAGGATGGCTGAAATCTGACTTGTATCTTAGGCAGATTTCTGGGAAAATTGGTGAGCCAATCACACAAGCAGGAAATGATGTTTCTGAGGAGTGGTCAGTACACACTCTGTGTACAGAACACCTCCAGGTAGCCATATTGCATTGCATTCTCAGAAAATTACAGTGGCTGCAGATTGAAAAGGAAAAGGATTGAAAAGGAAAGGTAATTTTTAATAGCATGCAATTACAATATGATAAGTGTTGCAATTATACTGTATGTGCTATATTATTTTTTTCTTTATTTGCAATTTTTTTTCCCTACAAAAGTAGTTACCCTTTAAGAGTTTTAGATACACTCACATGGGTGAGAAAATGCCATAAAAAAAAAAGAAAACAAATGCAGTCACCACATCTAATGGTTGGTAAGTTGCCATATATAACATTTTGGTATATATATTTTTTTCAGTTTTTGTGATTAATATTATTTTAATCAATTGATTGAATAAGTTCTAAGCATCAATTTTTTGGTAGTTTGGTGCTTATACACAACAATACAGCTACAATCAGCTTAAAGTGGTATTAAAGTCTTGTTCTTTTTGTTTAACTGGTTCCCGAACGCCTTGCGTCTTTTTCCGGGGGCAAAATGCCACCTGCACGAAACCCCATTTATATATATATTTAAGAGCCACATGGAGGGGGACCTGATACACCTGGCTGGCGGTCACGATTGCCGTCGGCCACGTGTGATGACGTGTATGAGAGCCAGCACGGGGATTTGTGTGTGTAAACACACAAATCCCTGTCCTGTCAGGGTAGAGGAGACATATTGTTTGTTCCTAATAAGTAGGAACAACAATATGTCTCCTCCCCTAGTTAGTCCTATCCCCATACAGTTAGAACACACTGAGGGAACACACATTTAACCCCTTGACCGCCTCCTAGTGTTAACCACTTCCAGCATTTATATTTATAGCACTGATCGCTGTTTAAATGTCAATGGTCCCAAAAATGTGTCGTGTCCGATCCGTCCTTTGTAATGTCGCATTACCGCTAATAATCGCAGATCACTGCCATTACTAGTAAAAAAAATAACAATAACAAAAATGCCATAAATCTTTCCCATAGTTTGTAGACGCTATAACTTTTGCACAAACCAATCAATATAAGCTTATTGCAATTTTTTACCATTAAGATTTAGAATAATAATTTGTTTTTTTAAAACATTTTTGGGGATATTTATTATAGCAAAAAGTAAAAAAATATTGTTTTGTTTTTCAAAATTGTCGCTATTTTTTTGTTTATAAGGCAAAAAATAAAAACCACAGAGGTGATCAAATAGCACCAAAAGAAAGCTCTATTTGTGAGAAAAAAAAAGCATGCAAATTTCATTTGGGTACAGCATTGCATGACCGCGCAATTACCAGTTAAAGCAGCGCAGTGTCATATTGTAAAAAGTGCTCTGGTCAGGAAGGGGGTAAAACCTTCTGGGGCTGAAGTGGTTAAAAAAAAAACATGTTATACTTACCTGCGCTATGCAGTGGCTTCGCACAGAGCAGCCCAGATACTCCTCTTCTCATGTCCCTCACCGGAGCTCCTGGCCCCTCCCTCCTGCAGAGTGCCCCCACAGCCAGAAGCTTGCTATAGAGGCACCTGAGCCGAGCCGCTGCTCTGTGTGTCCATTCAGTCATGGAGCTGCTGCACAGCCTCGTCCCCTCTCTCTCCTCATTGCTTCACTTTGATTGACAGCAACGGGAGCCAATGGCACCCGCTGCTGTGTCTTGGCCAATCAGGAGGGAGAGTCCCGTATAGCTGAGGCTCTTGTGCAACATCACAAAGAAAACAACTGTGATTTCATACCGTGCTAAACAAACAAATATGTAGGAATAAATGTCCAATAATCCACCACCAAAACAAATAATCCCCACAGGTGTGCCAGTGATATCTTCTAAATCTTCAAAAATCGTGGTCCACAAATTAAGGTATAGTGTCTTATTCCATCAAATCCTCAAAACTGTTGAAGATGCACAGGACCTGTCCGAAGATAAGGTGGTCTTGTAAAGGAAATTATATATAAAGGGAATTTGGGACTTTGAGTGAGATTCAAGATAGTGTGGGGGTGTATTAAAAGGAAACATGTTTATTGGTACGCAGCCTATAGAGGCAAGCTGTTTTCATGGGGAAGGGTTTCGCCGCCCCGAACGGAGCCCATCCTGATATGCGATTAGCCGACGTGACGTTGGGATCAGCCAACGAGCGGCTGTGCGCAATGGTTAGGGGTTACATAAAGGCTGCCTTCACACAGTTCCTCTCCATCTCCTTGGGATCACGCCACATCCGCGTGGGAACTGTTGCCCCATGTCATTCCATATTCGGGTAATTTCGATACTTCTATTTGCCTCTGGACATCATCCAGTATGGTTTTTCGTTACCCTTACACCATTAACTTATATTTTTTATACAGACTCTATGGCGGTCCCCCTTATCCTACCACCTTTCTATAGGAGGAATCAATCACCTTTGTTCTATCTGTCCTCTGCGACAGTCCATGCCTGCGCTTCAGCTGCACGTGGCTTGATCTCCTCAGCTTTCGGGACTGACACCCTCTTTTGCCGACCTTGTCCAACACCCCAACCTTTTCCATCACGCACATCAAGCACTTTGGACACGTAAGTTAGGACTGACATTATGCCTTCCTTTATGCTTAGTGGTATCCCCATTTCACACATATGTTAATCTTTTTAGATGTGGGAGCATCCGCCCCTGATGAGTGTTTATACACGAAACACGTCGGGCAACATTGGATGCCAACGCACTCCCATATCAGATTATGGATCCACTTACTGATTCACAAGCAACTACGAGCTACCAATCCCCTACCCCACGTCTTCCCAACTGTACTATGCATTTTTAAGGATTCTATTGTGTGTATTCAAGTGTTGTATAGGAGCATTTATTCCCTTACTGTTATGCATTGTTGATTGTTAACATTTTGTACCCTTGACGTCCATGTTTCACATGTAATGCCATGTGCCATGAGTTTCCAAGTTGTTACCAATATGTGCCTTCATTGTGTATTATAGCTGTGTTTTATCATGTACAGCCCCATCTTAGCAGACACTGTACCACACTGTTTTTTATACCAATAAACATGTTTCCTTTTAATACACCCCCACGCTGTCTTGAATCTCATTCAAAGTCCCAAATTCCCTTTATATACATTTGCACCCGGAATGGAGGCACAGGCATGTGCCTCATTCAAAGTCCCACCTATGCTCATGTATAGTTTTCCCCCTTTTTTGTAAAGGAAATTATGGCCCCTATAGAAAGAAGAATACAGGTGGGTTTGCTGCTTTTCTACGCAAGAAAGGCTATATAGTGTTAAATTGGAAAAAAGCAATGGTGACGCAATGGAAAAATCCGATAAACAATAATTTGTCATTGTATAAAGAGACATACTATAATAGAGGAAATGGGGAAAAGTATAAAAAAACATGGGCAAATTGGACAGAGAATATGACAACAGCTTCAGGGTAGGGGGGCATGGAAGTGGAATGGAACTACAGTAATGAAAGAAAGGGATAAGAAAGAGGTTAAATGGGAATAAGATACAATGGAATGTTTGTATTAATGTGATTTTAATAAGTAGATAAATGAAAATGTGAAATCAATATTTGTATATGAGAAAGAAAAAAATTTAAAAAGAGATTTAAAAAAAAAAGGTATAGTGTCTTCCAAAGTGCGTTTCCATCCACCAAGTTCTAGGTGAGTATCCTACTCACCAGACGGAATTGACACCCACGACAGGTAGTCAAAACCAGCAAAGCAGACAGATCTCCAAAAAAAGCAACTCAGGAAATGGCACGATCACCAAGAGAATATGGTACATTGATCAAGAAGAAAGAACAGAGCTGCAAGTTGCACTTACAAACAGAAGATCAAATCAAGATCATAGGAAACAGCAGGGAAGCCATCTGCATTCATATGAATGGTGGAAGTGACGTGGCACGTATCACAGGACTGACACGTTTCGTCAGCAACGTCTGACGTAATCAGGGATCATGTGACTGAGCCTGTCACTGCTTCTTGTGTAACATCACTGGAAGATTGTACTCAGGCAAGTATTAGACATCATGCACACTGGACATTTTTGGATGTTTTTACAGCTGCTGTTTTTGGCTTCAGACTTTTTTTCTACAGTCAATACATTTTCTAGCATTTTATCCTAAGTGTCCATGAACACATAGGCTGTTATCAACTGCTGTTAAAAAAAAAACTAGTACAATCTGTGAGGAGTTTTTTAGCTGTAAAAACACGCTAAACTCAAAAAGCTCTCAGAAAAACAATCAAAAACACAGCTCATCAGTGTTTTTTAATGTTTTTGATCCCATTGAAAAAGAAAACGCTAAAAAAACGCTATTGCAATAACGCTGCAAGATGTAGAAAAACTCAATGCAAAGCTACCGTTGTTTTTATAATGTTATTATAACATCCAGTATGCATGATGCCCTAGGGGGGCTGAGGGGGCTGCTGCACACAGAAGGAGTGGGTTGGGAAGCCAGCAGCCGCATCCTTAGCAATGAGTCATCAGCTGTCAAAAGAAAAAAATTGCTGGCAAAAAAAATCACGAAAAAAAGGCCCTTCGATCTGGTATCAATTTGTAGGGGACACCCCCAAGCTCTGCACCCCCTAGCCCAAAGCACCTTGCCCCCATGTTGATGGGGACAAGGGCCTATTCCCGACAACCCTGGACTTAACAAGAAGACCCCTAGATTCCGCTCTCCCTATGTGAATGAGTATCAGTACCCCTACCCATTTACAACATTTTTCAAGTCATCAAGTCCTTTATTTAAAGAATAACTCTGAGCCGTCTTCTCCCGCGCCGTTGTCTTCTTTCTCTCCGCCCCTGTCTTCTTTCTCGCTGGTGTTTACCTGCTAAAAACAAAATAGGCCAGTCTTATCCTGAGTCTTCCTCCGCTGTGATGTCCCCCACTTTCTGACATCTCTTATATAGCCATGGGGCATGGCCATCAGATGATGTCACCCAGAGAGCCTGCCCCTTGGAATGTTACAAGGCGAGGAAGAAGACAGCAGCATGGGAGAAGACAGTGCAGGGAGAAGGCGGCGGTAGGGGAAGACGGCTTAGGGAGAAGACAGCAGAGAGTGATGGCAGAGGGAGAAGATGTTACAGGAGAGACGGCAGCGGGGGGAAGATGGCTCGGAGCCCGCTGACAGCTGATGACTCATCCGTTGCTAAGGATGCAGTGGCTGGCTTCCCGAACCACTCCTTAGCAACCAGTTATATACAGTGAATGTAAAAAAAAAGACACAAATCGCAAAAGGCGAATCACACCAAAATCGTGGTAAAATTGTGATAAAAACGCAGTACTTGCATTTTGAACATGGGTCAATTGAAGTCTATTACATGCAAAATTCTGCATTTTGCAGGGAAAAAAAGTCCCCAACCCTTTTCAAAAACGCAGAGGCACAAAAATGCATTGATGTGAACCTGTTCCATGGGAACCCATTTCAAAAAAATTCCCCGCATTTGTGCAAAAAGCATCAAAAACAATTGATGTTGTCCCATTCAGAGAGGACCTCACTAATTTACTTTAGGCTACTTGACCCCATTTTAATTTTATTTCATCTTTTTTATTTTTTCATTTTTTATTTTCTATTTTTCATCTCCTTTTTTTTTTTTTTTTACGGCTATACACTATGTTTGTTTTTCTCATCCAACAGTCGCCTTCTGAGTTCATATAGCCTTTTTTTGTGACCGCCCTCGGAACATTGTGTTGACCCTATTCAGGGTCTATCCATCCATGTCCTTGGGAGACATTGAGCGCCTGACTCTGTAGTGTGTGTGGGTAAGCATATTTAGTCTGCCCCCCCTCTGGAATATTCCTTGGCCATTAGCCACATGTTTATGTTATCTATATGTCTATGTATTGTTTTCCATACATTGTACATGGCTAATCTAATGTATTTTCTTTTGCTTGGCTATAAACATTTTTGTATGGATTTTGCCTTCCCCTGAAGAAGCGAGATTCGCAAAACATGTTGGGAACATGCGACCTCCGTGTGTTGTAAACTAGAATAATGTTTATCAATGACCACCACAAATTATAAATTTGATTGAATCTTGTTTTTATATATTTATATTGAATACAACTATTTTGTATTTTCTTAAGACATGTTCTTTCTCATCATTACTGCCTTACCCCTTGCACCGCAAAATATCCCCCTCCTTCTCTCGTTCTGAATTCAACATCAAAAAACACATTAGTATGAATGGAGCCTAACATTCCATCAATCATTAGAGTACTGCATATATTTATCAAATCATCCACAGCGTTCAGAGAAACATAGTTCAGACTAATCAAGGGCTCCGTAGAGTCCCCTATTGTTTTTGTTATTTAGGGTAACATTAGGAGGGGGGTTTTCAGGGTTAGGGGGGAAAGATTACCCTTGTGTTGTGGTACACGAGGATGTCTGGAAAGTCAAGGGCCACTTGGAGCATGGTTGTCTGTAGAAAGAACAAGTCAGAAAGTCTAATGGAACGCGTGTTTTTCACCTTAATCTGTGATGAGCAAGTGTTTTTTACATGAAAAAGTGAATTGCTGCCAATAAAACCCAGTTTTCCTCAGAGATCTTTACAGCGGTACAAGGAGAAAGTTAGATCTTCCATCCATTTCATTTGGAAAACCAGAGCAAAACTGCGAGGAGAGTTACCTTTTTTCAGTACAATGGAATGCAGAAACAAGTAGAGATTATATGTTTGCATAACGTGATAAATGTACAGTGTAAAAGAGATGCTACCAGGTCATTCCCAGAGTTTAGTACTGTGAGGTTAGTAATAACTGATCTTACCTTGGACCAGAAAGGTCTTGGGAGCAAGCACTCTCAGAAAATATGGAGGAACGTATCAATCTGAGCTCTGTTATAACTCTAGCACAATGGAGAGGATAGTGTAAAAAGTTTGGGTAGGTAAGTGGGAAACCTATATCATCTGAAAAGTAGCTTCAAACCTGATCCCTGAAATCTGATGGCAAAGTGTAGGTGTCATAGTAGTTCTGTATCCATACAAAGGCTTTCAAAGTGTGTTGCATGTCATAGAAGTGACCCGAGAACAATTTGTGGTTAGAAAATGGTAAAGCTGTAAGGCCTTCCAGAATTTTAAGTCACAGTGTGGCATTATGTTATATGTTGTACGTTCTGAGTTCTGACAAATGTAGCACTGATGTTTGATGTCTTGCCTGCATCTGGAAAAAAAATTAAATCTGTCATCTGTTGCATGAAATGTAATCATGATGGTATGAATTCATCTTTATGATCAAAGTAATTTCTATAATCATAACAGTTGTCATGCCATAATCATCTTGAATAATTTGTTGCAACACTGTACATTTATGATAACTAGAACATTGTGACCTAGGTGTAGCAACCTATCAAGATTATATGCAAGCTTTCATTGTATAAAATCCAAAAAATAACAATTAATTTATCCTTTTTTTAACATTGTTATGCAATATACCCCTTTGTAAGATATAATGTTCACCACATACCCCCTGGTGTGAATGAGGATATCATTTATACCCATTGATATATGTACATTTATGGCCTCAACCTCTAAGGCCTCGTACACACGACTGAGAAACTCGTCGTAAAAGAAACATCGTTTTGCTCGACGAGCTCCTTGTCAGGCTTGTCGAGAATCTTGTTTGATTCCACTGGCGCCACCCTTGGGGCTGCTTTTACCAATCTCATGTTACTGCGTGTTAAGTAAAAGTTTGGTGAGAGACGATTTACGCTTTTCAGTCTGTTACAGGGTGACGAATGTGCTATCTCCATTACGAACGCTACTTTTACCGAAGGTGCGCTCCCGTCTCATACTTTATTCTGAGCATGCGTGGGTTTCTAAGCATACACACGAACATGTTTATCATCGTAAAACAGCCCGACGAGAAACACAACGAGGAAATTGAGACTCCCGACGAGAAAAAAGCGAACTTGTTCTCTTTTTTTCTCGTCGAGATCCACAACAGTTTTCTCGACGAAAAACAAACACACGACTGTTTTCCTCGGCAAAAAAGCTCTGCCACCAAGTTTCTTGATGGATTTTGTCGAGGAAAACGGTCGTGTGTACAAGGCCTAATGGTTTGCATCTTATTTTTTCTATTCAGTCCATTACATTTTAAAATAAGCACACTATCCCACAGATCTTTTTCAATATATTTCCTCTCTACCTTCATGAATATTATGTAACAGGCAGAAGAACCCGCTGAGTACCTCTTGAAGTACAGGCACCACAGGTCATGTAACATTAAAGTGGTTCTAAAGCCTTAAGGTTTTTTGGTGCTATTGGCTCCCGTGGCTATCAATCAAAGTCAGTCAGCCAATCAAGCAAGGGGGGGCTGGGCCAGGTTAGGACTCCATGTCCGAATGGATACACAGAGCTCAGACTCAGCTTGGGTGACCCCTGTAGCAAGCTGCTGGCTGAGGGACACTCAAAGGAGGAAGGGGCTAGGAGCAGCAAAGAAGGACCCGAGAAGAGGAGGATCCAGGCTACAATGTGCAAAACCAACTGCACAGAGGAGGTAAGTATAACATGTTTGTTATAAAAAAAACTAGCCTTTACAATCACTTTAAGGTAAAAAAAAAAAACAGAAGACAACACGCACTATCGCAATACTCTGCAGGTCCCAACAACATTGTTGCTGTTTACTGTGTATTTTTGCATATCTTCCCTACCCAGTCATATAGACTCATTGGATGACTCTTTTCACTCTGATACTGTACTGCATAGCAATCATTATCTGTTGGTTGTGCCCTTTGTAAAAACTCAATAAAACATTTGAAAAAATAAAATAAAAATCCCTCCAGCCCATTCTTATTCTTACTTGAGCCCGATCCAATCCAGTGATGTGCACAAGAGCACACTCTCTCCCTCCTCATTGGGCAGATTGAGCAGCAGGAGCGATTGGCTCCCGCTCCTGTCAATCAACTCCAGTGATAAGGGAGGTGGGACTGAGTAGACACATTGACACAGACAGTTGGGCTCAGGAGGAAGCACACACAGGTGCCCCCATGGGAATCAGTTCTGTGGGGGCACTGGACAGGAGCATCAGCGGGGGACATTAGAAGAAGAGGTTTGGGGCCGCTCTGTGCACAGAACAGGTAAGTATAGAGATGTTTTTTTTTTCCTTTACAATTGCTTTAAGGATGAAGACGATATGTTGCTATGAATTTGTTTTCTTTGTTCCATCAAGGGTGACATCAAATGAAAGATCCTGTCATGGCAGCAACTCCTCACTGACAGAATTGATACCTTACGTTTCCTAATAAAGTAAATTCCTTGTTGGCTGGACCAGTGGGATGTTATTCACTTGCTTTCCTCTCCTCTCTTCTGGAGCATTTAGAGCCAGCTAAGGGATAATTCTGTTAAGGTATGAGGTTCCCTCACCTGGGTGATTCTGCTATTTGTGATGTAGCACCAGGGGCAGAATCATCTTGTCTTTACATAACTGTATTAGACCTGCTATTCAGGAACAGAAGAACAGAAGATATAGATGAAGAAATATCTTAAAAAGTTACTCCACTTTTGTTGAGAAAAAAACATTCCCCTCTAGGTGATCAATGTATATTGCAAGGATTTAAAAAACTTTGATGCAGATTCCTAACTTTTGTTATTCTGAAGAAATATCTCTGTTTGTGCAGTGTCAGTCTAATGGGAGTGGTTTCATAATTATCAATTAGGAAAAGGGCAGGGTCTGCATTCCCTAAGATGTGATTTCCTATTGGGAGTGTCTCACCAAAAATTTAATTTTTGTTGCAGGGGATGCCTGATATCTGACTTGTATCTTGCAGACTTCTGGGTAAATCATGAGTCAATTGCACAAACAGGAAATTACATATCTAAGGGGTGTTCTGTACACATTCTGTGTAGATAACACCTCCAGATAGCCATATTACATTGCACTTTACAGAAAATGACAGCCTTGCAGATTTAAAAGGAAATTTAATTTTTAATAACATTCATGTGTCGCAATTATATACGCTATATTATTTTATTTGCAATTGTGTTTTCCCACGAAAGTGGAGTTACCCTTTAAGGATACATTTATGACTTGCTTATACATTTACTATAAAGCAAGGATACACTTATAACTATAATGTCTCTAGCAGTAATCTAAAGTGAACTTGTCAGACATGAGATCACAGCAGGTAAAATACTACAGAAATACCTTTTACGTTTTTTAAATTCATGCTGTAAATGACCATTAGTGATAAATAAGCAGATGTATGCCTTTTTTATTTTAGATATCCACCATTTTTGCAGACAATAGCAAATCAATACACTGCATGGACCTCTCCATTGCATCCTCCGCTTGGAATTTTTTTTTATTTTGTCTGGTAAGTGAATTGAAGATTGTCCAAACATCAGTTTTTGACAGACTTAAATGAATTGAACTGAATTCATGCTTAACTTTAAAATTGTAAAAGTAAGCTTATTTCACATTTAAAAAAAAAATGCAAACCTTACTTTTTTTTAGGTATATGTCTTTACTAGTGATATAGTGCAAAAAATATAATATGGTTACTGTAAATCGCACTGGGTACCATAGGCTGTATAAGACAAATATTCCTAAATGTGTCCTCAAGATTGTGGTCTTTGTTTATTGTTTTATTAAAGCGGAGGTTCACCCCTAAATTACACTTTTTCCCCTTAGATTAATGCTCGTTTTGTCTAGGGGAATCCGCTAGTTGTGTTAAAATATGAGCCGTACTTACCGTTTACGCGATGCATCTTCTCTGCCACTTCTGGGTATGGGCTGCGGGAGTGGGCGTTCCTTCTTGATTTACAGTCTTCCGAGAGGCCTCCGACGGTCGCATCCAACGCGTCACGATTTTCCGAAAGAAGCCGAACGTCGGTGCGCAGGCGCAGTATAGAGCCGCACCGACGTTCGGCATCTTTCGGCTACTAGTGACGCGATGGATGCGACCATCGGAAGCCTCTCGGAAGACTGTCAATCAAGAAGGAACGCCCGCTCCCGAAGACCCATATCCCGGAAGCGACGGAGAAGATGCATCTCGAAAACGGGTAAGTACAGCTCATATTTTAACACAACTAGCCGATTCCCCTAGACAAAACGAGCAGAAATCTAAGGGGATTTTTTGAAAAAAAATTCTTATGGGTGAACTCCCGCTTTAAGTAGGCTCCAGAGCAAAGTTGAGAGTATGAAAGCTGAAGTACTATTCTCTTTTTAGGAAGTGAGAGAGGCCTCCCTGACCACCATTCCTTACCCAGTTTTTCATTGATGCTATATGTATATGTTTCTCCACTCAAAACAGACATTCTGGAACCTCTTCATTTTACTGTTTTTTTAGTTTAGCCCATATTGATGAATTTAAAAAGGTTATATTAATCACCTAGCAAAACATTATTAACCTTTGTATGACAGATATGCAGCACAGGTTAATGCTGTACTGCGCTTTAATAAAGCAAAACTAGACAGCCCTGGTCCACCAAAGTCCACTGCAGTGGCATACTGCTGTGTGTGCAAGGCCACCTACATTCTATATAATATTATTAAAAAATGGAGCTGCGCTCTAAGGCTATATAATGAAAAATATATAAACATTGCATAATAAAAAGGTGACAAGAGTGAACATGAATCAACATAGTACACAATGACACAATTGATGAGTGACAATATATGTCAGCAAGTCCCAAAGATGATATAAGGAACTCAAGGGATCCAGGGTCCTCACTCGACAGTCATGTTCATATAGACCCAAAAACTGAAAGGTTTGCCATAGGTAAAACCAAACTAATGTTTATTCAAATAAAAAGTATCACTTACATGTAAGTAAAGTTTTTTCAGCATGGAAAATAAGCGTGCCCCTGGACGACATCAGACTTGTGGCAATACGCTTCGGAGGAGTGGCGTGCTCACTTCACCGCACTGTTCAACGTCCCACAAGGACGAGTGTTTACATTGTTAGAGGCCGGCTTATTTTCCATGCTGAAAGAACCTTACTTTTTATTTGAATAAACATTACCTATGGCAAACCTTTCCTTTTTTAGGTCTATATGAACATGGTTGTCGAGTGAGAACCCTGGATTCCTTGAGTCCCTGTGACCATCCAAGTTCGTATGCCCCTAAGGCCCCATACACACGACCAAACATGTATGCTGAAACTGGTCCGCGGGCCAGTTTCAGCATACATGTTCGGTCGTGTGTAGGCGCGAGCGGGCCGAATTCCAGCAAACATTTGCCCGCCGGGCCTTTTCCCAGTGGGCAAATATTCCTGGACGTGTTTTAAAACCGTCCGCTGGAATCCTGCCCGCTCGGACATGTACGGTCGTCAGTACAGACCTACCGTACATGTCCGAGTGCCCGCCGTCCCTCGCATGCGTCGAATGACTTCGACGCATGCGTGGAAGCCTTTAAATGGCAGGCCCGCCCACGTCGCCACGTCATCGCCGCATCATCGTCGCGGCGATGACGCGGACACGCCCCGCGTAGTGTTTACGCGCGGACTTCTGTACGATGGTTAGTACAACCATCGTACAGAAGCCCTCTGGCAGGCATGTATGGTGAAAACGGTCCGACGGACCGGTTTCACCGTACATGTTTGCTCGTGAGTACCCGGCCTAAGTAGTGTTCAGAGGCTGCTATGGTTGGATCTGCCATTCCTTTGCTCTCCCTAGAGGAAAAGGCCCTGGCTGAGTATCAGCCACAAGCGAGTCAGCTTTTGTCTGTTCATGTGATCGTGTTATTCACAAGAGGAGAGTAAAAACACCTTGTAATTGTTTTTCACTCATCGTTCATCTTGAAGGACGTATTTGCTTTAGTTCCTTATATCATCTTTGGGACTTGCTGACATATATTGTCACTCATCAATTGTGTCATTGTGTCCTATGTTAATTCATGTTCACTTTTGTCAACATTTTGTTATGCAATGTTTATATATTTTTCATTATATAGCTTAGAGCGCAACTCCCTTTTTTAATAATACAATTTCTGTGTATATCTCACATTTGAGCTGTAGCTTAGTTTAAGGGTTTAGTTATACAGCACAGTTTTCTTTTTTTAAAACATATTCTATATAGGATATATCAATCCAACGATAAGCAAACACTACATACAGTACCTAAAAGTCAGGCCGCTTCAATAGTATTACAATTAGATAACTGTGTGCATGAATACTTACTGGTAGTTAGGAATTTACAGTGGATACTGTATAAAAAGTCTACAAACCCCTGTCAAAATGTCAGGTTTCTGTGATGTACAAAAATGAGAGAAAGATAAATAATTTCATAAAGTTTTTCACCTTTAAAGTGACCTATAAACTGTACAACTCAGAGGAAAACAAACTGAAATCTTTTGGGTGGAGGGAAGTAAAAATAAAAAAAAATAATAATATGGTTGCATAAGTGTGCACACCCTTAAACTAATATTTTGTTGAAGCACCTTTTGATTTTATTACAGCACACAGTCTTTTTGGGTATGAGTCTATCAGCATGGCACATCTTGACCTGCCAATATTTGCCCACTCTTCTTTGCAAAAACACTCCACATCTGTCAGATTGTTAGGGCATCTCCTGTGCACAGCCATCTTCAGAACACTCCACAGATGTTCAATAGGATTCAGGTCTGGGCTCTGGCTGGGCCATTCCAAAACGTTAATCTTCTTTCAGTGAAGCTATTCCTTTGTTGATTTGGACGTATGCTTTGGGTTGTTGTCATGCTGAAAGATTAAGTTCTTCTTCATGTTCAGCTTTCTAGCAGAAGCCTGAAGTTTTTGTGCCAATATTGACTGGTATTTGGAACTATTCATAATTCCATCTACTTTGACTAAGGCCCCTGTTCCAGCTGAAGAAAAACAGCTCCAAAGCATGATATTGCCACCACCATGCTTCACGGTGGGCATGGTATTCTTTTGGTGACGTGTTGTTTTTGTGCCAAACATCTTTTGGAATTTTGGCCAAAAAGTTCAACTTTGGTTTGATCAGACCATAACACATTTTCTCACATGCTTTTCGGAGACTTTAGATGTGTTTTTGCAAAATTTAGCCAGGCTTGTTTTTTTTCTCTTCGTAAGAAAAGGCTTCGGTCTTGCCGCTCTACCCCATAGCCGAAAAATATGAAGAATTTGGGAGATTGTTGTCAAATGTACCACACAGCCAGTACTTGCCAGATATTCCTGCAGCTCTTTAAATGTTGCTTTAGGCCTCTTGGCAGCCTCCCTGACCAGTTTTCTTTTCGTCTTTTCTTCAATTTTTGAGGGACGTTCAGTTCTGCGTAATGTCACTGTTGTTTCTCCACTTGATGACTGTCTTCACTGTGTTCCATGGTATTTCTAATGCCTTGGATTTTTTTGTACCCTTCTCCTGACTGATACCTTTTAATAATGAGATCCCTCTGGTGCTTTGGAAGTTCTCTGCGGACCATGGTTTTTGCTGTAGGATGCGACTAAGAAAATGTAAGGAAAGACCTACTAGAACAGCTGAACTTTATTTGGGGTTAATCAGAGGAACTTTAAATGATGGTAGGTGTGTACGGCGTTTGAACGTAATTGCTTTAATCTGAACACAGCTACATCCGCAGTTATAAGAGGGTGTGCACACTAATGCAACCACATTATTTAAAATTAAACATTTTTACTTCCCCCTCCTTAAATATTTCAGTTTATTTTTCAATTGAGTTGTACAGGTTATAAGTCACATTAAAGGTGAAAAAAGTTCTGAAACTATTGTCTTTGTCTCAGAAACCTGACAATTTAACAGGGGTGTATAGACTTTTTATATCCACTGTATTTGTGACACATTTTAATAGAGCATTTAAAAAAAATCACAAATTCACAAAATGTTCAGGATTTGGCTTCAAAGTCTGCACTTGTTATTAATTTTGCAGCGGATTTATGTTTTTTTTTTTAACTCGATCCCATTTAGACAGCTTGTTTTATTTATTAATGTTTAGCAAAGGAAAGTGAATTCAAAGTTACCCTGCTCACAGACTTTATTTATTTACAGTATACACTATGTGGGAGAATGTTTGCCATCTAGTGGGGGGAACTTAGAACTCCTGTAAATTGAAGAAGTCAAACTTCTTTACACTTGAAAGCTACTGTAAAATAGCTTTTAGAGCAATAGAGCAACTTGTACCAGTTACACTGTTTGGTTTGATAGATGTTGGGTTGAAGTGAAGTGTAGGAATGTTGATACAATTTAGCTGTCTGTAATAAACCAATGTTATACAGTATTTAAGAGTTGATTTCTTACCCCCTACCTCAGATATAAACATATAAATTATGTAATTCTTTAAATATTCAAAGTGTAACGAAACCCAAAAAAACTATATACATAATATCATAATCCCCCATTCCACCAAATGATTTGGACCAGTGCACAAAGCAAGGTCCATAAAGACATGGATGAGCGAGTTTGTAGTGGAGGAACTTGACTGGTCTGCACAGAGTCCTCACCTCAACCCAATAGAACACCTTTGGGATGAAAAGGGTGGGCCAACTCAATATTGATCCCTACGGACTAAGACTGGGATGCCATTAAAGTTCATGTACATGTAAAGGCAGGTGTCCCAATACTTTTGACAATATAGTGTATATAATATAATATATATATAACAATATATGTATAGATATATCTATATCTATAGATATATCTATAGATATATCTATAGATATATTGCAGTTTACCGATCCTTAGATATTGTGGCTACATTTGTTTTAATTTTTTAAATTTTTTCTATTTTCCTTTATTTTCACACACTTGCTTTCATAGGGTGGCTCCTCTATCAGTGAATATGTGATATTAAGTATTTAACATATGTAGAGTAGATCTTCATACATCACCACTGCCAGAACATCATTGCCAGAGCCCAGGATTCCCAGTTCCTAAGGGCGGGATAAACAGATAATAAAATGATGTTACTAGGGAACTTGGAAAAAAAGACTGCTTATACTGCTTATACTTATGCTATTGACAGACTGCATCATATATTTCATTTTTGATTTTGCCTTTATTACCACTTTAAGATCTAGGTAAATTGATGGTCGATTTGTTGTAATGTTTTTTGCTATTCAACTCTTTTGTCGGTATTCATCCTAAAAATTTGGGGATGTGATAAGGTATCCTTAACAGTAAACATTAGCGTAGACAGGCCTAGACTGACCATAGGGCACACCGAGGCCACCTGGTCCATGGCCTGTTAACCACTTTCAGCCTCGGAAGATTTTACCCCCTTCCTAACCAGAGCACTTTTTACAATTTGGCACTGCGCTGCTTTAACTTTTTTCCCCACAAATAGAGGTTTCCCTTGGTGGTATTTGATCACCTCTGCGGTTTTTATTTTTTGTGAAATAAACAAAACATTTTTGAAAAAAATATATATTTTCTACTTTTTGTTATAAAAAAAAATACAATAAACTCAATTTTAGTCATACATTTAGGCCAAAATGCATTCAGCCACATGTCTTGGGTAAAAAATAATTCAGTAAGCGTATATTTATTTGTTTCCGCAAACTTTATAGCGTCTACAAACTAGGTTACATTTTCTGGCATTTGCACGGCTTTTAGTTTATGACTGCCTATCTCATTTCTTGAGGTGCTATAATGGTAGGGCAGTACAACCCCCCCCCCCCCAAATGACCTAATTTTAGAAAGTAGACACCCCAAGGAATTTGCTGAGAGGCATGTTGAGCACATTGACTATTTTATTTTTTGTCACAAGTGTTTCAAAAATAAAACAAAAAATTACACAAATTTGTCAATGAAATTATATATTGCTCACACATGCCATGGGTATATGTGAAATTACACCCCAAAATATATTCTGCCGCTTCTCCCGAGTACGGGGATACCACATGTGTGAGACTTTTTGGAAGCCTAGACATGCACAGGACTCCTCACTCCTCACTACCTATCACAGTTTCAGAGGCCATGAAATGCCAAGATAGCACAAACCCACCCAAATGACCCCACTTTGGAAAGTAGACACCCCAAGCTATTTGTTGAGAGGCATGTTGAATATTTTGCAGATTTTTCTTTTTGTCACAAGTCACAAAAAAAAAATTCCCTTTCTTTCTTCATTTTCCAAAACAAATGAGAGCTGAAAAATACTCACCATGCCTTGGGCCTCCGAAACTCTGAGGCCCCGTACACACGTCCGAGGAACTCGACGTGCCAAACACATCGAGTTCCTCGTCGAGTTCAGTGTGGAAGCCGCCGAGATCTCGGCGGGCCGACTTTCCTCATTGAACAACGAGGAAATGGAGAACATGTTCTCTTTTCGGCCCGACGAGTTCCTCGTCGGCTTCCTCGCTGAAAAGTGTACACACGACCGAGTTTCTCGGCAGAATCCAGCTCCGACCGAGTTTCTGGCTGAATTCTGCCGAGAAACTCGGTCGTGTGTACGGGGCCTGATAGGTAGTGAGGATGAAAATCACCATTTTACGCCCTTAGAAATCCTGAAGGCAGTGATTGGTTTTCGGGGTCCTGTATGCCGCTAGGCTCCCAAAAAGTCCCACATATGTGGTACTCAGGAGAGGCAGCAGGCTGTATTTTGGGTGTAATTCCACATATATCCATTGGCATGTTCGAGCAATATATCAGTTTAATCTTGCACATTAGAACTTTGTTTTATGGTATAGTTACCTATGTTTTTGCACTTGCACCTAGCACGTTTGTGTCAAGAAATTGTAGCTCTTTAAGGTTGCTTATGTATTTTTTTGTTATTTTTTAGTGTTTTTTTGCACATATTACTTTATTTTGATACATGAGAACATATTTCACTTTAGCAGCGCCATTTCCACTTACCCATTGTTGAAGCATGTATAATGGCAGCGTTCACAATTTTTTTAGATACGGACAGAGACTAATGCCCTGTACACACGATCGGTTCGTCTGATGAAAACAGTCCGATAGACCTTTTTTATCAGACGAATTGATCGTGTTTGGGCCCCTTTGTTTTTTTCCCATCGGTGAAAAAAAATAGAACTTTTTTTTTAAATTTTCTGATGGTTAAAAAACCGATAGAAAAAATTGATCGTCTGTGGGGAAATCCATCGGTCAAAAATCCACGCATGCTCAGAATCAAGTCGACGCATGCTCGGAAACATTGAACTTCATTTTTCTCTGCATGTCGTTGTGTTTTACATCACTGCGTTCTGACACGATCGGATTTTTAACTGATGGTGTGTAGGCAAGACTGATGAAAGTCAGCTTCATCAGATATCTGATGAAAAAATCCATCAGACCGTTTTCATCGGATGAACAGAGCGGGGCAGATCCACTTACATCTGCGTGGGCGCAGCGTATGTGAGATACGCTACGCCGCTGTAACTTACTTTCTTTGTATCCTGAAAGAATTTGCGCCGTAAGTTACGGCGGCGTAGTGTATCTCTCGCGGCGTAAGGGCGTGGAATTCAAATTGGGCGGGTAGGGGGCGTGTTTAAATTTAAAGGAAGCGCGTCACCCCCCCGCCGAACGAACTGCGCATGCCCCGTCCGTCAAAACTCCCAGGGTGCATTGCTCCAAATGACGTCGCAAGGACGTCATTGTTTTCGACCTGAACGTAAATGGCGTCCAGTCCCATTCACGGACGACTTACGCAAACGACGTAACATTTTCAAAATTATACGTGGGAACGACGGCCATACTTAACATTGAGTACGCCACCAGATAGCAGCTTTAACTATACGCCGGAAAAAGCTGAACGGAAACAACGTAAAAAAATGCGACGGCCGCTCGTACGTTCGTGAATCGTCGGAAATAGCTAATTTGCATACTCTACGCGGATTACAACGGGAACGTCACCTAGCGGACGTCGAAAAATTGCATCTAAGATCCGAAGGCGTACGAAGACGTACGCCTGTCGGATCTAACCCAGATGCCGTCGTATCTTGTTTTGAGGATTCAAAACAAAGATACGACGCGGGAATTTTGAAATTACGCCGGCGTATCAATAGATACGCTGGCGTACTTTCTTTGTGGATCTACCCCAGCGTGTGTACGTTGCATTAGAGTAATAGCCCATAAATGAACCTTGGGGTAAAACATTTGCTATGTGTCAATCCTTTGGTACCAAGCAGTTGTTAAAAAGTTTCTAAAAATTATAAAACTGTTATTTATTTATTTATTTCACCTCTCTTCCTCCTCATTCCTGCTCTTTTCTTTTCCTTAACAACTTTCTCCTGTTCATAATCTGAAGGTATGCAGTTTATGTGTGCTAAACTCATGCTATTAATACAAGTCGCAAAAATGTTTTTAGATATGATACGTTAGCATGATATAGCTATATTGTAAGTGTTTATGTAAGGATCTTGTATGGTCAACACAACAGTTTGCGGCGGTGTTTCCATCATGCAGATCATGATTTTCTATGACCTTTCTCACATTCTGTACAACTTACATTGTCTGTTTATTGAACCGCACTATTTCTGAAACCATCATTTTTATGTGACGTGTACCTCTTTTTCATACTGTTTTACGCTGTACAACATTGTACTTTGAAAACCTTTATTAAACACAAATTATACATACATACAAAATTAAAATAATGATCAAGAAAAAACGAGCTGTAAATAAAATGTGTCACATTTCGCACAAAAAATAACAGTGCTAATATCTAAACTATGTCTAAACATGTTTTTCACTCCAGTAAGCGGTGATGAATTTGCTTATTTTGTTGTAATGACTCATTTCTTGTAAGCAGAACCATATTGCCACTGATTCATGCATTAAGCTATTAGAGAACATAAAGCTGAGATAAGAGAATGTTTTTATTAACAGAGCTTGAAACATTTGCTTGGTTTTTACATCAAGGAAAATAGTTGGCTGTCTCTCCTGTTTTCTTGAGGGTAAAATGGAAAAATTTAGTTACAGCGCTTGTGGATTTTATGTGCCTAGAGCACAATGCAGCTCGTTTGCCAGTTATAAAAGCACTTTTAATGAACAGAGCTAGAAGAGCAAGAATTTATAAATATAGGTAAAATATGTCAGTTACATTACAACTGTATCATCACAGTTATGTGTTAATAAGCCTACCTTCAGTTTCAATGACAAAGTTAAGGTAACTTTGTGCTTTGCCCATGCAGGGCAAATCAACATGTTCTCTTTAATGGTGGCCCTACCATAGTTATTTTCCCCTGACTCAGCCATGATTCTGTTCAGCCCATGGGAGCAAAAAGAGGGAGACCCGTGTAAGTACTGATAAAAGTACAAGACATAGGCTCAGTTGGCAAAAAATAAAGTGGTTGTTCTCGTTGCTCAGGGTAGCTTAGTCCTAGGTCCACATGAGAGACATTAGAATAGTGTAGTAGAATAGGTGCAGGTGAAACAGACCTGGTGCAGAAGAGGAGCATGAAGGCAGAGTTGTCACTACCAATGTAGTTGTGACAAAGAGAACTTTATTAATAGCAACAATAACTTTACCAGAACCTGGTGATAACCTCTTGTTCATCATCAACACCTTTAATAAAAACATTCTCTTAGTATTTCTGCAAATCTATATTCATAACACTTACATGTCTATATTTATTCCCCTCATATGATTGAAACACGCCCCTTTCTATTGTCCTACCTTGTTTATAGGGTCCCCTGTCTCCAGCTCTCCAGAATATACATTTTAAAGGAAACCATTTTTGTTTTAATGAATCTGTTCATGCTTCTGAAATCTTGCAACAGACAACTTTTCTTTGGGCACCTCAATAATACCAGGTATTTTTGGACCTGTTTCCTCTGCATTCTTCTAATTTTCACAGGTTCATGTGACCTTAAATCACATAAGTCTTCTTTGTTCAACCATTTGTGAACAATCTGCATGTTTTTCCAATGAAGCAGTGGTGTCTAGTAGCAAGGTATTCCTCCTATGAAGTGGAGGCAACAATTAAGATGGGACAATTTGAGATTTCCTTATCTAGCTTTGGGAGCAACATCTACTTTGCTCTCACTAGTGCTGACTATGAAAATAGTTTAAACATATGCCATAGAAATTTCCATATTAAGAAGAGGACTATTAAGTGTTCATTTTCCGTGTCAAATTTATCTTTATTAGGCTTAAAGTAAATTAAACATGAAGTATACATGTGTTACAGTATAATGTTGGCTAGTATGTCGCAAAACTAACATTTGCCATCATCTCCAGATGCGTTACAATAAACAACTAATAGCAAGTCACATTTCATTAACAAATTGAAACAGTATCAGCAACTAATACAACAACGTATCAATTATATATTAGCTGTGACATTGACTAATGAGTAAATTATATAAAAAATACTGCCTTATTTAAGATAACAATATCAACTATCTGTAAATAAAGTCTAGAATTCCTAGCCTTCTCAAAGCCAATGGTAAGTCCATAGTTGAACCACCTTATAATAATCAGACCGAAAAAGGGGTAACAAGAAGAAAAAAATAAAGAAGGGGAATAGGAAGTTGGGAAGGGGACAGGAAAGAAAGTCTGCAGGGATGGGCCTTTATTCTATACCAAAGTGGAGACTTACAGCTGTTATGATCATGAAGAAAAGCTACCATGGCAACAATACATGTTCATTAAAATGATCTGGAAATACATATTGTATCCATGGAGCCCATAGCAATTCAAACTTGGTGAGCGTATCCGTATCTAATGCATCCATTTTAGCATGTGTCATGGCAACATTCATTCTGCTCATCGTTTCAGTTGTTGAGATACGTGATGTCTTCCAGGCTTTCGCTATGGTCTGCTTAGCTGCCGTAAAAAGATGTATCAGTAGTCTAAATTGTGCGTGTGTTAAGATGTCGGGCTTCAGATTTAGTAGTGCCATTTTGGGTTCTGGGGGTATGTTCGAGTCAGTTAGCGCGTTCACTATCTTAAAAATTTTTGCCCAAAATTTCTTTATTATCGGACACGTCCACCAAATATGAAAGTATGTACCCTCAGAATTACAATCCCGAAAACAATGACCATCATAATCTAAGGCAAATTTAGCAATTCTGTTCGGTACTAGGTACCATCTAGATATTACCTTATAGTTCGTTTCCTGCGCTAAAACATTCAAGGAGGCCGACTTAGTATTCCGCCATATTTGGCACCATTCCGAAGTACTTAGTTCCTTACCTAAATCGACCTCCCATTTCAGTGCATAAGGTAATTTTGTATAGGTATCAATGGATAATGACTGTATATATATTGTCGAAATCACCCCTCTGATATGCGGATTATCTTTACAAATGTATTCGAAGGGGGTTTTTTGACTAGTCTGCGTCATGGATGTTACCTGGGTTTCAACAAAATTTTTAATTTGAAGGTATCTAAATAATTCAGATGAAGGGATATCATATTTTTTACAAATTGCAGGGAATGACATAACACCCGAAGAGTCCAAAAAATTATAAATATAAATACAGTCCTTCCTAACCCATGCCTTAAATGTATTAGGATAGATCCATGCCGGATAGAATGTTGGGTTTTTGTAAAAGGATAACAGCGGGTTATGAGGGGACACCAAGGAATATTTAGATTTATAATTATCCCATATTGCTAGAGAATGCCTAATAATGGGATTATCAATTTTCCTACGTAATCTGGGAGGAATCCATAACAAATTCGCTATAGGAATGGGATCACATTCAGTTGCTTCAATAGCCACCCATAGTGGTGTTTCCTTTTTAGCGTGGTACTTAGCCAGGGTGGATATTTGCGCTGCCCTATAATAATTCGTAAAATTTGGCACCCCTAGCCCTCCCCGTGTTCTAGGGAGATACAAGATTTGCATTTTTAATCTGAGTCTAGATGTACCCCATATAAAGGTTGATATTCTTTTTTGTAATGCCCTCAAAAAATAAGCCGGTATCGGACACGGAAGCACTCTGAAATAATATAAAAATTTTGGCAATATCGTCATCTTGATAGCATTAATCTTACCCATCCAGGATAATGGGAGCTGGGACCAAAATCCAATCAATTTCGTTACTTGTTTCAGGAGTGGAGGATAGTTATAAGTGAACAAGTCAGCTACATTTGCTGTAACTTGTGTTCCTAAATAAGGGATACTTTTTTCAGACCAAAGAAACGGTAGACCTACTTTTGCTGCACTTAATTCCGTGGCTGAAAGAGATATATTTAGAGCTACGCATTTCTTAGGGTTAATAGCCAGACCTGAAAACGATGCGAATTTAGTTAGTATTGGGATAAGATTCGGACCAGTGACTTGAGGTGATGAAAGAAATAGAAGTATGTCGTCTGCAAACATGCATAGTTTGTGTTTGTATCCCCCTAACTCTATGCCTAATATAGTAGGGTCAGATCTAATTTTTTGTGCAAGTGGCTCTATAAGAAGGGCAAACAATAACGGGGATAGTGGGCAACCTTGACGCGTTCCTCTTCTGACCTCAAACACGTCAGACCTGTACCCCGCATACTTAACATACGCTCTCGGATTATTATATAAAGCCAAAATCCAATTAATATAGTTAGGACCAAAGCCCCATTTCTTTAGCGTAAACTCTAAGTATGTCCAGGACACAGAGTCAAACGCCTGTCTGATATCCAAAGAAAGGAAACATGCCGGTATTCTCCTTTTTTTAGCTATGTGCGCTAAAAGACACGCTCTGCGGACATTATCACCTGCTTGTCTTGAGGGCATAAAGCCTACCTGATCACGATTTATGAGATTACCTATAAAACCGTTTAAACGAGTAGCCAAAATTTTACCTAATAATTTAATGTCCACGTTGAGCATAGATATGGGCCTATAATTTATACAAAGCGTGTCATCTGAGTGCGGTTTAGGAATCATGCAGACCGTTGCTAACAAAGATTCAGGTCTAAATGTTTTCTGTTCTAACAAGCTATTGAAAGCCTCAGCTAATCTAGGTGATAATAAGTCAGAAAATGTTTTAAGATAGTTCGCCGAGAACCCATCAGGCCCCGGTCTTTTATTGAGCTTCAGTTCATGAATGGCCAATGCAACCTCATCTGTCGTAATAGGTTCTTCCAATTGTAATTTCTGTACTTGACTTAATTGTGGAAGGTCTACATGTGCAAAGAAAGTGTTTGCTTCCGAAGTATTAAATTCTGTGGATTCCGTGTAAAGGGACTTTAAGTGTGACCTAAATTTTTGTACAATCTTAAGAGGATTACTGGAATACTTTTGATTAGCTATTTTTAATTTTATGGGTTTATAATTTTTATCGAGTTTATTAAGGGCATTGGCTAAATATGCTCCTGGCTTGTTAGCATGTTTATAGAAATTATGTCTTGATCTATTGAGAGTCCTAATTGCTGCGTCAGTTAAGAACAGATCATACTCTACGCGCGCTTTATCTAGTCGCAATCGATTCGCATGAGAGTGGTGAATTTGAAGGGCCTGAAATGCTGCATTATATTCCGCTTCTAGTTTATTCGCCATCAAAATCCTTTCTCTTTTTAAGATTCCTATTTGTCGTTGGAATACTCCTCTGAGAACCGGCTTGTGAGCTTCCCATAGGGTAATCGGAGATATATCTGGGCTAGAATTGATATCGAGATATTCTTTCAGTGCCTGTTTAATCACTGGGCAATGAGCAGGGTGTTTTAGGATTATTTCAGGTAAGTACCATGTAGGATCACGATTCTTCGGGATAGTAGATGCTATTGTAGTAAATACCGCGTCATGGTCCGACCAAGGGATGGGCACTATACTGGAGCCTAATATTTCTGGAGCCATTCCAATTGTCACAAATATGTGGTCAATTCTACTAAATGATTGATGTGGGTGAGAAAAGTGTGTATAATTTCTTTTAGTGGGATTATGTTCTCTCCAAGTATCCACCAAGTTGTTTTTAGCCAATAAAGCGGAAAGGGAGCCTGCATCCTTACGTTTAGGTGGAACATATGGAGACTTATCCAGAAATGGAAGAAGGACTTGATTAGAGTCCCCACAAATGATAAGAGTCCCCCTTTTGTGTGCGTTAATCGTTTGAAATAGATGTGATAAAAATGGTACCGGGTTAAGATTTGGGGCATAATAGGAAACTATTGTAACTTCCGTGTCGAGTACCTGTCCCATTAATATGAGGTATCTACCCTGCGGGTCCTTTATTTCAGCTCGTAAAGTGAAAGGAGTAGTACGATGAAATCCAATTAGCGTGCCCCGTTTTTTAACTGAGGCTGAGGCAGTATAGACCTGAGGATATGAGGGATTAAAATATTTAGGAGTTGTGCTTGTAGTGAAGTGGGTCTCTTGCAAACAAACTATATGCGCTTTTTTAGCCTGGAACGATCTAAATGCCTTAGTTCTTTTTTGTGGTACATTTAAGCCCTGCACATTCAATGATAATACGTTTAGTGGTGCCATGACAGCTTTACCCCATTGCTCACCTTACCATTGCAAACCAAGGTACAACTGACCGACCCAATCCCTGCAGACTTAGGGATGAAAAAAGGAAAGAAGACAGTAGGGTAGTTAACCTTGAAAGGGGAAGAAAACACAAAAAAAGTTAAAAAATATATATCCAACATCAGATCAATAATGTCCATCTTGTTTACCCGTGACAGGGCGAAACTGCCCCTGCCAGGGGGAAAGGGGATCCCATCAATTCCCCGCAAAGTAGTGCGTGGAACCGAGAGGATCATTAAGGAGCACAAGTGGTTTCCGTGAGGTGGATGACCGTCGGGTGTGTGTACAAGTGTTCACCTACAAAGAATGTTAATACCTGGTCTAGCCTTATTGCTATGACAAATGAGACACAACTAAGGACCCTGTATCTAAGAAGTGTGTGAAAAAGTATATACCGAGTCAAAATACCCTTTGCGAAACTAACTAAGGAAATATACACGTGGGAGGTGAAAGAGGAAGTGGAAGAAAGGAAAAAAAAAGGAAGAAGTCATCCTGAGTGCCATACACATAAAAGGGTCAAATATATCTGTGTAGTATACCCACTCAGGATCTATCATATTGTTCTATAGTACATGTGGGAGCAGAACTTTCAACTCAACCATATAACAAATGATGCAGCTATATAACATATAATTAATCCTAACGGATTCTATATTTCTGGAACTGTCACTCAATTAGGAGCAAAACGTGCTATTAAAACATGAGAGGGAACAGTATGAACGTGTCTTAAAGGATAAGAAACAGTAGCTGCCCTCAGACGTATAGAGTGTCTTACTGCTGGCACATCTGGCTGCTACGCCTCACTCCTCCGCCTGCCCCGCCAATTGGCATGAGGGAGGAAAAGGAGCACAATATAGGAGGAAGTATTATATAGGAATGTTATGTACTAAAAGATTACAATGGAGAAAGAGAAATAAAAAAAAAAAAAAAAATCCCAAACAATCAGCAAAGCAACAGACTAGGATTGTGGAGCAAAATTAGAGGAAGGTGGAGTGGATCATTTGATCCTCAAAGGATGATAAAAATAAAAATAAAAATAAAGATTCAATTAGAGCAAAAGAGAAAAAGTAGAATCGACTAAAAAGAGACAATTAATAAAAAGTTAAATAAAAATGAAAAAATGAAAAAACCAATAAAACTAAAAATTATCTTATTGTATATTCTGTTTGTCTTCTCTTCATCACACTAAGCAGTCTTATGAGCATAAGAGAAATTAAGCATAAAGGTAAAGTCATCCAGAGAGTGTTCAATCCATAGTATCCTCCTGATCTTGGGGCTGAGGTACATACCGTCCGCGCTTGTTTGTATGGTGTATGCCATTATTCTTCTCAAGTGAAGTGGTACCATTGCGGGATGATGCTGATGCTGTGCGTCTGCGTGAGGAGCTGTGTGTATTACTGCTGTCAATGATCTTTAGATCGATTAAGGCTTGATGCAGTTGGTCGGGCGTTCTACACACTATTTTAGTACCCTGAAACGTAAATCTTAATGAAAAGGGGAACCCCCATTGGTGTTTGATATTGCGTTGTTGCAGTTCCATTAAAAGTGGTTTCATAGCGCGCCTTTTGGTGATAGTCAGTTGCGATAAGTCTGCAAATACTTGAAAAGTATGACCTTGAAATGAGAGGTTACCTTTTGCCCTTGCTGCTTCCATAACCTGTTCCTTTGACCTGTAATAATGGAATTTAGCTATTATGTCCCTAGGGGGGCCATCCGATTTTTTAGGGGCTAATGCTCTGTGAATCCTATCGAATTCCAGTCTCTGCACATCAAGTCCTGGTACTAATTCCTGACATAACGCCATGATGGTACCTGAGAGGTCAAGAACTGACTCTGGAAGACCCCTAAACCTTAAATTCGACCTTCTGGCGCGATTTTCAAAATCTTCCAATTTACTATTAAGTTCCATGTTTTCTTCCTTCAACATATCTATTTCTGACTGACAATCCTGTGTGTATATTTCTATTTCATCCATTTTTGCCTCCAGAGTTTCAGTGCGGTTCCCTAGGTCTCTAATTTCTTTAGTCAGGTTTGTGGTAATCTGCTCTGAGGTGCGTTGCAGTGCCTTATTGAGCATTCTCTCAAATTGTTTCAGTATCTCTGAGGGAACAGTGTCATTAATTGTGGGTAATTGCGCTAATGAAGACATATTTTCTTCTTCACTATCAGTGCTCAGTACACTGAAGGATGCTGTTGCCTTTTTCCCTTGTGACAAGCGCTGTTTGCTGTTCCCTGCAGCGCTTGTCCCTGAGGTGCCTGAGGTGAATGGCGCCTTTTTCAATGAGCCCTTTGGCTGCTGTGCTGCGCTGACAGGATTAGTTTTAGCCTTATTTCTCGCTCCCCCGAGTACCATTTTGGTACGAGAGGCTTCTCCTCACCTCCAGGGATTGTATCCTGCAGCTCCCGGTGATGTGCGGTGATTAAAAATTGATGTCACCCGCGATCCATCCACCCCACGGAGCGGAGCTCTAGTGCCGCATTACCGTGCAGCTAGACCCCGCGCATGCGCTCCCTCTAAGTGTTCATTTTCATTGCATTTTCATACACATAGGAACATATGAAACAGTGGATACTGAAACATGGTAGTAAATGTTATAAACAAATGTAAAGGAAAAAATATGAGTACAGACTCATCAGGATGTGTCTATAAACAGTTTATTATGATTGCAAATGAAGAATCAGTGTTATACTAAAACTGGAGAACAAACAGATTTTTCATAAACATAGTTTCAAATGAGTTGCCAATCTAGCAGGGCTGCATCAAAAGGCAAAACTCCCCTATAAAAGTCTTGCAAGGACACAGCAGGCACACAATCAAGTAAAATCAAGTATAAGAATATATTTACTAGTTCTAACACACACGTAAAATACTCCATTGCACATACTGTATATATTGTTTAAAATTCTGGTTGCATGTAACAACGTGACCTAAAAAAAAAAGAAAAAAGAGCCATTTTGTGGTGCTTTTGAATCGCTTTGGAAGCGCTTCCCATTCATTTCAATAGACGGGTGTTTTTGAAGCGCACCAAACATGCCCCAAAGATGCAGCTTGCAGGACTTTTTGCACCGCGCCGTCAGCGCACCCCCCCTCCCCCCATTGTGAAATCATTCATTGAAATGAATGGGAAGCAGTTTTCAGGCACTATTCTTAGCGCAAAAGCACCTGAAGAGTGATTCAGCGTGAAAGGGGTCTTACGCTGTGTGAGAGCTGATTTGAGGAAAGGCACACACCCCCCCCTCCACTTAGGGGGAAAAACAAAGGAGCATGCAGAGCTGTATTATGAATAGACAAGTTTCCTGCTAATCTCCCTCAAAGCTCCCTCCTGACACATTTTCAGCTCATTATTTTATGTGTCAGAAGTGACTCTGCTGAAAACAGAGGAGTGGAGCACCAGAGAGAAATAGCGGAGCTTGGGAGAGAGATGGGTAAACACTACAGATATATGTGCTTAGTTCAAAATTCATGAATGGGGTTTACAACCACTGTAAATTATTTTATAAATATTTGAAGTGTAACTGAAGGCAAAACTTTTTTTCTTATTTTTTTTTGTGGAAAAAGTAAGGGAGGATTAAAACCCCCATCAGTTTCAGTTTCTTTTTTTGCCATCTATGTCCTATTGGGGAGATTTTCCATTTTCTTCCTGTCCCACAGCAAAAACAGGAAGTGAGAGGAAATCCCTCCAAAGTAAGAGATTTTCGGAGTGTCACCAAGGTCACCAGAACTTGGGTTTCCTTTGGAAAATGTCCCCTCTATTAGTGTTCTGGTGTCAACCCAAAATTTGGGATTTTCTTTTACTTTCACTTTCAATGATAATAGTAAACATGACGAACTGAGAGGGTGAATCTCTCTAACGCGGACACAGACAGCAATAAAACCTGGCAAGTGTTTTTAACCATCTCCACCGTATCCAAAAAAAGTTTGCCATTAGTTGCACTTTCACAAAACATGAAAGTGTAAATACAATATTTTCATTAAGATATGTAACTCTCAAATATTTATTACCTGAGAATCATAAAAAGTGTTTGTGGTTGGACAAATTTACTTTCAGTTTTCAGTGTTCAGTGTTTTAAGGGTACTACAATGGATATTGGTTATATTTATTAAGAACTTTAGCTTTTGCTTGCCAAAAACCTTTGGCTTGGTTGAACAAACATGATCTTGGTTCTTGATTTAGTGCACTATAATATTTTAATATTGGAGTGTTTTCTTACATTTGAAATCCAGAAAAAATAGAACACATATATTAACTAAAGAGTTCTGTAGGACGTGATCAAGCTTTCTTTCTGAATTTCCCAAAAGAGAATGGATCAGGAACAAAACACCTATTTATATATTCTAGCAAGAAATGTTGAAGAAATTACATACTGCTGCAAAAATATTTTTATTCAACATGCCACTAATGATTGTATTAAATAGTATCCCTTGATTATTCAGATAACAATTACAATACAGACCATTTATGTAGCCCCTAGAGAAAAGCCAGTGTTACAAAAGCCTCATGCCCTGTGCACACGACCGGTTCATCCGATGAAAACGGATCGATGGATTTTTTCATCAGATATCCGATGAAGCTGACTTTCATCAGTCTTGCCTACACACCATCAGTTAAAAATCCGATCGTGTCCAACGCGGTGACGTACAACACAACGACGTGCAGAGGAAAATGAAGTTCAATGCTTCTGAGCATGCGTCGACTTGATTCTGAGCATGCATGGATTTTTGACCGATGGATTTCCCCACAGACGATCGTTTTTTTCTATCGTTTTTTTTAACCATACAAAAATTTTAAAACAGGTTCTATTTTTTTTCACCGATGGGAAAAAAACTGATGGGGCACCCACACGATCGGTTTGTCCAATGAAAACGGTCCATCGGTCCGTTTTCATCAGACGAACCGATCGTGTGTACAGGGAATTAGTCCCCCTGAAGGTGTCAGATGTAGGCTGACGAAACGGCATTAGGTCATGTTTGAGATACATTATTTCCAGTCTGCTGGAATGCAGGTGGATCGCTAACCGATGATTCCTATACAATATATGCTGATCCATGTCTTTTTTGATGTAAGTGCAATACAATCTTATTTTAAAAAAAATGATTTGAATTACTGCACCATGAGAGCTTTTTATCCTCTCCCTCTCTATATGGCAAAACTGGAGCTTTGAATACATCATCTATATAAATATTGAATGGATGACAGCAGCGGTTTGGATTCATTCTTGTGACCTCATGTATAATATCTTGGATTTTCCCATATGCCTAATTTGACTCCCTGTAATAGGGGTCAATTAAGTCTGGTGAGTGCAATGTGTGTCTACATGCGGGTAGAGAGGAACCTTTCCTGTACTCACTGAGGACGTTTATTCATGTGTGGGATTCATGCATGGACTTTTTTTGTTTTTTGTTTTGTTTATTCAGTATGGCGATTCATGATATGTAATTGATGATATAAGAGCTTTGTCTCTTTTCAGATTTTCTTCTAAGATTGACCTGTATATGGCTCCATCCATCTTCCCATCTACTCTGACTAGCTACCCCATCTCTGCTGAAGAAAATCACCCCCACAACATTATGCTGCCACCACCATGTTTCACGGTGGGATGGTGTGTTTAGGGCGATGTGCAGTGTTAGTTTTCCGCCACACATAGCGTTTTGCTTTTAGGCCAAAAAGTTCAAATTTGGTCTCACTTGACCAGAGCCCCTTCTTCCACGTTTTCTGTGTCCCCCACATGGCTTCTCAGAAACTAAACAAATATGACTACTTATGGCTTTCTTCCAACAATGGCTTTCTTCTTGCCACTTTTCCATAAAGGCCAGATTTGTGGAGCGCACGACTAATAGTTGTCCTGTAGATAGATTATCCCACCTGAGCTGTGGATCTCTGTAGCTCTTCCCGAGTTACCATGTGTCTCTTGGCTGCTTCTCTGATTTATGTTCTCCTTGCCGGGCCTGTCAGTTTAGGTGGACAACCATGTCTTGGTAAGTTTGCAGTTGTGCCATACTCTTTCCATTTTGTGATGATGGATTGAACAGTGCTCCTTGAAATGTTTAAAGCTTGGAGTATTTTTTTATAAATTAACTCTGCTTTAAACTTCTCACAACTTTATCCCTGACCTGTCTGGTGTTGTCCTTGGCCTTCATGATGCTGTTTGTTCACTAAGATTCTCTAACAAACCTATGAGGGTTTCACAGAACAATCTTATACTGAGATTAAATTACACACAGGTGGACTCTATTTACTAATTAGATTAACATTTTAGATATTTATTAAAAAAAAAAAAATAGGGCCCCCGGGGAGAACAGTGCCATCAATTGCCGAGACTACCAGCGGCGTAGTGAGGGGTGAAAGGGTGAGCTTCATAGAAGAAGCAGTTCTCCAGTCCATAAAGTTGCCGGCAGCCCCGGAATCCATATATGCAAGGATCGATTGGGGAGAAGTGCTTACATGAAGGGACACTGGAAGAAGCAGACGGGAAGGTGATGTTTCTGGGTCCAATACTCCACCTTCTAAATGTATTAGACCCGAGTGTTTCTCGGGCGAAGCGAGCAGGAGTCACGAAAGTGGCCCTTGCCTCCACAATAGAGGAACATGCCCAGAGTTCTGTGCCTAGCACGTTCTTCGGGGGTTAGTCTGGTCTGGCCCAGCTGCATAGGTTCCTCAGCAGGCAGAGGATGGTCCACGGGATGAAGTGAGGGAAGCTCAGACTAGCTAAGACCTAGGGAGTGTTGGCGTCTTTTTTCTATGGACCTCTCCTGAAAACGAATATCGATCTGGTTGCATAGGGAGATGACATCGTCCAGACCGACGGGGATGGTTCTTCCTGCTAATTCGTCCTTCATTCGGTCAGAGAGGCCATGTAAAAAGGTAGCGACCAGGGCCTCATTGTTCCAGCTCAATTCAGCTGAGAGAATACGGAACTAAAGAGCATATTGTCCCACTGAACGGGATTCTTGGCAGAGACATAGAAGCGCACTAGCTGCTGAAGAGGCCCGAGCCGGCTCCTCGAAGATGTTACGGAAGAGCTTCAGGAAGTCGGACAGGCTGCAAACTACCGGATCATTCTTCTCCCACATGGGGGCAGGCCAGGCTAAAGCTTCACCGGAAAGGAGGGAAATAATATAGGCTACCTTTGCCCGATCAGACAAGAAGTATTGAGGCTAAAGTACAAAATGGATGGTGCACTGGCTAAGAAACCTCCTGCAGGCCTTGGAGTCTCCAGAAAAACGGATTGGAGGTGGTAGCTTCAGTGAATGGGACTCTGCGACTGGTGTGACAGGCGCAGCCGCTGGTTGTACTTGGGGTTGCGGATTCGGGGTTCCCAACGAGGTCTGAAGCTGATCAAAGCGGGAAGCCAGATCCTGAAGGAAACGCATCACCTGAGCCTGATTAGCTTCATGCGTCTCGAGTCTGCGAACAATGCCCTGTAATGGATCGTCTGTGGGGAGCGGCACATCGGCCGGATTCATGGCTGTTCAAACTGTCAGGTCACATGTGGCCAGATGACAAGTGCACCCTGTTGGGGTCAAGGATGCACCACAAGATTCCCCAGGGTGCGGAGTCTAAGACCCAGCTTTGTGTTCACCAGAGCCTCTAGTGGTGAGGATGGCCTTCGCCGCAGCTGGATCCAGGTCGCGACCCCTGGGATCCCCTAGGTCACGCTCCGCAGGGAGAGAGGTGAAGCAGCAAGCAGGACAAGCGATAGTGATGGGTAAGCCGAGGTCAGGGCAACAGGCAGACAAGGGTAACCAAGGGACAGGCAAAAGGTCAGGGTCACAGGCAAACAGGAGAAGTCAGGGACGAGACAAAAACGGTACACAGGAAGGTAAACGTAGCACACTGCAGACAGGAACTTAAGCTAACAACATGGTTGAACAGCACTGCAGACCTGTAGTGCAACAGTTAATATAGACTTCCTGGGATGGCCTGGGTGGAGCCATACAGGGAGGAGAGGTGATAAAAAGGAAACCAGAACAGAGTCAGGCCTCTAATGGAGACAGGTAAGCTGCCAGACTTTATTGCATATCCATGACACCGGGCCTATTTTGGCACTTCTCTCCTTCATGTAAAAATCAAAATTTTTTTGCTAGAAAATTAATCAGAACCCCCAAACATTATATTTTTTTTAGCAGACACCCTAGGGAATAAAATGGCGGTCATTGCAACTTTTTTTTCTCGCACGGTATTTGCGCAATAATTTTTCAAACGCCCTTTTTTAGGGAAAAAAACATGAATTCAAAAATAACAAAACAGTAAAGTTAGCCCAATTTTTTTGTATAATGTGAAAACGCCGAGTAAATAGATACCTAACATGTCATGCTTTAAAATTGCGCACACTCATGGAATGGCACCAAACTTTGGTACTATAAAATCTCCATAGGCGACACTTTTTTTTACAGGTTACTAATTTTGAGTTAAAGAGGAGGTTTAGTGCTAGAACTGTTGCACACGCTCTAATGCACGCGACAATACCTCACATGTGGGGTTTGAATGGTGTTTACATATGTGGGCGGGACTTGCATGTGTGTTCGCTTCTGCGTGCGAGCTACCGGGGACAGGGGCGTTTAAAAAAAATATATATTTTTTTTTTATTTTACTTAATTTTTTTATTTTTACACTTTTTTTTATTTTTTTATTTATTTTTTTATCACTTTTATTCCTATTACAAGGAATGTAAACATCCCTTGTAATAGGAATCACTGTGACAGGTCCTCTTTATGGAGAGATGTGGGGTCAGTAAGACCCCACATCTCTCCTCCAGGCTTACAAGCATAAAATCAAGCTTGAAATGTATTTCTTAAAAATGTCTCTTATGTTTTGTATGTGTATTTGTGTATGTATGTATTTATGTTTTTCTTTATCTATTTATTATGTTAATTGGTGGAACCCACCACGAGTGAGTGTTACCTTGGGCAAGGCCTACCCACTCTGGAGCGGCTTTTGCAGAGGCCCAGGGCATTATTGGATGGCCTGCCAATTTTTTCTTGCAAACATCACAGTTGTTGTGTTAAAGTGTTCCCAAACTAAACAAATAATATTTGGGATAAATTCAACTTTTGCCCAAACACCAACAAAAACACTATTCGTGTTCATCAAGGTAACAATGAAAGGTTGTCTGCTAACCATTGAATAACATTATTGGAAGCCTGTCAATAGCTTACAGAAATTTGACTTAGGTTATCAGTAAGGTTCAGAATACAGTTTACCTATATTGCCATTAGCATCTCATTTGCTTGTGGCATTTGCATTTCTGACTACATGACGGGCTGGAGATTATAGTTTAATAATGTAAAGCTACAATAAGCTGATTATTATGTCTTATCCATGAATAAGTCACAGGCAGTACAGGCAATAACTACAAGACTTTTCCCCAATTAGGATTTTATTACATGCTCAACTGCTTTTTCTTTACTGTATAGTACACATTCCAAAGAGAAATACTAAATTATAAGCCATAGTTATGCAAACAGAATGTAAAGCTGGAAATTGTACAGGATAAGGATACATCATTCCCCCCAAATACTACAAACTTTTATTGACAGTGTTACAGAACATTTATGGTGGGTAACAAGACCAGTGACATTTTAAAATGGGTCACCAACCAGAGGACGGCAGATGCAAATCTCCTAACCACTGACACGAGGCCTCAAAAATGTGTTCCCTCTGGATTATACCTCTCTGAATCAGCAGTGTGTCCTCCTTGTACCTTCAAATCTAAAGCGGAAGTAGAGGTTAAGACTTCCTCCTAGTAGCACTAGGGTTGTCGTTTTGAATCCCAACCATGGCACAACCTGCCTGAAAGTTTTATGTCCTCCTTGTGCCTTTTTTTTTTCCTCCCACACTCCAAAGACATGCTGCTTAGTAAAGAGACCGAGCATGTGTATGTATGGATGTGATTTAGGGACCTTAGATTGTAAACTTCTTGAGGGCAAGGACTGGTGTATAAGGACTGGTGTATAAATTGTTGGTGCTATATAAGTATCTGTAATCATAAATAGAGGCCCTATCTGATGATCAAGGAAAGCATACCTGTAGTTCATGGGATTCTCCCGTGGTTAAAAGGTAGGCATTACAACTACCGTCCACCAATAATGTGTACAAATTGCACATTTCCTTTTTAACATACAATCTACCAATCACAGTCACTAGTTTGTTATCTAAGCAAACCCATCATGTCACATTTTTATTAAGTCAGGCCTCGTACACACGACCGTTTTCGTGTGTATGTTTTTCAACGAGAAAACTGTCGTGGATCTCGACGAGAAAAAAAGAGAATATGCTCTCTTTGAGGCCTCAGATTTAAATGCAGACATCTCATGACACACATAACTTCCTATGTCTGGTTTCGTTTACAACACAAGACCCATTTTCCGCAACAATATATTTTTTACTTAAAGCGGGAGTTCACCCATTTAAAAAAAAAAAAAAAATCTCCCCTTAGCTTCCTGCTCGTTCGGTCTAGGGGAATCGGCTATTTATATTAAAATAGGTGCAGTACTTACCCGTTTTCGAGCTGCATCTTCTTCCGTCGCTTCCGGGTATGGGTCTTCTGGAGCGGGCGTTCCTTCTTGATTGACATTCTTCCGAGAGGCTTCCGACGGTCGCATCCATCGCGTCACTCGTAGCCGAAAGAAGCCGAACGTCGGTGCGGCTCTATACTGCGCCTGCGCACCGACGTTCGGCTTCTTTCGGAAAATCGTGACGCGATGGATGCGACCGTCGGAAGCCTCTCGGAAACCTGTCAATCAAGAAGGACCGCCCATTCCCGAAGCCCATACCCGGAAGCGACGGAGAGGATGCGTCTCGTAAACGGGTAAGTACTGCACATATTTTAAAATAAATTGCCGATTCCCCTAGTAATAACGAGCAGGAAGCGAAGGGGGAAAAGTGCCCTCTAAGGGTGAACCCCCGCTTTAATCAGCAAAGTGATAACCTTTAAAGGAACAATTGCATATTAGATTACAAAACGCAAGGGGGCTTTTTCATGGCACTTTATTATAAAAAAACAGCAGTATGACCATTGTTAGACCACACAAATAGGCCACTAAAGCCTCATACACACGATCAGTCCATCCGATGAGAACGGTCTGAAGGACCGTTGTCATAGGTTAACCGATGAAGCTGACTGATGGTCCGTCATGTCTACACACCATAGGTTAAATAACCGATTGTGTCAGAACGCGGTGACGTAAAACACAACGACGTGCTGAAAAAAACGAAGTTCAATACTTCCAAGCATGCGTCGATTTGATTCTGAGCATGCGTGGATTTTTAACCGATGGTCGTGCCTACTAACGGTCGGTTTTGACCTATCGGTTAAATTTAAAGCAAGTTGGCTTTTTTTTAACCGATGGTTAAATAGCCTATGGGGCCCACACACGATCGGTTTTGACCGATGAAAACGGTCCATCAGACCATTGTCCTCTGGTTAACCTATCGTGTGTACGAGGCCTAATGCATCCTCAGAGGTGACTGCACTTACTTTGACCCCTTTCCGCACACTATCTTTAAATGTTCCACAGCACAATGCCCCATGCTTTGAATATATGTATAAATATTGCATTTGCAGAACTAGATTTTGGCACGTGTGTGGCTGCTTGTTCTGTTACACTTTTGTATCTGACAGCAGTTGGATGTTAGATACATTAGGCAGGAACCAATCAAAATGGTTCTCAATCACACGATCACAATGATGGTATAGTGATTACTTGACATTGTGTACAAGAAAAGGGTGTTGGCAGCTGGAACTGTCATTGTGCCTCTCACAGAGAGAGACACTTTGACAGAAGCAGTCAACTGGCTATTACAGTAACTTAAAGTGGTTCTAAAGCCTAAGGTTTTTTTACCATAATGCAGGAGTCCCCCAGCCTCCCCCCCCCATTTTTATTACCTGAGCCAATCCGATCCAGCGATGTAAAGGAGAGCAGTGACTCTTGCCACTGTCTTCCTCCTCATTGGGCAGATTGATAGCAACAGCAGCCATTAGCTCCCGCTTCTGTCAATCAAATATCGTGATGAGGAAGTGGGGGGACAGAGCTGAGTGACCCAGTCTGTGTCAATAGATGTAAACTGGGTGGCTCGGGAGCGAGCACGTGTGGGGGCTTTCCTTGGGGGGGAACTCACTGAAAAAGAGGAGCCTGGTGT